>NC_092596.1:4992741-5296209 GCF_047663525.1 Anas platyrhynchos
CCGCAAATGGAGAATAATAAAAAAGCGGGCATCAGAATACACATTGCGAGTCTCTTTAGAACGTCCAGAAGTGCCCCCAAAGGAAGGCTTTGTGTACATCTGAACTCCCCAGGGGAGCCTTTATGCAGCCCCACATACAACTGGACCCTCCGTATTCGCTCTTTCACAGCAACCCTAAATATAGCCCTAGCCGGCATGGGAGACGACTGAAAACTCGGGCCCCAGAAAACTCATTCCAAGCCCTATTCGCCCATCCAGAAGTGCCCCCAAAGGAAGGCTTTGGGTACAACTGAACTCCCCAGGGGAGCCTTTATGCAGCCCCACATGCAACTGGACCCTCCACGTTCACTCTTTCTACGCAAGATTAAATATAGCCCTCGGCGCAATGGGAGAAGACTGAAAACTCGGGCCCCAGAAAACTCATTCCAAGCCCCTTTCGCCCATCCAAAAGAGCCCCCAGAGGAAGGCTTTGGGTACAAGTGAACTCCCCAGGGGAGCCTTTATGCAGCCCCACATGCAACTGGACCCTCCTTATTCGCTCTTTCACAGCAAGCGTAAATATAGCACTAGCCGGCATCGGAGAAGACTGAAAAATCGGGCCAAAGAAAACGGCTTACAAGAGCATTTCGCCCATCCAAAAGTGCCCCCAAAGGAAGGCTTTGGGTACAACTGAACTCCCCAGGGGAGCCTTTACGCAGCCCCACATGCAACTGGACCCTCCGTATTCGCTCTTTCACAACAACACTAAATATAACCCTGGCCCGCATGGCAGACGACTGAAAATTCGGGCCCCAAAAAACGCATTCCCAGCCCCATTCGCCCATCCAAAAGTGCCCCCAGAGGAAGGCTTTGAGTACAATTGAACTCCCCAGGGGAGCCTTTATGCAGCCCCACATGCAACTGGACCCTCCTTATTCGCTCTTTCACAGCAAGCCTAAATATAGCCCTAACCGGCATCGGAGATGACTGAAAAAGCGGGTAACCCAGAAAACGCATTCCGAGCCCCTCTCGCCCATCCAAAAGTGCCACCAAAGGAAGGCTTTGGGTACATCTCAACTCCTCAGGGGAGCCTTTATGCAGCCCCACATGCAACTGGACCCTCCTTATTAGCTCTTTCACAGCAAGCCTAAATATATCCCTAGCCGGCATCGGGGAAGACTGAAAAAGCGGGCCTCAGAGAATGCGTTAAAAGCCCCTTTCGCCCTTCAAAAAGTGCCCCCAAAGGAAGGCTTTGGGTACAACTGAACTCCCCAGGGGAGCCTTTATTCAGCCCCACATGCAACTGGACCATCCGCGTTCACTCTTTCACCGCAAGACTAAATAAAGCCCTAGCAGCAAAGGGAGATGACTGAAAAAGCGGGCCTCAGAAAACGCATTGCGATTCCCCTTGGACCATCCAAAAGTGCCCCCAAAGGAAGGCTTTGGGTACATCTGAACTCCCCAGGGGAGCCTTTTTGCAGCCCCACATGCAACTGGACCCTCCGTGTTCGCTGTTTAAGAGCAACACTAAATATAGCCCTAGCCGGAATGGGAGACGACTGAAAACTCGGGCCCCAGAAAACGCTTTCTGAGCCCTTTTTGCCCATCCAAAAGTGCCCCCAGAGGAAGGCTTTGGGTACAAGTGAACTCCCCAGTGGAGCTTTTTTGAAGCCCCACATGCAACTGGACCCTCCGGGTTCACCCTTTTTACGCAAGCCTAAATATAGCCCTAATCGCAAAGGGTGAAGACTGAAAAAGCGGGCCTCAGAAAACGAATTGCAGGTCTCTTTCGACCATCAGAAAGTGCCCCCAAAGGAAGGCTTTGGGTACATCTGGACTCTCCAGGGGAGCCTTTATGCAGCCCCACATGCAACTGGACCCTCCGGGTTCGCTCTTTCCGAGCAACACTAAATATAGCCCTAGCCGGCATGGGAGACGACTGAAAACTCGGGCCCCAGAAAACGCATTCCGAGCCCCATTCGCCCATCTAAAAGTGCCCCCAGAGGAAGGCTTTGGGTACATCTGACCTCCCCAGGGGAGCCTTTATGCAGCCCCACATGCAACTGGACCCTCCGTATTCGCTCTTTCACAGCAAGCCTAAATATAACCATAGCCGGCATCGGGGAAGACTGAAAAAGCGGGCCTCAGAGAACGCGTTAAAAGCCCCTTTCGCCCTTCAAAAAGTGCCCCCAAAGGAAGGCTTTGGGTACATCTGAACTCCCCAGGGGAGCCTTTATTCAGCCCCACATGCAACTCGACCCTCCGGTTTCGCTGTTTCACAGCAACCCTAAGTATAACCCTAGCCAGCATGGCAGAAGACTGAAAACTAGGGCCACAAAAAAAGCGTTTCAAGCCCCATTCACCCATCCAAAAGGTCCCCCAAAGGAAGGCTTTGGTATAGATGAACTCCCCAGGGGAGCCTTTGTGCAGCCCCACATGCAACTGGACCCTCCGGGTTCACTCTTTCACAGCAAGCCTAAATAGAGCCCTGGCCCGCATTGTAGACAACTGAAAACTCGGGCCCCAGAAAACGGGTTACAAGCCCCATTCGCCAATCCAAAAGTGCCCCCAGAGGAAGGCTTTGAGTACAAGTGAACTCCGCAGGGGAGCCTTTATTCAGCCCCACATGCAACTGGACCCTCCTTGTTCGCTCTTTCACAGCAAGCCTAAATATAGTCCTAGCCGGCATCGGAGATGACTGAAAAATCGGGCCAAAGAAAACGGCTTACAAGACCATTTCGCCCATCCAAAATTGCCCCCAAAGGAAGGCTTTGGGTACAACTGAACTCCCCAGGTGAGCCTTTTTGCAGCCCCACATGCAACTGGACCCTCCGCGTTCACTCTTTCACCGCAAGACTAAACATAGCCCTAGCCGCAAAGGGAGAAGACTGAAAAAGCGGGCCTCAGAAAACACATTGCGATTCCCCTTGGACCATCCAAAAGTGCCCCCAAAGGAAGGCTTTGAGTACAGCTGAACTCCCCAGGGGAGCCTTTATGCAGCCCCACATGCAACTGGACCCTCCGTGTTCGCTGTTTCCGAGCAACACTAAACATAGCCCTAGCCGACATGGGAGACGACTGAAAACTCGGGCCCCAGAAAACGCATTCCAAGCCCTATTCGCCCATCCAGAAGTGCCCCCAAAGGAAGGCTTTGGTACAGCTGAACTCCCCAGGGGAGCCTTTGTGCAGAACCAAATGCAAATAGATCGTCCTTATTCGCTCTTTCACAGCAAGCCTAAATATAGCCCTAGCCGGCACCGGAGATGACTGAAAAATCGGGCCAAAGAAAACGCCTTTCAAGAGCATTTCGCCCATCCAAAACTGCCCCCAAAGGAAGGCTTTGAGTACAAGTGAACTCCCCAGGGGAGCCTTTACGCAGCCCCACATGCAACTGGACACTCCTTATTCGCTCTTTCACAGCAACCCTAAATACAGGCCTGCCCGCATTGTAGACGACTGAAAAATCGGGCCCCAGAAAACGTGTTACAAGCCCCATTCTCCAATCCAAAAGTTTTCCCAAGGGAAGGCTTTCGGTACAAGTGAACTCTCCAGTGGAGCTTTTTTGAAGCCCCACATGCAACTGGACCCTCCGGGTTCACTCTTTTTACACAAGACTAAATATAACCCTTTGCGCAATGGGAGAAGACTGAAAAAGCGGGCCTCAGAAAACGCATTGCAAGTCTCTTTCGACCATCCGAAAGTGCCCCCAAAGGAAGGCTCTGGGTACAACTGAACTCCCCAGGGGAGCCTTTATGCAGCCCCACATGCAACTGGACCCTCCTTATTCGCTCTTTCACAGCAACCCTAAATATAGCCCTAGCCGCAAATGGAGAAGACTGAAAAAGCGGGCCTCAGAAAACGAATTGCGAGTCCCTTTGGACCATCCAAAAGTGCCCCCAAATGAAGGCTTTGGGTACATCCGAACTCCCCAGGGGAGCCTTTTTGCAGCCCCACATGCAACTGGACACTCCTTATTCGCTCTTTCACAGCAACCCTAAATATAGCCCTGGCCCGCATGGCAGTCGACTGAAAACTCGGGCCCCAGAAAACACGTTACAAGCCCCATTCGCCAATCCAAAAGTGCCCCCAAAGGAAGGCTTTGGGTACAACTGAACTCCCCAGTGGAGCTTTTTTGAAGCCCCACATGCAACTGGACACTCCGGGTTCACTCTTTTTATGCAAGCCTAAATATAGCCCTAGTCACAAAGGGTGAAGACTGAAAAAGCGGGCCTCAGAAAACGCATTGCAATTCTCTTTCGACCATCCGAAAGTGCCCCCAAAGGAAGGCTTTGGGTACATCTGAACTCCCCAGGGGAGCCTTTATGCAGCCCCACATGCAACTGGACCCTCCTTATTCGCTCTTTCACAGGAAGCCTAAATATATCCGTAGCCTGCATCGGAGATGACTGAAAAAGCAGGCCTCAGAAAACGTATTGCGAGTCTCTTTGGACCATTCAAAAGTGCCCCCAAAGGAAGCCTTTGAGTACAACTGAATTCCCCAGGGGAGCCTTTTTGCAGCCCCACATGCAACTGGACCCTCCGCGTTCACTCTTTCTATGCAAGCCTAAATATACCCCTAGCCGCAAATGGAGAAGACTAAAAAAGCGGGCATCAGAATACACATTGCGAGTCTCTTTAGAACGTCCAAAAGTGCCCCCAAAGGAAGGCTTTGGGTACATCTGAACTCCCCAGGGGAGCCTTTATGCAGCCCCACATACAACGGGACCCTCCGTATTCGCTCTTTCACAGCAACCCTAAATATAGCCCTAGACGGCATGGGAGACGACTGAAAACTCGGGCCCCAGAAAACTCATTCCAAGCCCCTTTCGCCCATCCAAAAGAGCCCCCAGAGGAAGGCTTTGAGTACAAGTGAACTCCCCAGGGGAGCCTTTATGCAGCCCCACATGCAACTGGACCCTCCTTATTCGCTCTTTCACAGCAAGCGTAAATATAGCACTAGCCGGCATCGGAGAAGACTGAAAAATCGGGCCAAAGAAAACGGCTTACAAGAGCATTTCGCCCATCCAAAACTGCCCCCAAAGGAAGGCTTTGGGTACAACTGAACTCCCCAGGGGAGCCTTTACGCAGCCCCACATGCAACTGGACCCTCCGTATTCGCTCTTTCACAACAACACTAAATATAACCCTGGCCCGCATGGCAGACGACTGAAAATTCGGGCCCCAAAATCTCATTCCCAGTTCCATTCGCCCATCCAAAAGTGCCCCCAGAGGAAGGCTTTGAGTACAAGTGAACTCCCCAGGGGATCCTTTATGCAGCCCCACATGCAACTGGACCCTCCATATACGCGCTTTCACAGCAAGCCTAAATATATCCCTAGCTGGCATCGCAGTTGACTGAAAAATCGGGCCAAAGAAAACGCCATACAAGACCCTTTCACCCATCCAAAAGTGCTCCCAAAGGAAGGCTTTGAGTACAAGTGAACTCCCCAGGGGAGCCTTTATGCAGCCCCACATGCAACTGGACCCTCCATATACGCGCTTTCAAAGCAAGCCTAAATATATCCCTAGCTGGCATCGGAGTTGACTGAAAAAGCGGGCCTCAGAAAACACATTGCGATTCCCCTTGGACCATCCAAAAGTGCCCCCAAAGGAAGGCTTTGGGTACAGCAGAACTCCCGAGGAGAGCCTTTATGCAGCCCCACATGCAACTGGACCCTCCGTATTCGCTCTTTCACAGCAACCCTAAATATAGCCCTAGACGGCATGGGAGACGACTGAAAACTCGGGCCCCAGAAAACTCATTCCAAGCCCTATTCGCCCATCCAGAAGTGCCCCCAAAGGAAGGCTTTGGGTAGAACTGAACTCCCCAGGGGAGGCTTTATGCAGCCCCACATGCAACTGGACCCTCCACGTTCACTCTTTCTACGCAAGCCGAAACATAGCCCTCGGCGCAATGGAAGAAGACTGAAAAACGGGCCTCAGAAAACGCATTGCGATTCCCCTTGGACCATCCAAAAGTGCCCCCAAAGGAAGGCTTTGGGTACAACTGAACTCCCCAGGGGAGCCTTTATTCAGCCCCACATGGAACTGGACCTTCCGGGTTCGCTGTTTCCGAGGAACACTAAATATAACCCTAGCCGGCATGGGAGACGACTGAAAACTCGGGCCCCAAAAAACGCATTCCCAGCCCCATTCGCCCATCCAAAAGTGCCCCCAGAGGAAGGCTTTGAGTACAATTGAACTCCCCAGGGGAGCCTTTATGCAGCCCCACATGCAACTGGACCCTCCGGGTTCGCTGTTTAAGAGCAACACTAAATATACCCCTAGCCGGAATGGGAGACGACTGAAAACTCGGGCCCCAGAAAACGCTTTCTGAGCCCTTTTTGCCCATCCAAAAGTGCCCCCAGAGGAAGGCTTTGGGTACAAGTGAACTCCCCAGGGGACCCTTTATGCAGCCCCACATGCAACTGGACCCTCCGTATTCGCTCTTTCACAGCAAGCCTAAATATAGCACTAGCCGGCACCGGAGATGACTAAAAAATCAGGCAAAAGAAAACGCCATACAAGACCCTTTCGCCCATCCAAAAGTGCCCCCAAATGAAGGCTTTGAGTACAAGTGAACTCCCCAGGGGAGCGTTTATGCAGCCCCACATGCAACTGGACCTTCAGGGTTCGCTGTTTGAAAGCAACACTAAATATATCCCTAGCTGGCATGGGAGACGACTGAAAATTCGGGCCCCAAAAAACGCATTCCCAGCCCTTTTCGCCCATCCAAAAGTGCCCCCAGAGGAAGGCTTTGGGTACAAGTGAACTCCCCACGGGAGCCTTTATGCAGCCCCACATGCAACTGGACCCTCCGCGTTCACTCTTTCACCGCAAGACTAAATATAACCCTAGCCGCAAAGGGAGAAGACTTAAAAATCGGGCCTCAGAAAACGCATTGCGATTCCCCTTGGACCATCCAAAAGTGCCCCCAAAGGAAGGCTTTGGGTACAACTGAACTCCCCATGGGAGCCTTTATGCAGCCCCACATGCAACTGGACCCTCCGTGTTCGCTGTTTACGAGCAACACTAAACATAGCCCTAGCCTACATGGGAGACGACTGAAAACTCGGGCCCCAGAAAACTCATTCCAAGCCCTATTCGCCCATCCAGAAGTGCCCCCAAAGGAAGGCTTTGGTACAGCTGAACTCCCCAGGGGAGCCTTTGTGCAGAACCAAATGCAAATTGATCCTCCTTATTCGCTCTTTCTCAGCAAGCCTAAATATATCCCTAGCCGGCACCGGAGATGACTGAAAAAGCAGGCCTCAGAAAACGCATTGCGAGTCTCTTTCCACCATCCAAAAGTGACCCCAAAGGAAGGCTTTGGGTACATCTGAACTCCCCAGGGGAGCCTTTACGTAGCCCTACATGCATCTAGACCCTCCGAATTCGCTATTTCACAGCAAACCTAAATATAGCCCTGGCACGCATGGCAGACGATTGAAAACTCGGGCCCCAGAAAACGCGTTACAAGCCCCATTCGCCCATCCAAAAGTGCCCCCAAAGGAAGGCTTTGGGTACAAGTGAACTCCCCAGTAGAGCTTTTACACAGCCCCACATGCAACTGGACCCTCCTTATTCGCTCTTTCACAGCAAGCCTATATATAGCCCTAGTTGCAAAGGGTGAAGACTGAAAAAGCAGGCCTCAGAAAACGCATTGCAAGTCTCTTTCGACCATCCGAAAGTGCCCCCAAAGAAAGGCGTTGGGTACAAGTGAACTCCCCAGGGGATCCTTTATGCAGCCGCACATGCAACTGGACCCTCCGTGTTCACTCTTTCACCGCAAGTCTAAATATAGACCTCGGGGCAATGGGAGAAGACTGAAAAAGCGGGCCTCAGAAAACGCATTTCTATTCCAGTTGGACAATCCAAAAGTGCCCCCAAAGGAAGACTTTGGGTACAATTGAACTCCCGAGGAGAGCCTTTATGCAGCCCCACATGCAACTGGACCCTCCGGGTTCGCTGTTTACGAGCAACCCTAAATATAAAACTCGCCAGCATGGCAAAAGACTGAAAACTCGGGTTACAGAAAACGCGTTAAAGCCTCTTTCGCCCATCCAAAAGTACCCCCAAAAGAAGGCTTTGGGTACAAGTGAACTCCCCAGGGGAGCCTTTATGCAGCCGCACATGCAACTGGACCCTCCGTGTTCACTCTTTCACCGCAAGTCTAAATATAGACCTCGGCGCAATGGGAGAAGACTGAAAAAGCGGGCATCAGAAAACGCATTGCGATTCCCTTGGACCATCCAAAAGTCCCCAGAAGGAAGGCTTTTGGTACAAGTGAACTCCCCAGGCGAGCCTTTATGCAGCCCCACATGCAACTGGACCTTCCGGGTTCTCTGTTTCCGAGCAACACTAAATATAACCCTAGCCGGCATGGGAGACGACTGAAAATTCGGGCCCCAAAAAACGCATTCCGAGCCCCATTCGCCCATCCAAAAGTGCCCCCAGAGGAAGACTTTGAGTACAATTGAACTCCCCAGGGGAGCCTTTACGCAGCCCCACATGCAACTCGACCCTCCGGTTTCGCTGTTTCACAGCAACCCTAAGTACAACACACGCCAGCATGGCAGAAGACTGAAAATTAGGGCCACAAAAAAAGCATTTCAAGCCCCATTCACCCATCCTAAAGTGCCCCCAAAGGAAGGCTTTGGGTACAGCTGAACTCCCCAGGGGAGCCTTTGTGCAGCCCCACATGCAACTGGACCCTCCTTATTCGCTCTTTCACAGCAAGCCTAAATATAGCACTAGCCGGCACCGGAGATGACTAAAAAATCAGGCAAAAGAAAACGCCTTACGAGACCATTTCGCCCATCCAAAAGTGCCCCCAAAGGAAGGCTTTGAGTACAAGTGAACTCCCCAGGGAAGCCTTTATGCAGCCCCACATGCAACTGGACCCTCCTTATTCGCTCTTTCACAGCAACCCTAAATATAAGCCTGACCCGCATTGTAGACGACTGAAAACTCGGGCCCCAGAAAACGCGTTCCAAGCCCCATTCGCCAATCCAAAAGTGCCCCCAGAGGAAGGCTTTGGGTACAAGTGAACTCCCCAGGGGAGCCTTTATGCAGCCCCACATGCAACTGGACCCTCCTTATTCGCTCTTTCACAGCAAGCCTAAATATACCCGTAGCCGGCATCGGAGATGACTGAAAAAGCGGCCCTCAGAAAACGCATTGCGAGTCTCTTTCGACCATCGAAAAGTGCCCCCAAAGAAAGGCTTTGGGTACAACTGAACTCCCCAGGGGAGCCTTTATGCAGCCCCACATGCAACTGGACCCTCCTTATTCGCTCTTTCACAGCAAGCCTATATATAACCTTAGCCGGCACCTGAGAAGACTGAAAAATCGGGCCAAAGAAATGGCCTTACAAGACCATTTCGCCCATCCAAAAGTGCCCCCAAAGGAAGGCTTTGGGTACAACTGAATTCCCCAGGGGAGCCTTTTTGCAGCCCCACATGCAACTGGACCCTCCGCGTTCACTCTTTCTACGCAAGCCTAAATATAGCCCTCGGGGCAATGGGAGAAGACTGAAAAAGCGGGCCTCAGAAAACGCATTGCGGTTCCCCTTGGACCATCCAAAAGTGCCCCCAAAGGAAGGCTTTGGGTACATCTGCACTCCCCAGGGGAGCCTTTATGCAGCCCCACATGCAACTGGACCGTCCGGGTTAACTATTTCACCGCAAGACGAAATATAACCCTAGCCGACATCGGGGAAGACTGAAAAAGCGGGCCTCAGAGAACGCGTTAAAAGCCCTTTAGCCCTTCTAAAAGTGCCCCCAGAGGAAGGCTTTGAGTACAAGTGATCTCCCCAGTGGAGCTTTTTTGAAGCCCCACATGCAACTGGACCCTCCGGGTTTACTCTTTTTACGCAAGCCTAAATATAGCCCTAGCCGGCACCGAAGATGACTGAAAAATCGGGCCATAGAAAATGCCCTAAAGACCCTTTTGCCCATCCAGACGTGCCCCCAAAGGAAGGCTTTGAGTACAACTGAACTCCCCAGGGGAGCCATTACACAGCCCCACATGCAACTGGTCCCTCCTTATTCGCTCTTTCACAGCCACCCTAAATATAGCCCTGGACCGCATGGCAGTCGACTGAAAACTCGAGCCCCAGAATACGCGTTACAAGCCCCATTCGCCAATCCAAAAGTGCCCCCAAAGGAAGGCTTTGGGTACAAGTGAACTCCCCAGTGGAGCTTTTTTGAAGCCCCACATGCAACTGGACCCTCCGGGTTCACTCTTTTTACGCAAGCCTAAATATAGCCCTAGTCGCAAAGGGTGAAGACTGAAAAAGCGGGCCTCAGAAAACGCATTGCAAGTCTCTTTCGACCATCCGAAAGTGCCCCCAAAGGAAGGCTTTGGGTACATCTGAACTCCCCAGGGGAGCCTTTACGCAGCCCCACATGCAACTGGACCCTCCGAATTCGCTCTTTCACAGCAACACTAAATATAACCCTGGCCCGCATGGCAGACGACTGAAAACTCGGGCCCCAGAAAACGCATTCCAATCCCCTTTCGCCCATCCAAAAGTGCCCCCAGAGGAAGGCTTTGGGTACAAGTGAACTTTCCAGCGGAGCCTTTATGCAGCCCCTCATACAACTGGAACCTCCGGGTTCACTCTTTCACCGCAAGCCTAAATATAGCCTTCGGCGCAATGGGAGAAGACTGAAAAAGCGGGCCTCAGAAAATGCATTGCGATTCCCCTTGGACCATCCAAAAGTGCCCCCAAAGGAAGGCTTTGGGTACATCTGAACTCACCAGGGGAGCCTTTTTGCAGCCCCACATGCAAGTGGATCCTCCGGGTTCGCTTTTTCCGAGCAACACTAAACATAGCCCTAACCGGCATGGGAGACGACTGAAAAAGAGGGTACCCCAGAAAACGCTTTCCGAGCCCTTTTCGCCCATCCAAAAGTGCCCCCAGAGGAAGGCTTTGAGTACAAGTGAACTCCCCAGGGTAGCCTTTACGCAGCCCCACATGCAACTGGACCCTCCTTATTCACTCTTTCACAGCAAGCCTAAATATATCCCTAACCGGCATAGGAGATGACCGAAAAAGCGGGCCAAAGAAAACGCCTTACAAGACCATTTCGCCCAACCAAAACTGCCCCCAAAGGAAGGCTTTGAGTACAACTGAACTCAACAGGGGAGCCTTTTTGCAGCCCCACATGCAACTGGACCCTCCGCGTTCACTCTTTCTACGCAAGCCTAAATATAGCCCTCGGGGCAATGGGAGAAGACTGAAAAAGCGGGCCTCAGAAAACGCATTGCGGTTCCCCTTGGACCATCCAAAAGTGCCCGCAAAGGAAGGCTTTTGGTACATCTGCACTCCCCAGGGGAGCCTTTATGCAGCCCCACATGCAACTGGACCGTCCGGGTTAACTATTTCACCGCAAGCTGAAATATAACCCTAGCCGACATCGGGGAAGACTGAAAAAGCGGGCCTCAGAGAACGCGTTAAAAGCCCTTTAGCCCTTCTAAAAGTGCCCCCAAAGGAAGGCTTTGGGTACAAGTGATCTCCCCAGTGGAGCTTTTTTGAAGCCCCACATGCAACTGGACCCTCCGGGTTCACTCTTTTTACGCAAGCCTAAATATAGCCCTAGCCGGCACCGGAGATGACTGAAAAATCGGGCCATAGAAAATGCCCTACAAGACCCTTTTGCCCATCCAGACGTGCCCCCAAAGGAAGGCTTTGAGTACAACTGAACTCCCCAGGGGAGCCATTACGCAGCCCCACATGCAACTGGACACTCCTTATTCGCTCTTTCACAGCAACCATAAATATAGCCCTGGCCCGCATGGCAGTCTACTGAAAACTCGGACCCCAGAAAACGCGTTACAAGCCCCATTCGCCAATCCAAAGGTGCCCCCAAAGGAAGGCTCTGGGTACAAGAGAACTCCCCAGTGGAGCTTTTTTGAAGCCCCACATGCAACTGGACCCTCCGCGTTCACTCTTTTTACGCAAGCCTAAATATAACCCTAGTCGCAATTGGGTGAAGACTGAAAAAGCGGGCCTCAGAAAACGCATTGCGAGTCTCTTTCCACCATCCAAAAGTGACCCCAAAGGAAGGCTTTGGGTACATCTGAACTCCCCAGGGGAGCCTTTACGTAGCCCCACATGCATCTAGACCATCCGAATTCGCTCTTTCACAGCAACTCTAAATATAGCCCTGGCCCGCATGCCAGACCACTGAGAACTCGGGCCCCAGAAAACGCGTTACAAGCCACATTCGCCCATCCAAAAGTGCCCCCAAAAGGAAGGCTTTGGGTACAACTGAACTCCCCAGGGGAGCCTTTATGCAGCCCAACATGCAACTGGACCCTCCTTATTCGCTCTTTCACAGCAAGCCTAAATATAGCCCTAGCCGGCATCGGAGATGACTGAAAAATAGGGAAAAAGAAAACTCATTCAACGCCCCTTTCGCCCATCCAAAAGTGCCCCCAAAGGAAGGCTTTGGGTACAACTGAACTCCCCAGGGGAGCCTTTATGCAGCCAAACATGCAAAACGACCCTCCGGGTTTACTCTTTCACCGCAAGACTAAATATAGCCCTTGGCGCAATGGGAGAAGACTGAAAAAGCGGCCCTCAGAAAACGCATTGTGATTCCCCTTAGACCATGCAAAAGTGCCCCCAAAGGAAGGCTTTTGGTACAGCTGAACTCCCCAGGGGAGCCTTTACGTAGCCCCACATGAATCTAGACCCTCCGAATTCGCTCTTTCACAGCAACCCTAAATATAACCCTGGTCCGCATGGCAGACGACTGTAAACTCGGGTCCCCAGAAAATGCGTTACAAGCTCCATTCTCACATCCAAAAGTACCCCCAGAGGAAGGCTTTGGGTACAAGTGAACTCCCCAGGGGAGCCTTTACGTAGCCCCACATGCAACTGGACTCTCCTGGTTCGCTCTTTCACCGCAAGCCTAAATATAGCCCTAGCCGGCATCGGAGATGACTGAAAAATAGGGAAAAGGAAAACTCATTCCAAGCCCCTTTCGCCCATCCAAAAGTGCCCCCAAAAGAAGGCTTTGGGTACAACTAAATTCCCCAGGGGAGCCTTTACGCAGCCCCACATGCAACTGGACCCTCCTTATTCGCTCTTCCACAGCAAGCCTAAATATAACACTAGCCTGCATCGGGGAAGACTGAAAAAGCGGGCCTCAGAGAACGCGTTAAAAGCCCCTTTCGCCCTTCAAAAAGTGCCCCCAAAGGAAGGCTTTGGGTACAACTGAACTCCCCAGGGGAGCATTTATTCAGCCCCACATGCAACTCGACCCTCCGGTTTCGCTGTTTCACAGCAACCCTAAGTACAACCCTAAGCCAGCATGGCAAAAGACTGAAAACTAGGGCCACAAAAAAATCGTTTCAAGCCCCTTTCACCCATCCAAAAGTGCCCCCAAAGGAAGGCTTTGGGTACATCTGAACTTCCAGGGGAGCCTTTACGTAGCCGCACATGCATCTAGACTCTCCGAATTCGCTCTTTCACAGCAACCCTAAATATAGCCCTGGCCCGCATGGCAGACGACTGAGAACTCGGGCCCCAGAAAACGGCTTACAAGCCCCATTCGCCCATCCAGAAGTGCCCCCAAAGGAAGGCTTTGGGTACAACTGAACTCCCCAGGGTAGCTTTTATGCAGCCCCTCATACAACTGGACCCTCCGGGTTCACTCTTTCACCGCAAGACTAAATATAGCCCTCGGCGCAATGGGAGAAGACTGAAAAAGCGGGCATCAGAAAACTCATTGCGATTCCTCTTGCACCATCCAAAAGTGCCCCCAAAGGAAGGCTTTGGGTACAACTGAACTCCCCAGGGGAACCTTTATGCAGCCCCACATGCAACTGGACCTTCCGGGTTCGCTGTTTCCGAGCAACACTAAATATAACCCTAGCCGGCATGGGAGAGGACTGAAAATTCGGACCCCAAAAAACGCATTCCCAGCCCCATTCGCCCATCCAAAAGTGCCCCCAGAGGAAGGCTTTGAGTACAATTGAACTCCCCAGGGGAGCCTTTACGCAGCCCCACATGCAACTGGACCCTCCGTATTCGCTCTTTCACTGCAAGCCTAAATATAGCCCGAACCGGCATCGGAGATGACTGAAAAAGCGGGTACCCCAGAAAACGCATTCCGAGCCCCTTTCGCCCATCCAAAAGTGCCCCCAAAGGAAGGATTTGGGTACATCTGAACTTTCCAGGGGAGCCTTTATGCAGCCCCACATGCAACTGGACCCTCCTTATTCGCTCTTTCACAGCAAGCCTATATATAACTTAGCCGCCATCGGAGATGACTGAAAAATCGGGCCAAAGAAATGGCCTTACAAGACCATTTCGCCCATCCAAAAGTGCCCCCAAAGGAAGGCTTTGGGTACAACTGAATTCCCCAGGGGAGCCTTTTTGCAGCCCCACATGCAACTGGACCCTCCGCGTTCACTCTTTCTACGCAAGCCTAAATATAGCCCTCGGAGCAATGGGAGAAGACTGAAAAAGCGGGCCTCAGAAAACGCATTGCGGTTCCCCTTGGACCATCCAAAAGTGCCCCCAAAGGAAGGCTTTGGGTACATCTGCACTCCCCAGGGGAGCCTTTATGCAGCCCCACATGCAACTGGACCGTCCGGGTTAACTATTTCACCGCAAGCCGAAATATAACCCTAGCCGACATCGGGGAAGACTGAAAAAGCGGGCTCAGAGAACGCGTTAAAAGCCCTTTAGCCCTTCTAAAAGTGCCCCCAAAGGAAGGCTTTGGGTACAAGTGATCTCCCCAGTGGAGCTTTTTTGAAGCCCCACATGCAACTGGACCCTCCCGGTTCACTCTTTTTACGCAAGCCTAAATATAGCCCTAGCCGGCACCGGAGATGACTGAAAAATCGGGCCATAGAAAATGCCCTACAAGACCCTTTTGCCCATCCAGACGTGCCCCCAAAGGAAGGCTTTGAGTACAACTGAACTCCCCAGGGGAGCCTTTACGCAGCCCCACATGCAACTGGACACTCCTTATTCGCTCTTTCACAGCAACCATAAATATAGCCCTGGCCCGCATGGCAGTCTACTGAAAACTCGGGCCCCAGAAAACGCGTTACAAGCCCCATTCGCCAATCCAAAAGTGCCCCCAAAGGAAGGCTTTGGGTACAAGTGAACTCCCCAGTGGAGCTTTTTTGAAGCCCCACAAGCAACTGGACCCTACGGGTTCACTCTTTTTACGCAAGCCTAAATATAACCCTAGTCGCAAATGGAGAAGACTGAAAAAGCGGGCCTCAGAAAACGCATTGCAAGTCTCTTTCGACCATCCGAAAGTGCACCCAAAGGAAGGCTTTGGGTACATCTGAACTCCCCAGGGGAGCCTTTATGCAGCCCCACATGCAACTGGACCCTCCTTATTCACTCTTTCACAGCAAGCCTAAATATATCCGTAACCGGCATCGGAGATGACTGAAAACGCAGGCCTCAGAAAACGCATTGCGAGTCTCTTTCCACCATCCAAAAGTGCCCCCAAAGGAAGGCTTTGGGTACATCTGAACTCCCCAGGGGAGCCTTTATGCAGCCCAACATGCAACTGGACCCTCCTTATTCGCTCTTTCACAGCAAGCCTAAATATAGCCCTAGCCGGCATCGGAGATTACTAAAAATAGGGAAAAAGAAAACTCATTCAACGCCCCTTTCGCCCATCCAAAAGTGCCCCCAAAGGAAGGCTTTGGGTACAACTGAACTCCCCAGGGGAGCCTTTATGCAGCCAAACATGCAAAACGACCCTCCGGGTTTACTCTTTCACCGCAAGTATAAATATAGCCCTTGGCGCAATGGGAGAAGACTGAAAAAGCGGCCCTCAGAAAACGCATTGTGATTCCCCTTGGACCATCCAAAAGTGCCCCCAAAGGAAAGCTTTGGGTACAAGTGAACTCCCCAGGGGAGCCTTTACGTAGCCCCACATGAATCTAGACCCTCCGAATTCGCTCTTTCACAGCAACCCTAAATATAACCCTGGCCCGCATGGCAGACGACTGTAAACTCGGGTCCCCAGAAAATGCGTTACAAGCCCCATTCGCCCATCCAAAAGTACCCCCAAAGGAAGGCTTTGGGTACAAGTGAACTCCCCAGGGGAGCCTTTACGTAGCCCCACATGCAACTAGACTCTCCTGGTTCGCTCTTTCACAGCAAGCCTAAATATAGCCCTAGCTGGCATCGGAGATGACTGAAAAATAGGGAAAAGGAAAACTCATTCCAAGCCCTATTCGCCCATCCAAAAGTGCCCCCAAAAGAAGGCTTTGGGTACAACTAAATTCCCCAGGGGAGCCTTTATGCAGCCCCACATGCAACTGGACCCTCCGCATTCACTCTTTCTACGCAAGGCTAAATATTACCCTAGCAGCAAAGGGAGAAGACTGAAAAAGCGGGCCTCAGAAAACGCATTCCGGTTCCCCTTGGACCATCCAAAAGTGCCCCCAAAGGAAGGCTTTGGGTACATCTGAACTCCCCAGGGGATCCTTTACGCAGCCCCACATGCAACTGGACCCTCCTTATTCGCTCTTCCACAGCAAGCCTAAATATAACACTAGCCGGCATCGGGGAAGACTGAAAAAGCAGGCCTCAGAGAACGCGTTAAAAGCCCCTTTCGCCCTTCAAAAAGTGCCCCCAAAGGAAGGCTTTGGGTACAACTGAACTCCCCAGGGGAGCCTTTATTCAGCCCCACATGCAACTCGACCCTCCAGTTTCGCTGTTTCACACCAACCCTAAGTATAACCCTAGCCAGCATGGCAGAAGACTGAAAACTAGGGCCACAAAAAAATTGTTTCAAGCCCCTTTCACCCATCCAAAAGTGCCCCCAAAGGAAGGCTTTGGGTACATCTGAACTCCCAGGGGAGCCTTTACGTAGCCCCACCTGCATCTAGACCCTCCGAATTCGCTCTTTCACAGCAACCCTAAATATAGCCCTGGCCCGCATTGTAGACGACTGAGAACTCGGGCCCCAGAAAACGCGTTACAAGCCTTATTCGCCCATCCAAAAGTGCCCCCAAAGGAAGGCTTTGGGTACAACTGAACTCCCCAGGGGAGCTTTTATGCAGCCACTCATACAACTGGACCCTCCGGGTTCACTCTTTCACCGCAACACTAAATATAGCACTTTGCGCAATGGGAGAAGACTGAAAAAGCGGCCCTTAGAAAACACAATGCGATTCCCCTAGGACCATCCAACAGTGCCCCCAAACGAACGCTTTGGGTACAAGTGAACTCCCCAGGGGAGCCTTTATGCAGCCGCACATGCAACTGGACCCTCCGTATACGCTATTTCACAGCAAGCCTAAATATAGCCCTAGCCGGCACCGGAGATGACTGAAAAATCGGGCCATAGAAAATGCCTTACAAGCCCCATTCGCCAATCCAAAAGTGCCCCCAAAGGAAGGCTTTGGGTACAAGTGAACTCCCCAGTGGAGCTTTTTTGAAGCCCCACATGCAACTGGATCGTCCGGGTTCACTCTTTTTATGCAAGCCTAAATATAGCCCTAGTCGCAAAGGGTGAAGTCTGAAAAAGCGGGCCTCAGAAAACGCATTGCAAGTCTCTTTCGACCATCCGAAAGTGCCCCCAAAGGAAGGCTTTGGGTACATCTGAACTCCCCAGGGGAGCCTTTACGTAGCCCCACATGCATCTAGACCCTCGGTATTCGCTCTTTCACAGCAAGCCTAAATATAGCGCTGGCCCGCATGGCAGACGACTGAAAACTCGGGCCCCAGGAAACGCATTCCGAGCCCCATTCACCCATTCAAAAGTGCCCCCAGAGGAAGGCTTTGAGTACAACTGAATTCCCCAGGGGAGCCCTTTTGCTGCCCCACATGCAACTGGACCCTCCGCGTTCACTCTTTCTACGCAAGCCTAAATATACCCCTAGCTCCAAATGGAGAAGACTGAAAAAGCGGGCATCAGAATACACATTGCGAGTCTCTTTGGAACATCCAAAAGTGCCCCCAAAGGAAGGCTTTGGGTACATCTGAACTTTCCAGGGGAGCCTTTATGCAGCCCCACATGCAACTGGGCCCTCCGGGTTCACTCTTTCACCGCAAGACTAAATATAGCCCTCGGCGCAATGGGAGAAGACTGAAAAAGCGGGCATCAGAAAACGCATTGCGATTCCCCTTGGACCATCCAAAAGTGCCCCCAAAGGAAGGCTTTGGGTACAACTGAACTCCGCAGGGGAGCCTTTATTCAGCCCCACATGCAACTGGACCTTCCGGGTTCGCTGTTTCCGAGCAACACTAAATATAACCGTAGCCGGCATGGGAGAGGACTGAAAATTCGGGCCCGAAAAAACGCATTCCCAGCCCCATTCGCCCATCCAAAAGTGCCCCCAAAGGAAGGCTTTGAGTACAATTGAACTCCCCAGGGGAGCCTTTATGCAGCCCCACATGCAACTGGACCCTCCTTATTCGCTCTTTCACAGCAAGCCTAAATATAGCCCTAACCGGCATCGGAGATGACTGAAAAAGCGGGCCTCAGAGAACGCGTTAAAAGCCCCTTTCGCCCTTCAAAAAGTGCCCCCAAAGGAAGGCTTTGGGTACAACTGAACTCCCCAGGGGAGCCTTTATTCAGCCCCACATGCAACTCGACCCTCCGGTTTCGCTCTTTCACAGCAACCCTAAGTACAACCCTAAGCCAGCATGGCAGAAGACTGAAAACTAGGGCCACAAAAAAAGCGTTTCAAGCCCCATTCACCCATCCAAAAGTGCCCCCAAAGGAAGGCTTTGGGTACAACTGAACTCCCCAGGGGAGCCTTTGTGTAGCCCCACATGCAACTGGACCCTCCTCATTCGCTCTTTCACAGCAAGCCTAAATATATCACTAGCCGGCACCGGAGATGACTAAAAAAACAGGCAAAAGAAAAAGCCATACAAGACCCTTTCGCCCATCCAAAAGTGCCCCCAAATGAAGGCTTTGAGTACAAGTGAACTCCCCAGGGGAGCCTTTATGCAGCCCCACATGCAACTGGACCTTCCGGGTTCTCTCTTTCCGAGCAACACTAAATATATCCCTAGCCGGCATGGGAGATGACTGAAAATTCGGGCCCCAAAAAACGAATTCCCAGCCCCGTTCGCCCATCCAAAAGTGCCCCCAAAGGAAGGCTTTGGGTACAAGTGAACTCCCCAGGGGAGCCTTTATGCAGCCCCACATGCAACTGGACCTTCAGGGTTCGCTGTTTCAAAGCAACACTAAATATAGCCCTAGCCGGCATTGGAGACGACTGAAAATTCGGGCCCCAAAAGACGCATTCCCAGCCCCATTCGCCCATCCAAAAGTGCCCCCAGAGGAAGGCTTTGGGTACAAGTGAACTCCCCAGGGGAGCCTTTATGCAGCCCCACATGCAACTGGACCCTCCTTATTCGCTCTTTCACAGCAAGCCTAAATATATCCCTAGCCGGCATCGGAGATGACTGAAAAATCGGGCCAAAGAAAACGGCTTACAAGACCATTTCGCCCATTAAAAGTGCCCCCAAAGGAAGGCTTTGGGTACAACTGAACTTCCCAGGGCAGCCTTTACGCAGCCCCACATGCAACTGGACCCTCCGTATTCGCTCTTTCAGAGCAACACTAAATATAACCCTGGCCCGCATGGCAGACGACTGAAAACTCAGGCCCCAGAAAACGCATTCCGAGCCCCTTTCGCCCATCCAAAAGTGCCCCCAGAGGAAGGCTTTGAGTACAAGTGAACTCCCCAGGGGAGCTTTTATGCAGCCCCACATGCAACTGGACCCTCCATATACGCTCTTTCACAGCAAGCCTAAATATAGCCCTAGCTGGCATCGGAGTTGACTGAAAAATCGGGCCAAAGAAAACGCCTTACAAGACCCTGTCGCCCATCCAAAAGTGCCCCCAAAGGAAGGCTTTGGGTACAACTGAATTCCCCAGGGGAGCCTTTTTGCAGCCCCACATGCAACTGGACCCTCCGCGTTCACTCTTTCACCGCAAGACTAAATATAACCCTAGCCGCAAAGGGTGAAGACTGAAAAAGCGGGCCTCAGAAAACGCATTGCGATTCCCCTTGGACCATCAAAAAGTGCCCCCAAAGGAAGGCTTTGGGTACAGCTGAACTCCCCAGGAGAGCCTTTATGCAGCCCCACATGCAACTGGACCCTCCGTGTTCGCTGTTTCCGAGCAACACTAAACATAGCCCTAGCCGACATGGGAGACGACTGAAAACTCGGGCCCCAGAAAACTCATTCCAAGCCCTATTCGCCCATCCAGAAGTGCCCCCAAAGGAAGGCTTTGGTACAGCTGAACTCCCCAGGGGAGCCTTTGTGCAGAACCAAATGCAACTGGACCCTCCTTATTCGCTCTTTCACAGCAAGCCTAAATATAGCCCTAGCCGGCACCGGAGATGACTGAAAAAGCAGGCCTCAGAAAACGCATTGCGAGTCTCTTTCCATCATCCAAAAGTGCCCCCAAAGGAAGGCTTTGGGTACATCTGAACTCCCCAGGGGAGCCTTTACGTAGCCCTACATGCATCTAGACCCTCCGAATTCGCTCTTTCACAGCAAGCCTAAATATAGCCCTGGCCTGCATGGCAGACGATTGAAAACTGGGGCCCAAGAAAACGCGTTACAAGCCCCATTCGCCAATCCAAAAGTGCCCCCAAAGGAAGGCTTTGGGTACATCTGAACTCCCCAGGGGAGCCTTTATGCAGCCCCACATGCAACTGGACCCTCCTTATTCGCTCTTTCACAGCAAGCCTAAATATACCCCTAGCCGCAAATGGAGAAGACTGAAAAAGCGGGCCTCAGAAAACGCATTGCGAGTCTCTTTGGACCATCCAAAAGTGCCCCCAAAGGAAGGCTTTGGGTACATCTGAACTCCCCAGGGGATCCTATATGCAGCCCTTCATACAACTGGACCCTCCGGGTTCACTCTTCCACCGCAAGACTAAATATAGACCTAGGCGCAATGGGAGAAGACTGAAAAAGCGGGCCTCAGAAAACGCATTGCGATTCCAGTTGGACAATCCAAAAGTGCCCCTAAAGTAAGACTTTGGGTACAATTGAACTCCGAAGGAGAGCTTTTATGAAGCCCCACATGCAACTGGACTTTCCGGGTTCGCTCTTTCACAGCAACACTAAATATAGCCCTAGCCGGCAAGGGAGACGACTGAAAACTCGGGCCCGAAAAAACGCATTCCCAGCCCCATTCGCCCATCCAAAAGTGCCCCCAAAGGAAGGCTTTGAGTACAATTGAACTCCCCAGGGGAGCCTTTATGCAGCCCCACATGCAACTGGACCCTCCTTATTCGCTCTTTCACAGCAAGCCTAAATATAGCCCTAACCGGCATCGGAGATGACTGAAAAAGCGGGCCTCAGAGAACGCGTTAAAAGCCCCTTTCGCCCTTCAAAAAGTGCCCCCAAAGGAAGGCTTTGGGTACAACTGAACTCCCCAGGGGAGCCTTTATTCAGCCCCACATGCAACTCGACCCTCCGGTTTCGCTGTTTCACAGCAACCCTAAGTACAACCCTAAGCCAGCATGGCAGAAGACTGAAAACTAGGGCCACAAAAAAAGCGTTTCAAGCCCCATTCACCCATCCAAAAGTGCCCCCAAAGGAAGGCTTTGGGTACAGCTGAACTCCCCAGGGGTGCCTTTGCGCAGCCCCACATGCAACTGGACCCTCCTTATTCGCTCTTTCACAGCAAGCCTAAATATAGCACTAGCCGGCACCGGAGATGACTAAAAAATCAGGCAAAAGAAAAAGCCATACAAGACCCTTTCGCCCATCCAAAAGTGCCCCCAAAGGAAGGCTTTGGGTACAAGTGAACTCCCCAGGGGAGCCTTTATGCAGCCCCACATGCAACTGGACCTTCAGGGTTCGCTGTTTCAAAGCAACACTAAATATAGCCCTAGCCGGCATTGGAGACGACTGAAAATTCGGGCCCCAAAAGACGCATTCCCAGCCCCATTCGCCCATCCAAAAGTGCCCCCAGAGGAAGGCTTTGGGTACAAGTGGACTCCCCATGGGAGCCTTTATGCAGCCCCACATGCAACTGGACCCTCCTTATTCGCTCTTTCACAGCAAGCCTAAATATATCCCTAGCCGGCATCGGAGATGACTGAAAAATCGGGCCAAAGAAAACGGCTTACAAGACCATTTCGCCCATTAAAAGTGCCCCCAGAGGAAGGCTTTGGGTACAACTGAACTTCCCAGGGCAGCCTTTACGCAGCCCCACATGCAACTGGACCCTCCGTATTCGCTCTTTCAGAGCAACACTAAATATAACCCTGGCCCGCATGGCAGACGACTGAAAACTCGGGCCCCAGAAAACGCATTCCGAGCCCCTTTCGCCCATCCAAAAGTGCCCCCAGAGGAAGGCTTTGAGTACAAGTGAACTCCCCAGGGGAGCTTTTATGCAGCCCCACATGCAACTGGACCCTCCGGGTTCGCTGTTTACGAGCAACCGTAAATATAAAACTCGCCAGCATGGCAGAAGACTGAAAACTCGGGCCACAGAAAAAGCGTTTCAAGCCCAATTCACCCATCCAAAAGTGCACCCAAAGGAAGGCTTTGGGTACAACTGAACTACCAGGGGAGCCTTTACGTAGCCCCACATGCATCTAGACCCTCCGTATTCACTCTTTCACAGCAAGCCTAAATATAGCCCTGGCCCGCATGGAAGACGACTGAAAACTCGGGCCCCAGAAAACTCATTCCAAGACCCTTTCGCCCATCCAAAAGTGCCCCTAGAGGAAGGCTTTGAGTACAAGTGAACTCGCCAGGGTATCCTTTACGCAGCCCCACATGCAACTGGACCCTCCTTATTCGCTCTTTCACAGCAAGCCTAAATGTAGCCCTAACCAGCATCGGAGATGACTGAAAAAGCGGGTACCCCAGAAAACGCATTCCGAGCCCCTTTCGCCCATCCAAAAGTGCCCCCAAAGGAAGCCTTTGGATACATCTGAAGTCCCCAGGGGAGCCTTTATTCAGCCCCACATGCAACTCGACCCTCCGGTTTCGCTGTTTCACAGCAACCCTAAATATAACCCTAAGCCAGCATGGCAGAAGACTGAAAACTAGGGCCACAAAAAAAGCGTTTCAAGCCCCTTACACCCATCCAAAAGTGCCCCCAAAGGAAGGCTTTGGGTACAGCTGAACTCCCCAGGGGAGCCTTTATTCAGCCCCACATGCAACTTGACCCTCCGGTTTCGCTGTTTCACAGCAACCCTAAGTATAACCCTAGCCAGCATGGCAGAAGACTTAAAACTAGGGCCACAAAATAAGCGTTTCAAGCCCCTTTCACCCATCCAAAAGTGCCCCCAAAGGAAGGCTTTGGGTACAACTGAATTCCCCAGGGGAGGCTTTTTGTAGCCCCACATGCAACTGGACCCTCCGCGTTCACTCTTTCTCCGCAAGACTAAATATAGCCCTAGCCGCAAAGGGAGAAGACTGAAAAAGCGGGACTCAGAAAACGCATTGCGATTCCCCTTGGACCATCCAAAAGTGCCCGTAAAGGAAGGCTTTGGGTACAAGTGAACTCCCCAGGGGAGCCATTATGCAGCCCCACATGCAACTGGACCCTCCATGTTCGCTGTTTACGAGCAACACCAAACATAGCCCTAGCCGGCATGGGAGAAGACTGAAAACTCGGGCCCCAGAAAACGCTTTCTGAGCCCTTTTCGCCCAACCAAAAGTGCCCCCAGAGGAAGGCTTTGAGTACAAGTGAACTCCCCAGGGGAGCCTTTATGCAGCCCCACATGCAACTGGACCCTCCGTATTCGCTCTTTCACAGCAACCCTAAATATAGCCCTAGCCGACATGGGAGACGACTGAAAACTCGGGCCCCAGAAAACTCATTCCAAGCCCTATTAGCCCATCCAGAAGTGCCCCCAAAGGAAGGCTTTGGTACAGCTGAAATCCCAGGGGAGCCTTTGTGCAGAACCAAATGCAAATGGATCGTCATTATTCGCTCTTTCACAGCAAGCCTAAATATAGCCCTAGCCCGCACCGGAGATGACTGAAAAATAGGGCCAAAGAAAACGCCTTACAAGACCCTTTCGCCCATTAAAAAGTGCCCCCAAAGGAAGGCTTTGAGTACAACTGAACTCCCCAGAGGAGCCTTTATGCAGCCCCACATGCAACTGGACACTCCTTATTCGCTCTTTTACAGCAACCCTAAATACAGCCCTGGCCCGCATGGCAGACGACTGAAAACTCGGGCCCCAGAAAACGCGTTACAAGCCCCATTCGCTAATCCAAAAGTGCCCCCTAAGGAAGGCTTTGGGTACAAGTGAACTCCCCAGTGGAGCTTTTTTGAAGCCCCACATGCAACTGGACCCTCCGGGTTCACTCTTTTTACGCAAACCTAAATATAGCCCTAGTCGCAAAGGGTGAAGGAAGAAAAACCGGGCCTCAGAAAACGCATTGCAAGTCTCTTTCGACCATCCGAAAGTGCCCCTAAAGGAAGGCTTTGGGTACAACTGAACTCCCCAGGGGAGCCTTTACGTAGCCCCACATGCATCTAGACCCTCCGTATTCGCTCTTTCACAGCAAGCCTAAATATAACCCTGGCCCGCATGGCAGACGACTGAAAACTCGGGCCCCAGAAAACGCTTTCTGAGCCCTTTTCGCCCATCCAAAAGTGCCCCCAGAGGAAGGCTTTGAGTACAAGTGAACTCCCCAGGGGAGCCTTTATGCAGCCCTTCATACAACTGGACCCTCCGGGTTCACTCTTTCACCGCAAGACTATATATAGGTCTCGGCGCAATGGGAGAAGACTGAAAAAACAAGCCTCAGAAAATGCATTGCGATTCCCGTTGGACAATCCAAAAGTGACCCCAAAGGAAGACTTTGGGTACAATTGAACTCAGCAGGGGAGCCTTTATGCAGCCCCACATGCAACTGGACCCTCCTTATTCGCTCTTTCACAGCAAGCCTAAATATAACCCTAGCCGGCATCAGGGAAGACTGAAAAAGCGGGCCTCAGAAAACGCATTGCGAGTCTCTTTCGACCATCTAAAAGTGCCCCCAAAGGAAGGCTTTGGGTACAGCTGAACTCCCCAGGGGAGCCTTTATGCAGCCCCACATGCAACTGGACCCTCCGTATTCGCTGTTTACGAGCAACACTAAACATATCCCTAGACGGCATGGGAGACGATTGAAAACTCGGGCCCCAGAAAACGCTTTCTGAGCCCTTTTCGCCCATCCAAAAGTGCCCCCAGAGGAAGGCTTTGAGTACAAGTGAACTCCCCAGGGGAGCCTTTATGCAGCCCCACATGCAACTGGACCCTCCGTGTTCGCTGTTTACGAGCAACACTAAACATATCCCTAGCCGGCATGGGAGACCACTGAAAACTCGGACCCCAGAAAACGCTTTCTGAGGCCTTTTCGCCCATCCAAAAGTGCCCCCAGAGGAAGGCTTTGAGTACAAGTGAACTCCCCAGGGGAGCCTTTACGCAGCCCCACATGCAACTGGACACTCCTTATTCGCTCTTTCACAGCAACCCTAAATACAGCCCTGGCCCGCATTGTAGACGACTGAAAACTCGGGCCCCAGAAAATTCATTCCATGCCACTTTCGCCCATCCAAAAGTGCCCCCAGAGGAAGGCTTTGGGTACAATTCAACTTTCCAGGGGAGCCTTTATGCAGCCCCGCATACAACTGGAACCTCCGGGTTCACTCTTTCACCGGAAGACTAAATATAGCCCTTGGCGCAAATGGAGAAGACTGAAAAAGCGGGCCTCAGAAAACGCATTGCGAGTCTCTTTCGACCATCCAAAAGTGCCCCCAAAGGAAGGCTTTGGGTACAACTGAACTCCCCAGGGGAGCCTTTATGCAGCCCCACATGTAACTGGACCTTCCAGGATCGCTGTTTCCGAGCAACACTAAATATAGCCCTAGCCGGCATGGGAGACGACTGAAAACTCGGGCCCCAGAAAACGCATTCCGAGCCACTTTCGCCCATCCAAAAGTGCCACCAAAGGAAGGCTTTGGTACAGCTGAACTCCCCAGGGTAGCCTTTATGCAGCACCACATGCAACTGGACCCTCCTTATTCGCTCTTTCACAG
This sequence comes from Anas platyrhynchos, assembly GCF_047663525.1. Taxonomy (NCBI): domain Eukaryota; kingdom Metazoa; phylum Chordata; class Aves; order Anseriformes; family Anatidae; genus Anas; species Anas platyrhynchos. The sequence goes on from NC_092596.1 coordinate 5,018,742, forward strand.
CAAACCTAAATATAGCCCTAGCCGACATCGCCGATGACTGAAAAATCGGGCCAAAGAAAACGCCTTACAAGACCCTTTCGCCCATCCAAAAGTGCCCCCAAAGGAAGGCTATGGGTACAACTGAATTCCCCAGGGGAGCCTTTTTGCAGCCCCACATGCAACTGGACCCTCCTTATTCGCTCTTTCACAGCAAGCCTAAAAATAACCCTAGTCGCAAATGGAGAAGTCTGAAAAACGGGCCTCAGAAAACGCATTGCGAGTCTCTTTGGACCATCCAAAAGTGCCCCCAAAGGAAGGCTTTGGGTACATCTGAACTCCCCAGGGGAGCCTTTTGCAGCCCCACATGCAACTGGACCCTCCGGGTTCGCTTTTTCCGAGGAACACTAAACATAGCCCTAGCCGGCATGGGACACGACTGAAAACTCGGGCCCCAGAAAACGCTTTCTGAGCCCTTTTCGCCCATCCAAAAGTGCCCCCAGAGGAAGGCTTTGAGTACAAGTGAACTCCCCAGGGGAGCCTTTATGCAGCCCCACATGCAACTGGACCCTCCGGGTTCGCTGTTTACGAGCAACACTATATATAAAATTCGCCAGCATGGCAGAAGACTGAAAACTCGGGCCCCAGAAAACTAATTCCAAGCCTTATTCGCCCATCCAGAAGTGCCCCCAAAGGAAGGCTTTGGTACAGCTGAACTCCCCAGGGGAGCCTTTGTGCAGAACCAAATGCAAATGGATCGTCCTTATTCGCTCTTTCACAGCAAGCCCAAATATAGCCCTAGCCGGCACCGGAGATGACTGAAAAATCGGGCCAAAGAAAACGCCTTACAAGACCCTTTCGCCCACCCAAAAGTGCCCCCAAAGGAAGGCTTTGAGTACAAGTGAACTCCCCAGGGGAGCCTTTATGCAGCCCCACATGCAACTGGACCCTCCGTATTCGCTCCTTCACAGCAACCCTAAATATAACCCTGGCCCGCATGGCAGACGACTGAAAACTCGGGCCCCAGAAAACTCATTCCAAGCCCCTTTCGCCCATCCAAAAGTGCCCCCAGAGGAAAGCTTTGGGTACAAGTGAACTTTCCAGGGGAGCCTTTATGCAGCCCCTCATACAACTGGAACCTCCGTGTTCACTCTTTCACCGCAAGACTAAATATAGCCCTCGGGATAATGGGAGAAGACCGAAAAACCGGGCCTCAGAAAACGCATTCCGAGCCCCATTCGCCCATCCAAAAGTGCCACCAAAGGAAGGCTTTAGGTATATCTGAACTTCCCAGGGGAGCCTTTATGCAGTCCCACATGCAACTGGACCCTCCTTATTCGCTCTTTCACAGCAAGCCTAAATATAATCCTAGCCGGCATCGGGGAAGACTGAAAATGCGGGCCTCAGAGAACGCTTTAAAAGCCCCTTTCGCCCTTCAAAAAGTGCCCCCAGAGGAAGGCTTTGGGTATAACTGAACTCCCCAGGGGAGCCTTTATGCAGCCCCACATGCAACTCGACGCTCCGGTTTCGCTGTTTCACAGCAACCCTATGTATAACCCTAGCCAGCATGGCAGAAGACTGAAAACTAGGGCCACAAAAAAAGCGTTTCAAGCCCCATTCACCCATCCAAAAGTGCCCCCAAAGGAAGGCTTTGGGTACATCTGAAGTCCCCAGGGGAGCCTTTATGCAGCCCAACATGCAACTGGACCCTTCTTATTCGCTCTTTCACAGCAACCCTATATATAGCCCTGGCCCGCATGGCAGACGACTGAGAACTCGGGCCCCAGAAAACTCATTCCAAGCCCCTTTCGCCCATCCAAAAGTGCCCCCAGAGGAAGGCTTTGGGTACAAGTGAACTCCCCAAGGGAGCTTTTATGCAGCCCCACATACAACTGGACCCTCCGGGTTCGCTGTTTCAAAGCAACACTAAATATAGCCCTCAGCGCAATGGGAGAAGACTGAAAAAGCGGCCCTCAGAAAAGGCATTGCGATTCCCCTTGGACCATCCAAAAGTGCCCCCAAAAAAAGGCTTTGGGAACAACTGAACTCCCCAGGGGAGCCTTTATGCAGCCCCACATGCAACTGGACCCTCCTTATTCGCTCTTTCACAGCAAGCCTATATTTAGCCCTAGCCGGCATCGGAGATGACTGAAAAATCGGGCCAAAGGAAACACCTTACAAGACCCTTTCGCCCATCCAAAAGTGCCCCCAAAGGAAGGCTTTGAGTAGAAGTGAACTCCCCAGGGGAGCCTTTATGCAGCACCACATGCAACTGGACCCTCCGCGTTCACTCTTTCTACGCAAGCCTAAATATAGCCCTCGGGGCAATGGGAGAAGACTGAAAATGTGGGCCTCAGAAAACGCATTGCGAGTCTCTTTGGACCATCCAAAAGTGCCCCCAAAGGAAGGCTTTGGGTACATCTGAACTCCCCAGGGGAGCCTTTATGCAGCCCCACATGCAACTGGACCTTCCGGGTTCGCTCTTTCACAGCAACACTAAATATATCCCTAGCCGGCATGGCAGACGACTGAAATCTCGGGCCCCAGAAAACGCATTCCGAGCCCCTTTCGCCCATCCAAAAGTGCCCCCAAAGGAAGGCTTTGAGTAGAAGTGAACTCCCCAGGGTAGCCTTTACGCAGCCCCACATGCTACTGGACCCTCCTTATTCGCTCTTTCACAGCAAGCCTAAATATAGCCCTAACCGGCATCGGAGATGACTGAAAACTCGGGCCCCAGAAAACGGGTTACATGCCCCATTCGCCAATCCAAAAGTGACCCCAAAGGAAGGCTTTGGGTACATTTGAACTCCCCAGGGGAGCCTTTACGTAGCCCCACATGCATCTAGACCCTACTTATTCGCACTTTCACAGCAACCCTAAATATATCCCTGGCCCGCATGGCAGAAGACTGAAAACTCGGGCCCAGGAAAACGTATTCCGAGCCCCATTCGCCCATCCAAAAGTGCCCCCATAGAAAGCCTTTGGGTACAAGTGAACTCCCCAGGGGAGCCTTTATGCAGCCCCACATGCAACTCAACCCTCCGGGTTCGCTGTTTAGGAGCAACCCTAAATATATAACTCGCCAGCATGGCAGAAGACTGAAAACTCGGGTTACAGAAAACGCGTTTAAAGCCCCATTCACCCATCCAAAAGTGCGCCCAAAGGAAGGCTTAGGGTACAACTGAACTACCCAGGGGAGCCTTTACGTAGCCCCACATGCATCTAGACCCTCCTTATTCGCTCTTTCTCAGCAAGCATACATATATAACCCTGGCCCTTATAGAAGAAGACTGAAAACTCGGGCCCCAGAAAACGCGTTCCAAGCCCCTTTCGCCCATTCAAAAGTGCCCCCAAAGGAAGGCTTTGGGTACAAGTGAACTCCCCAGGGGAGCCTTTATGCAGCCCCACATGCAACTGGACCCTCCGTATTCGCTCTTTCACAGCAACCCTAAATATAGCCCTAGAAGGCATGGGAGACGACTGAAAACTCGAGCCCCAGAAAACTCATTCCAAACCCTATTCGCCCATCCAGAAGTGCCCCCAGAGGAAGGCTTTGGGTACAAGTGAACTCCCCAGGGGAGCCTTTATGCAGCCCCACATGCAACTGGACCCTCCGGGTTCGCTCTTTCCGAGCAACACTAAATATATCCCTAGCCGGCATGGGAGACGACTGAAAATTCGGGCCCCAAAAAACGCATTCCCAGCCCCATTCGCCCATTCAAAAGTGCCCCCAGAGGAAGGCTTTGAGTACAATTGAACTCCCAAGGGGAGCCTTTACGCAGCCCCACATGCAACTGGACCCTCCGGGTTCGCTCTTTCACAGCAAGCCTAAATATATCCCTAGCCGGCATCTGGGAAGACGGAAAAAGCGGGCCTCAGAGAACGCGTTAAAAGCCCCTTTCGCCCTTCAAAAAGTGCACCCAAAGGAAGGCTTTGGGTGCAACTGAACTCCCCAGGGGAGCCTTTATTCAGCCCCACATGCAACTCGACCCTCCGGTTTCGCTGTTTCACAGCAACCCTAAGTATAACCCTAGCCAGCATGGCAGAAGACTGAAAACTAGGGCCACAAAAAAAGCGTTTCAAGCCCCATTCACCCATCCAAAAGTGCCCCCAAAGGAAGGCTTTGGGTACAGCTGAACTCCCCAGGGGAGCCTTTGTGCAGCCCCACATGCAACTGGACCCTCCTTATTCGCTCTTTCACAGCAAGCCTATATATAGCTCTAGCCGGCATCGGAGATGACTGAAAAATCAGGCAAAAGGAAACACCTTACAAGACCCTTTCGCCCATCCAAAAGTGCCCCCAAAGGAAGGCTTTGGGTACAACTGAATTCCCCAGGGGAGCCTTTTTGCAGCCCCACATGCAACTGGACCCTCCGCGTTCACTCTTTCTACGCAAGCCTAAATATAGCCCTCGGGGCAATGGGAGAAGACTGAAAAAGCAGGCCTCAGAAAAGGCATTGCGAGTCTCTTTGGACCATCCAAAAGTGCCCCCAAAGGAAGGCTTTGGGTACATCTGAACTCCCCAGGGGAGCCTTTATGCAGCCCCACATGCAACTGGTCCTTCAGTATTCGCTCTTTCACAGCAAGCCTAAATATAACCCTGGCCCGCATTGTAGACGACTGAAACCTCGGGCCCCAGAAAACGGGTTACAAGCCCCATTCGCCAATCCAAAAGTGCCCCCAAAGGAAGGCTTTGGGTACAAGTGAACTCCCCAGGGGAGCCTTTATGCAGCCCCACATGCAACTGGACCTTCCGGGTTCGCTGTTTCCAAGCAACACTAAATATAGCCCTAGCCGGCATTGGAGACGACTGAAATTTCGGGCCCCAAAAAACGCATTCCCAGCCCCATTCGCCCATCCAAAAGTGCCCCCCAGAGGAAGGCTTTGGGTACAACTGAACTCCCCAGGGGAGTCCTTATGCAGCCCCACATGCAACTGGACCCTCCTTATTCGCTCTTTCACAGCAAGCCTAAATATAGCCCTAGCCGGCATCGGAGATGACTGAAAAATCCGGCCAAAGAAAAGGGCTTACAAGACCATTTCGGCAATCCAAAACTGCCCCCAAAGGAAGGCTTTGGGTACAACTGAACTCCCCAGGGGAGCCTTTACGAAGCCCCACATGCAACTGGACCCTCCATATACGCTCTTTCCGAGCAACACTAAATATTTCCCTGGCCTGCATGGCAGACGACTGAAAACTCGGGCCCCAGAAAACTCATTCCAAGCCCCTTTCGCCCATCAAAAAGTGCCCCCAGAGGAAGGCTTTGGATACAAGTAAACTTTCCAGGGCAGCCTAATGCAGCCCCTCATACAACTGGAACTTCCGGGTTCACTCTTTCACCGCAAGACTTAATATAGCCCTCGGCGCAATGGGAGAAGACTGAAAAAGCCGGCCTCAGAAAATGCATTGCGATTCCACTTGGACCATCCAAAAGTGCCCCCAAAGGAAGGCTTTGGGTACAACTGAACTCCCCAGGGGAGCCTTTATGCAGCCCTACATGCAACTGGAACTTCCGGGTTCGCTGTTTCCGAGCAACACTAAATATAGCCCTAGCCGGCATGGGAGACGACTGAAAACTCGGGCCCCAGAAAACGCATTCGGAGTCCCATTCACCCATCCAAAAGTGCCCCCAGAGGAAGGCTTTGAGTACAACTGAACTCCCCAGGAGAGCTTTACGCAGCCCCACATGCAACTGGACACTCCTTATTCGCTCTTTCACAGCAACCCTAAATATAGCCCTGGCCCGCATGGCAGACGACTGAAAACTCGGGCCCCAGAAAACGCGTAACAAGCCCCATTCGCCAATTCAAAAGTGCTCCCAAAGGAAGGCTTTGGGTACAACTGAACTCCCCTGGGGATCTTTCTTGAAGCCCCACATGCAACTGGACCCTCCGGGTTCACTCTTTTTACGCAAGTCTAAATATAGCCCTAGTCGCAAAGGGTGAAGACTGAAAAAGCGGGCCTCAGAAAAGCATTGCAAGTCTCTTTTGACCATCCGAAAGTGCCCCCAGAGGAAGGCTATGAGTAGAAGTGAACTTCCCAGGGGAGCCTTTATGCAGCCCCACATGCAACTGGACGCTCCGTATTCGCTCTTTCACAGGAACCCTAAATATATCCCTGGCAGGCATGGGAGACGACTGAAAACTCGGGCCCCAGAAAACGCGTTACAACCCCATTTGCCTATCTTAAAGTGCCCCCAAAGGAAGGCTTTGGGTACAAGTGAACTCCCCAGGGGAGCCTTTATGCAGCCCCACATGCAACTGGACGCTCCGTATTCGCTCTTTCACAGCAAGCCTAAATATATCCGTACCCGGCATCGGAGATGACTGAAAAAGCGGGCCTCAGAAAACGCATTGCGAGTCTCTTTCGACCATCCAGACGTGCCCCCAAAGGAAGGCTTTGGGTACATCTGAACTCCCAGGGGAGCCTTTACCTAGCCCCACATGCATCTAGACCCTCCTTATTCGCTCTTTCACAGCAACCGTAAATATAGCCGTGGCCCGCATGGCAGACGACTGAGAAATCGGGCCCCAGAAAACGCGTTACAAGCCCCATTCGCCCATCCAAAAGTGCCCCCAGAGGAAGGCTTTGGGTACAAGTGAACTCCCCAGGGGAGCTTTTATGCAGCCCCACATACAACTGGACCCTCCGGGTTCGCTGTTTCAAAGCAACACTAAATATAACCCTAGCCGGCATTGGAGATGACTGAAAAAGCGGCCCTCAGAAAAGGCATTGCGATTCCCCTTGGACCATCCAAAAGTGCCCCCAAAAAAAGGCTTTGGGAACAACTGAACTCCCCAGGGGAGCCTTTATGCAGCCCCACATGCAACTGGACCCTCCTTATTCGCTCTTTCACAGCAAGCCTATATATAGCCCTAGCCGGCATCGGAGATGACTGAAAAATCGGGCCAAAGGAAACACCTTACAAGACCCTTTCGCCCATCCAAAAGTGCCCCCAGAGGAAGGCTTTGGGTACAACTGAATTCCCCAGGGGAGCCTTTTTGCAGCCCCACATGCAACTGGACCCTCCGCGTTCACTCTTTCTACTCAAGCCTAAATATAGCCCTCGGGGCAATGGGAGACGACTGAAAAAGCAGGCCTCAGAAAACACATTGCGAGTCTCTTTGGACCATCCAAAAGTGACCCCAAAGGAAGGCTTTGGGTACATCTGAAGTCCACAGGGGAGCCTTTATGCAGCCCCACATGCATCTAGACTGTACTTATTCGCTCTTTCACAGCAACCCTAAATATAGCCCTGGCCCGCATGGCAGACGACTGAAAACTCGGGCCCCAGAAAACGCATTCCGAGCCCCATTCGCCCATCCAAAAGTGCCCCCATAGGAAGGCTTTGGATATATCTGAACTCCCCAGGGGAGCCTTTATGCAGCCCCACATGCAACTGGACCCTCCGGGTTCGCTGTTTACGAGCAACACTTAATATATAACTCGCCAGCATGGCAGAAGACTGAAAACTCGGGTTACAGAAAACGCGTTTCAAGCCCCATTCACCCATCCAAAAGTGCCACCAAAGGAAGGCTTAGGGTACAACTGAACTACCCAGGGGAGCCTTTATGCAGCCCCACATGCATCTAGACCCTCCTTATTCGCTCTTTCTCAGCAAGCCTATATATAGCCCTGGCCCGCATGGAGAACGACTGAAAACTCGGGCCCCAGAAAACGCGTTCCAAACCCTATTCGCCCATCCAGAAGTGCCCCCAGAGGAAGGCTTTGGGTACAAGTGAACTCCCCAGGGGAGCCTTTATGCAGCCCCACATGCAACTGGACCCTCCGCGTTCACTCTTTCACCGCAAGCCTAAATATAGCCCTCGGCGCAATGGGAGAAGACTGAAAAACGGTCCTCAGAAAACGCATTTCGATTCTCTTGGACCATCCAAAAGTCCGCAAAAGGAAGGCTTTGAATACAATTGAACTCCCAAGGGGAGCATTTAAGCAGCCCCACATGCAACTGGACCCTCCGTGTTCGCTTTTTCCGAGCAACACTAAATATATCCCTAAGCAGCATCGGAGATGACTGAAAAAGCGGGTACCCCAAAAAACGCATTCGGAGCCCCTTTCGCCCATCCAAAAGTGCCACCAAAGGAAGGCTTTGGGTACATCTGAAGTCCCCAGGGGAGCCTTTACGCAGCCCCACATGCAACTGGACTCTCCTTATTCGCTCTTTCACAGCAAGCCTAAATATAACCCTAGCCGGCATCGGGGATGACTGAAAAAGCGGGCCTCAGAGAACGCGTTAAAAGCCCCTTTCACCCTTCAAAAAGTGCCCCCAAAGGAAGGCTTTGGGTACAACTGAACTCCCCAGGGGAGCCTTTATTCAGCCCCACATGCAACTCGACCCTCCGGTTTCGCTGTTTCACAGCAACCCTAAGTATAACCCTAGCCGGCATGGCAGAAGACTGAAAACTAGGGCCACAAAAAAAGCGTTTCAAGCCCCATTCACCCATCCAAAAGTGCCCCCAAAGGAAGGCTTTGGGTACAGCTGAACTCCCCAGGGGAGCCTTTGTGCAGGCCCACATGCAACTGGACCCTCCTTATTCGCTCTTTCACAGCAAGCCTAAATATAGCACTAGCCGGCACCGGAGATGACTAAAAAATCAGGCAAAAGAAAAAGCCTTACAAGACCCTTTCGCCCATCCAAAAGTGCCCCCAAAGGAAGGCTTTGAGTACAACTGAACTCCCCAGGGGAGCCTTTACGCAGCCCCACATGCAACTGGACCCTCCGTATTCGCTCTTTCACAGCAAGCCTAAATATATCCGTAGCTGGCATCGGAGATGACTGAAAAAGCGGGCCTCAGAAAACGCATTGCGAGTCTCTTTCGACCATCCAGACGTGCCCCCAAAGGAAGCCTTTGGGTACATCTGAACTCCCAGGGGAGCCTTTACCTAGCCCCACATGCATCTAGACCCTCCTTATTCGCTCTTTCACAGCAAGCCTCTATATAGCCCTAGCCGGCATCGGAGATGACTGAAAAATCGGGCCAAAGGAAACACCTTACAAGACCCTTTCGCCCATCCAAAAGTGCCCCCAAAGGAAGGCTTTGGGTACAACTGAATTCCCCAGGGGAGCCTTTTTGCAGCACCACATGCAACTGGACCCTCCGCGTTCACTCTTTCTAAACAAGCCTAAATATAGCACTCGGGGCAATGGGAGAAGACTGAAAAAGCGGGCCTCAGAAAACGCATTGCGAGTCTCTTTGGACCATCCAAAAGTGCCCCCAAAGGAAGGCTTTGAGTACAAGTGAACTCCCCAGGGGAGCCTTTATGCAGCCCCACATGCAACTGGACCCTTCGGGTTCGCTCTTTCCGAGCAACAGTAAAAATAGCCCTAGCCGGCATGGGAGACGACTGAAAACTCGGGCCCCAGAAAACTCATTCCAAGCCCCTTTCGCCCATCCAAAAGTGCCCCCAGAGGAAGGCTTTGAGTACAAGTGAACTCCCCAGGGTAGACTTTACGCAGCCCCACATGCTACTGGACCCTCTTTATTCGCTCTTTCACAGCAAGCCTAAATATAGCCCTAACCGGCATCGGAGATGACTGAAAACTCGGGCCCCAGAAAACGGGTTACACGCCCCATTCGCCAATCCAAAAGTGACCCCAAAGGAAGGCTTTGGGTACATCTGAACTCCCCAGGGGAGCCTTTACGTAGCCCCACATGCATCTAGACCCTACTTATTCGCTCTTTCACAGTAACCCTAAATATAGCCCTGGCCCACATGGCAGACGACTGAAAACTCGGGCCCCAGAAAACGCATTCCGAGCCCCATTCGCCCATCCAAAAGTGCCCCCATAGGAAGGCTTTGGGTACATCTGATCTCCCCAGGGGAGCCTTTATGCAGCCCCACATGCAACTGGACCCTCCGGGTTCGCTGTTTAGGAGCAACCATAAATATAAAACTCGCCAGCATGGCAGAAGACTGAAAACTCGGGTTACAGAAAACGCGTTACAAGCCCCATTCACCCATCCAAAAGTGCCACCAAAGGAAGGCTTAGGGTACAACTGAACTCCCCAGGGGAGCCTTTACGCAGCCTCACATGCAACTGGACCCTCCGTAATCGCTCTTACACAGCAAGCCTAAATATACCCCTAGCCGCAAATGGAGAAGACTGAAAAAGCGGGCCTCAGAAAACGCATTGCGAGTCTCTTTGGACCATCCAAAAGTGCCCCCAAAGGAAGGCTTTGGGTACATCTGAACTCCCCAGGGTAGCCTTTACGTAGCCCCACATGCATCTAGACCCTCCGAATTCGCTCTTTCACAGCAACTCTAAATATAGCCCTGGCCCGCATGGCAAAAGACTGAAAATTCGGGTCCCAGAAAACGCATTCCGAGCCCCATTCACCCATTCAAAAGTGCCCCCAAAGGAAGCCTTTGGGTACAACTGAACTACCCAGGGGAGCCTTTACGTAGCCCCACATGCATCTAGACCCTCGATATTCGCTCTTTCACAGCAAGCCTAAATATATCCCTGGCCCGCATGGCAGACGACTGAAAACTCGGGCCCCAGAAAACGCATTCCAAGCCCCATTCGCCCATCCAAAAGTGCCCCCAGAGGAAGGCTTTTGGTAGAAGTGAACTCCCAGGGGAGCCTTTATGCAGCGCTTCATACAACTGGACCCTCCGGGTTCACTCTTTCACCGCAAGACTAAATACAGGTCTCGGCGCAATGGGAGAAGACTGAAAAAACGGGCCTCAGAAAATGCAATGCGATTCCCGTTGGACAATCCAAAAGTGCCCCAAAGGAAGACTTTGGGTACAAGTGAACTCCCCAGGGGAGCCTTTATGCAGCCCCACATGCAACTGGACCCTCCGCGTTCACTCTTTCACCACAAGCCTATATATATCCCTAGCCGCAACGGGAGAAGACTGAAAAAGCGGGCCTCAGAAAACGCATTGCGATTCCCCTTGGACCATCCAAAAGTGCCCCCAGAGGAAGGCTTTGGGTACATCTGAACTCTCCAGGGGAGCCTTTATGCAGCCCCACATGCAACTCGACCCTCCGGGTTCGCTCTTTCCGAGCAACACTAAATATAGCCCTAGCCGGCATGGGAGATGACTGAAAAGTCGGGCCACAGAAAACTCATTCCAAGCCCCTTTCGCCCATCCAAAAGTGCCCCCAGAGGAAGGCTTTGAGTACAAGTGAACTCCCCAGGGTAGCCTTTACGCAGCCTCACATGCAACTGGACCCTCCGTAATCGCTCTTACACAGCAAGCCTAAATACAGCCCTAACCGGCATCGGAGATGACTGAAAAAGCGGGTACCCCAGAAAACGCATTCCGAGCACCATTCGCCCATCCAAAAGTGCCCCCAAAGGAAGGCTTTGAGTACAACTGAACTCCCCAGGGGAGCCTTTACGCAGCCCCACATGCAACTCGACCCTCCTTATTCGCTCTTTCACAGCAACCCTTAATATAGCCCTGGCCCGCATGGCAGACGACTGAAAACTCTGGCCCCAGAAAACGCGTTACAAGCCGCATTTGCCAATCCAAAAGTGCCCCCAAAGGAAGGCTTTGAGTACAAGTGAACTCCCCAGTGGAGCTTTTTTGAAGCCCCACATGCAACTGGACCCTCCGGGTTCACTCTTTTTACGCAAGCCTAAATATAGCCCTAGTCGCTTAGGGTGAAGACTGAAAAAGTGGGCCTCAGAAAACGCATTGCAAGTCTCTTTGGACCATCCGAAAGTGCCCCCAAAGGAAGGCTTTGGGTACAACTGAACTCCCCAGGGGAGCCTTTATGCAGCCCCACATGCAACTGGACCCTCCGGGTTCACTCTTTTTACGCAAGCCTAAATAAACCCCTAGCCGCAAATGGAGAACACTGAAAAAGCGGGCCTCAGAAAACGCATTGCGAGTCTCTTTGGACCATCCAAAAGTGCCCGCAAAGGAAGGCTTTAGGTACATCTGAACTCTACAGGGGAGCCTTTATGCAGCCCCACATGCAACTGGACCCTCCGGGTTCGCTGTTTACGAGCAAGCCTATATATAGCACTGGCCCGCATGGCAGACGACTGAAAACTCGGGCCCCAGAAAACGGATTCCAAGCCCCATTCGCCCATCCAAAAGTGCCCCCAGAGGAAGGCTTTTGGTAGAAGTGAACTCCCAGGGGAGCCTTTATGCAGCGCTTCATACAACTGGACCCTCCGGGTTCACTCTTTCACCGCAAGACTAAATATAGGTCTCGGCACAATGGGAGAAGACTGAAAAAACAGGCCTCAGAAAACGCATTGCGAGTCTCTTTCGACCATCCAAAAGTGCCCCCAAAGAAAGGCTTAGAGTACAAGTGAACTCCCCAGGGTAGACTTTACACAGCCCCACATGCTACTGGACCCTCCTTATTCGCTCTTTCACAGCAAGCCTAAATATAACCCTAGCCGGCATCGGGGAAGTCTGAAAAAGCGGGCCTCAGAGAACGCGTTAAAAGCCCCTTTTGCCCTTCAAAAAGTGCCCCCAAAGGAAGGCTTTGGGTACAACTGAACTCCCCAGGGGAGACTTTATGCAGCCCTACATGCAACTGGACCATCCTTATTCGCTCTTTCAGAGCAAGCCTAAATATAACCCTAGCCGCAAATGGAGAAGACTGAAAAAGCGGGCCTCAGAAAACGCATTGCGAGTCTCTTTGGACCATCCAAAAGTGCCCCCAAAGGAAGGCTTTGAGTACAAGTGAACTCCCCAGGGGAGCCTTTATGCAGCCCCACATGCAACTGGACCCTCCTTATTCGCTCTTTCACAGCAAGCCTATATATAGCCCTGGCCAGCATGGCATACGACTGAAAACTCGGGCCCCAGAAAACGCATTCCAAGCCCCTTTCGCCCATTCAGAAGTGCCCCCAAAGGAAGGCTTTGGGTACAACTGAAATCCCCAGGGGAGGCTTTTTGCAGCCCCACATGCAACTGGACCTTCCGCGTTCACTCTTTCTACGCAAGCCTAAATATACCCCTCGGAGCAATGGGAGAAGACTGAAAAAACAGGCCTCAGAAAACGCATTGCGAGTCTCTTTCGACCATCCAAAAGTGCCCCCAAAGGAAGGCTTTGGGTACATCTGAACTCCCCAGGGGAGCCTTTATGCAGCCCCACATGCAACTCGACCCTCCGGGTTCGCTCTTTCCGAGCAACACTAAATATAGCCCTAGCCGGCATGGGAGACGACTGAAAACTCGGGCCGCAGAAAACTAATTCCAAGCCCCTTTCGCCCATTCAAAAGTGCCCCCAGAGGAAGGCTTAGAGTACAAGTGAACTCCCCAGGGTAGACTTTACGCAGCCCCACATGCTACTGGACCCTCCTTATTCGCTCTTTCACAGCAAGCCTAAATATAACAATAGCCGGCATCGGGGAAGACTGATAAAGCGGGCCTCAGAGAACGCATTAAAAGCCCCTTTCGCCCTTCAAAAAGTGCCCCCAAAGGAAGGCTTTGGGTACAACTGAACTCCCCAGGGGAGCCTTTATTCAGCCCCACATGCAAGTCTACCCTCCGGTATCGCTGTTTCACAGCAACCCTAAGTATAACCCTAGCCAGCATGGCAGAAGACTGAAAACTAGGGCCACAAAAAAAGCATTTCAAGCCCCTTTCACCCATCCAAAAGTGCCCCCAAAGGAATGCTTTGGGTACATCTGAACTCCCCAGGGCAGTCTTTATGCAGCCCCACATGCAACTGGACCCTCCGGGTTCGTTGTTTACGAGCAACCCTATATATAAAACTCGCCAGCATGGCAGAAGACTGAAAACTCGGACCACAGAAAAAGCATTTCAAGCCCTATTCACCCATCCAAAAGTGCCACCAAAGAAAGGTTTTGGGTACAACTGAACTACCCAGGGGAGCCTTTACGTAGCCCCACATGCATCTACACCCTCCTTATTCGCTCTTTCAGAGCAAGCCTAAATATAGCCCTGGCCCACATGGCAGACGACTGAAAACTCGGGCCGCAAAAAACGCAATCCAAGCCCCTTTCGCCCATCCAAAAGTGCCCCCAGAGGAAGGCTTTGGGTACAAGTGAACTCCCCAGGGGAGCCTTTATGCAGCCCTTCATACAACTGGACCCTCCGGGTTCACTCTTTCACCGCAAGACTAAATATAACCCTAGTCGCAAAGGGTGAAGACTGAAAGAGCCGGCCTCAGAAAACGCATTGCAAGTCTCTTTCGACCATCCGAAAGTGCCCCCAAAGGAAGGCTTTGGGTACAAGTGAACTCCCCAGGGGAGCCTTTATGCAGCCCCACATGCAAGTGGACCCTCCTTATTCGCTCTTTCACAGCAAGCCTAAATATAACCCTAGCCGGCATCGGGGAAGACTGAAAAAGCGGGCCTCAGAGAACGGGTTACAAGGCCCATTCGCCAATCCAAAAGTGCCCCCAGAGGAAGGCTTTTGTACATCTGAACTCCCCAGGGGAGCCTTTATGCAGCCCCACATGCAACTGGACCCTCTTTTTTCGCTCTTTCACAGAAAGCCTAAATATACCCCTATACGCAAATGGATAAGACGGAAAAAGCGGGCCTCAGAAAACGCATTGCGAGTCTCTTTCGACCATCCAAAAGTGCCCCCAAAGGAAGGCTTTGGGTACAAGTGAACTTTCCAGGGGAGCCTTTATGCATCCCCACATGCAAGTGGACCCTCCTTATTCGCTCTTTCACAGCAAGCCTAAATATAACCCTAGCCGGCATCGGGGAAGACTGAAAAAGCGGGCCTCAGAGAACGGGTTACAAGGCCCATTCGCCAATCCAAAAGTGCCCCCAAAGGAAGGCTTTTGTACATCTGAACTCCCCAGGGGAGCCTTTATGCAGCCCCACATGCAACTGGACCCTCTTTTTTCGCTCTTTCACAGAAAGCCTAAATATACCCCTATCCGCAAATGGATAAGACGGAAAAAGCGGGCCTCAGAAAACGCATTGCAAGTCTCTTTCGACCATCCGAAAGTGCCCCCAAAGGAAGGCTTTGGGTACAAGTGAACTCCCCAGGGGAGCCTTTATGCAGCCCCACATGCAACTGGACCCTCCTTATTCGCTCTTTCACAGCAAGCCTAAATATAACCCTAGCCGGCATCGGGGAAGACTGAAAAAGCGGGCCTCAGAGAACGGGTTACAAGGCCCATTCGCCAATCCAAAAGTGCCCCCAAAGGAAGGCTTTTGTACATCTGAACTCCCCAGGGGAGCCTTTATGCAGCCCCACATGCAACTGGACCCTCTTTTTTCGCTCTTTCACAGAAAGCCTAAATATACCCCTATCCGCAAATGGATAAGACGGAAAAAGCGGGCCTCAGAAAACGCATTGCGAGTCTCTTTCGACCATCCAAACGTGCCCCCAAAGGAAGGCTTTGGGTACAAGTGAACTTTCCAGGGGAGCCTTTATGCATCCCCACATGCAACTGGACACTCCGTGTTCGCTTTTTCCGAGCAACACTAAACATAACCCTAGCCGACATGGGAGACGACTGAAAACTCGGGCCCCAGAAAACGCTTTCGGAGCCCTTTTTGACCATCCAAAAGTGCCCCCAGAGGAAGGCTTTGAGTACAAGTGAACTCCCCAGTGGAGCCTTTATGCAGCCCCACATGCAACTGGACCCTCCTTATTCGCTGTTTACGAGCAACCCTAAATATAAAACTCGCCAGCATGGCAGAAGACTGAAAACTGGGGCCACAGAAAAAGCGTTTCAAGCCCAATTCACCCATCCAAAAGTGCCTCCAAAGGAAGGCTTTGGGTACAAGTGAACTCCCCAGGGGAGCCTTTACGTAGCCCCACATGCATCTAGACCCTCCGTATTCTCTCTTTCACAGCAAGCCTATATATAGCCCTGGCCCGCATGTCAGACGACTGATAACTCGGGCCCCAGAAAACGCATTCCAAGCCACTTTCGCCCATCCAAAGGTGCCCCCAGAGGAAGGCTTTGGGTACAACTGAATTCCCCAGGGGAGCCTTTATGCAGCCCCACATGCAACTGGACCCTCCGTATTCGCTCTTTCACAGGAACCCTAAATATACCCCCAGCCGGCATGGGAGACGACTGAAAACTCGGGTCCCAGAAAACTCATTCCAAGCCCTATTCGCCCATCCACAAGTGCCCCAAAGGAAGGCTTTGGGTACAACTGAACTCCCCAGGGGAGCCTTTATGCAGCCCCACATGCAACTGGACCCTCCTTATTAGCTCTTTCACAGCAAGCCTAAATATAGCTTTAGCCGGCATCGGAGATGACTGAAAAATCGAGCCAAAGAAATCGCCTTACAAGCCCCTTTCGCCCATCCAAAAGTGCCCCCAGAGGAAGGCTTTGGGTACATCTGAACTCCCCAGGGGAGCCTCTACGCAGCCCCACATACAACTGGACGCTCCGTATTCGCTCTTTCACAGCAAGCCTAAATATAGCCCTAACCGCCATCGGAGATGACTGAAAAAGCAGGCCCCAGAAAACGCATTGCGATTCCCCTTGGACCATCCAAAAGTGCCCCCAAAGCAAGGCTTTGGGTACAAGTGAACTCCCCAGGGGATCCTTTATGCAGCACCACATGCAACTGGACCCTCCTTATTCGCTCTTTCACAGCAAGCCTAAATATAGCCCTAGCCAGCATGGGAGACGACTGAAAACTCGGGCCCCAGAAAACTCATTCCAAGCCCCTTTCACCCATCGAAAAGTGCCCCCAGAGGAAGGCTATGGGTACAAGAGAAATCCCCAGGGGATCCTTTATGCAGCACCACATGGAACTGGACCTTCCTTATTCGCTCTTTCACAGCAAGCCTAAATATGTCCGTAGCCGGCATCGGAGATGACTAAAAAATCAGGCAAAAGAAAACGCCTTACTAGCCCCTTTCGCCCATCCGAAAGTGCCCCCAAAGGAAGGCTTTGGGTACAAGTGAACTCCCCAGGAGAGCCTTTATGCAGCCCCACATGCAACTGGACCCTCCGCGTTCACTCTTTCACCGCAAGACTAAATATAGGCCTCGGTGCAATGGGAGAAGACTGAAAAAGCGGGACTCAGAAAACGCGATTCCCCTTGGACCATACAAAAGTGCCCCCAAAGGAAAGCTCTGGGTACATCTGAACTCCCCAGGGGAGCCTTTATGTAGCCCCACATGAAACTAGACCCTCCGAATTCGCTCTTTCACAGCAACCCTATATATAACCATGGCCCGCATGGCAGACGACTGAAAACTCGGGCCCCAGAAAAGGCGTTACAAGCCCCATTCGCCCATCCAATAGTGCCCCCAAAGGAAGGCTTTGGGTACATCTGAACTCCCCAGGGGAGCCTTTATGCAGCCCCACATGCATCTAGACCCTACTTATTCGCTCTTTCACAGCAACCCTAAATATAGCCCTGGCCCACATGGCATACGACTGAAAACTCGGGCCCCAGAAAACGCATTCCGAGCACCATTCGCCCATACAAATGTGCCCCCAGAGGAAGGCTTTGAGTACAAGTGAACTCTCCAGGGGAGCCTTTATGCAGCCCCACATGCAACTGGACCCTCCGTATACGCTCTTTCACAGCAAGCCTAAATATATCCCTAGCCTGCATCGGGGAAGACTGAAAAAGCGGGCCTCAGAGAACGCGTTAAAAGCCCCTTTCGCCCTTCAAAAAGTGCCCCCAAAGGAAGGCTTTGGGTACAACTGAACTCCCCAGGGGAGCCTTTATTCAGCCCCACATGCAACTCGACCCTCCGGTTTCGCTGTTTCACAGCAACCCTATGTATATCTCTAGCCAGCATGGCAGAAGACTGAAAATTAGGGCCACAAAAAAAAGGGTTTCAAGACCCATTCACACATCCAAAAGTGCCCCCAAAGGAAGGCTTTGGGTACAGCTGAACTCCCCAGGGGAGCCTTTACGTAGCCCCTCATGAATCTAGACCCCGCTTATTCGCTCTTTCACAACAAGCCTAAATATAGCACTAGCCGGCACCGGAGATGACTAAAAAATCAGGCAAAAGAAAACGCCTTACAAGACCCTTTCGCCCATCCAAAAGTGCCCCCAAAGGAAGGCTTTGAGTACAACTGAACTCCCCAGGGGAGCCTTTATGCAGCCCCACATGCAACTGGACCCTCCGTATTCGCTCTTTCACAGCAAGCCTAAATATAGCCCTGGCCCGCATTGTAGACGACTGAAAACTCGGGCCCCAGAAAACGGGTTACAAGCCCCATTCGCCCATCCAAAAGTGCCCCCAAAGGAAGGCTTTGGGTACAACTGAACTCCCCAGGGGAGCCTTTATGCAGCCCCACATGCAACTGGACCTTCCGGGTTCGCTGTTTCCAAGCAACACTAAATATAGCCCTAGCCGGCATTGGAGACGACTGAAATTTCGGGCCCCAAAAAACGCATTCCCAGCCCCATTCGCCCATTCAAAAGTGCCCCCAAAGGAAGGCTTTGGGTACATCTGAACTCCCAGGGGAGCCTTTACCTAGCCCCACATGCATCTAGACCCTCCTTATTCGCTCTTTCACAGCAAGCCTATATATAGCCCTAGCCGGCATCGGAGATGACTGAAAAATCGGGCCAAAGGAAACACCTTACAAGACCCTTTCGCCCATCCAAAAGTGCCCCCAAAGGAAGGCTTTGGGTACAACTGAATTCCCCAGGGGAGCCTTTTTGCAGCCCCACATGCAACTGGACCCTCCGCGTTCACTCTTTCTAAACAAGCCTAAATATAGCACTCGGGGCAATGGGAGAAGACTGAAAAAGCGGGCCTCAGAAAACGCATTGCGAGTCTCTTTGGACCATCCAAAAGTGCCCCCAAAGGAAGGCTTTGAGTACATCTGAACTCCCCAGGGGAGCCTTTATGCAGCCCCACATGCAACTGGACCCTTCGGGTTCGCTCTTTCCGAGCAACAGTAAAAATAGCCCTAGCCGGCATGGGAGACGACTGAAAACTCGGGCCCCAGAAAACTCATTCCAAGCCCCTTTCGCCCATCCAAAAGTGCCCCCAGAGGAAGGCTTTGAGTACAAGTGAACTCCCCAGGGTAGACTTTACGCAGCCCCACATGCTACTGGACCCTCTTTATTCGCTCTTTCACAGCAAGCCTAAATATAGCCCTAACCGGCATCGGAGATGACTGAAAACTCGGGCCCCAGAAAACGGGTTACACGCCCCATTCGCCAATCCAAAAGTGACCCCAAAGGAAGGCTTTGGGTACATCTGAACTCCCCAGGGGAGCCTTTACGTAGCCCCACATGCATCTAGACCCTACTTATTCGCTCTTTCACAGTAACCCTAAATATAGCCCTGGCCCACATGGCAGACGACTGAAAACTCGGGCCCCAGAAAACGCATTCCGAGCCCCATTCGCCCATCCAAAAGTGCCCCCATAGGAAGGCTTTGGGTACATCTGATCTCCCCAGGGGAGCCTTTATGCAGCCCCACATGCAACTGGACCCTCCGGGTTCGCTGTTTAGGAGCAACCATAAATATAAAACTCGCCAGCATGGCAGAAGACTGAAAACTCGGGTTACAGAAAACGCGTTACAAGCCCCATTCACCCATCCAAAAGTGCCACCAAAGGAAGGCTTAGGGTACAACTGAACTCCCCAGGGGAGCCTTTACGCAGCCTCACATGCAACTGGACCCTCCGTAATCGCTCTTACACAGCAAGCCTAAATATACCCCTAGCCGCAAATGGAGAAGACTGAAAAAGCGGGCCTCAGAAAACGCATTGCGAGTCTCTTTGGACCATCCAAAAGTGCCCCCAAAGGAAGGCTTTGGGTACATCTGAACTCCCCAGGGTAGCCTTTACGTAGCCCCACATGCATCTAGACCCTCCGAATTCGCTCTTTCACAGCAACTCTAAATATAGCCCTGGCCCGCATGGCAAAAGACTGAAAATTCGGGTCCCAGAAAACGCATTCCGAGCCCCATTCACCCATTCAAAAGTGCCCCCAAAGGAAGCCTTTGGGTACAACTGAACTACCCAGGGGAGCCTTTACGTAGCCCCACATGCATCTAGACCCTCGATATTCGCTCTTTCACAGCAAGCCTAAATATATCCCTGGCCCGCATGGCAGACGACTGAAAACTCGGGCCCCAGAAAACGCATTCCAAGCCCCATTCGCCCATCCAAAAGTGCCCCCAGAGGAAGGCTTTTGGTAGAAGTGAACTCCCAGGGGAGCCTTTATGCAGCGCTTCATACAACTGGACCCTCCGGGTTCACTCTTTCACCGCAAGACTAAATACAGGTCTCGGCGCAATGGGAGAAGACTGAAAAAACGGGCCTCAGAAAATGCAATGCGATTCCCGTTGGACAATCCAAAAGTGCCCCAAAGGAAGACTTTGGGTACAAGTGAACTCCCCAGGGGAGCCTTTATGCAGCCCCACATGCAACTGGACCCTCCGCGTTCACTCTTTCACCACAAGCCTATATATATCCCTAGCCGCAACGGGAGAAGACTGAAAAAGCGGGCCTCAGAAAACGCATTGCGATTCCCCTTGGACCATCCAAAAGTGCCCCCAGAGGAAGGCTTTGGGTACATCTGAACTCTCCAGGGGAGCCTTTATGCAGCCCCACATGCAACTCGACCCTCCGGGTTCGCTCTTTCCGAGCAACACTAAATATAGCCCTAGCCGGCATGGGAGATGACTGAAAAGTCGGGCCACAGAAAACTCATTCCAAGCCCCTTTCGCCCATCCAAAAGTGCCCCCAGAGGAAGGCTTTGAGTACAAGTGAACTCCCCAGGGTAGCCTTTACGCAGCCTCACATGCAACTGGACCCTCCGTAATCGCTCTTACACAGCAAGCCTAAATACAGCCCTAACCGGCATCGGAGATGACTGAAAAAGCGGGTACCCCAGAAAACGCATTCCGAGCACCATTCGCCCATCCAAAAGTGCCCCCAAAGGAAGGCTTTGAGTACAACTGAACTCCCCAGGGGAGCCTTTACGCAGCCCCACATGCAACTCGACCCTCCTTATTCGCTCTTTCACAGCAACCCTTAATATAGCCCTGGCCCGCATGGCAGACGACTGAAAACTCTGGCCCCAGAAAACGCGTTACAAGCCGCATTTGCCAATCCAAAAGTGCCCCCAAAGGAAGGCTTTGAGTACAAGTGAACTCCCCAGTGGAGCTTTTTTGAAGCCCCACATGCAACTGGACCCTCCGGGTTCACTCTTTTTACGCAAGCCTAAATATAGCCCTAGTCGCTTAGGGTGAAGACTGAAAAAGTGGGCCTCAGAAAACGCATTGCAAGTCTCTTTGGACCATCCGAAAGTGCCCCCAAAGGAAGGCTTTGGGTACAACTGAACTCCCCAGGGGAGCCTTTATGCAGCCCCACATGCAACTGGACCCTCCGGGTTCACTCTTTTTACGCAAGCCTAAATAAACCCCTAGCCGCAAATGGAGAACACTGAAAAAGCGGGCCTCAGAAAACGCATTGCGAGTCTCTTTGGACCATCCAAAAGTGCCCGCAAAGGAAGGCTTTAGGTACATCTGAACTCTACAGGGGAGCCTTTATGCAGCCCCACATGCAACTGGACCCTCCGGGTTCGCTGTTTACGAGCAAGCCTATATATAGCACTGGCCCGCATGGCAGACGACTGAAAACTCGGGCCCCAGAAAACGGATTCCAAGCCCCATTCGCCCATCCAAAAGTGCCCCCAGAGGAAGGCTTTTGGTAGAAGTGAACTCCCAGGGGAGCCTTTATGCAGCGCTTCATACAACTGGACCCTCCGGGTTCACTCTTTCACCGCAAGACTAAATATAGGTCTCGGCACAACGGGAGAAGACTGAAAAAACAGGCCTCAGAAAACGCATTGCGAGTCTCTTTCGACCATCCAAAAGTGCCCCCAAAGAAAGGCTTAGAGTACAAGTGAACTCCCCAGGGTAGACTTTACACAGCCCCACATGCTACTGGACCCTCCTTATTCGCTCTTTCACAGCAAGCCTAAATATAACCCTAGCCGGCATCGGGGAAGTCTGAAAAAGCGGGCCTCAGAGAACGCGTTAAAAGCCCCTTTTGCCCTTCAAAAAGTGCCCCCAAAGGAAGGCTTTGGGTACAACTGAACTCCCCAGGGGAGACTTTATGCAGCCCTACATGCAACTGGACCATCCTTATTCGCTCTTTCAGAGCAAGCCTAAATATAACCCTAGCCGCAAATGGAGAAGACTGAAAAAGCGGGCCTCAGAAAACGCATTGCGAGTCTCTTTGGACCATCCAAAAGTGCCCCCAAAGGAAGGCTTTGAGTACAAGTGAACTCCCCAGGGGAGCCTTTATGCAGCCCCACATGCAACTGGACCCTCCGTATTCGCTCTTTCACAGCAAGCCTAAATATAGCCCTGGCCAGCATGGCATACGACTGAAAACTCGGGCCCCAGAAAACGCATTCCAAGCCCCTTTCGCCCATTCAGAAGTGCCCCCAAAGGAAGGCTTTGGGTACAACTGAAATCCCCAGGGGAGGCTTTTTGCAGCCCCACATGCAACTGGACCTTCCGCGTTCACTCTTTCTACGCAAGCCTAAATATACCCCTCGGAGCAATGGGAGAAGACTGAAAAAACAGGCCTCAGAAAACGCATTGCGAGTCTCTTTCGACCATCCAAAAGTGCCCCCAAAGGAAGGCTTTGGGTACATCTGAACTCCCCAGGGGAGCCTTTATGCAGCCCCACATGCAACTCGACCCTCCGGGTTCGCTCTTTCCGAGCAACACTAAATATAGCCCTAGCCGGCATGGGAGACGACTGAAAACTCGGGCCGCAGAAAACTAATTCCAAGCCCCTTTCGCCCATTCAAAAGTGCCCCCAGAGGAAGGCTTAGAGTACAAGTGAACTCCCCAGGGTAGACTTTACGCAGCCCCACATGCTACTGGACCCTCCTTATTCGCTCTTTCACAGCAAGCCTAAATATAACAATAGCCGGCATCGGGGAAGACTGATAAAGCGGGCCTCAGAGAACGCATTAAAAGCCCCTTTCGCCCTTCAAAAAGTGCCCCCAAAGGAAGGCTTTGGGTACAACTGAACTCCCCAGGGGAGCCTTTATTCAGCCCCACATGCAAGTCTACCCTCCGGTATCGCTGTTTCACAGCAACCCTAAGTATAACCCTAGCCAGCATGGCAGAAGACTGAAAACTAGGGCCACAAAAAAAGCATTTCAAGCCCCTTTCACCCATCCAAAAGTGCCCCCAAAGGAATGCTTTGGGTACATCTGAACTCCCCAGGGCAGTCTTTATGCAGCCCCACATGCAACTGGACCCTCCGGGTTCGTTGTTTACGAGCAACCCTATATATAAAACTCGCCAGCATGGCAGAAGACTGAAAACTCGGACCACAGAAAAAGCATTTCAAGCCCTATTCACCCATCCAAAAGTGCCACCAAAGAAAGGCTTTGGGTACAACTGAACTACCCAGGGGAGCCTTTACGTAGCCCCACATGCATCTACACCCTCCTTATTCGCTCTTTCACAGCAAGCCTAAATATAGCCCTGGCCCACATGGCAGACGACTGAAAACTCGGGCCGCAAAAAACGCAATCCAAGCCCCTTTCGCCCATCCAAGAGTGCCCCCAGAGGAAGGTTTTGGGTACAAGTGAACTCCCCAGGGGAGCCTTTATGCAGCCCTTCATACAACTGGACCCTCCGGGTTCACTCTTTCACCGCAAGACTAAATATAACCCTAGTCGCAAAGGGTGAAGACTGAAAGAGCCGGCCTCAGAAAACGCATTGCAAGTCTCTTTCGACCATCCGAAAGTGCCCCCAAAGGAAGGCTTTGGGTACAAGTGAACTCCCCAGGGGAGCCTTTATGCAGCCCCACATGCAAGTGGACCCTCCTTATTCGCTCTTTCACAGCAAGCCTAAATATAACCCTAGCCGGCATCGGGGAAGACTGAAAAAGCGGGCCTCAGAGAACGGGTTACAAGGCCCATTCGCCAATCCAAAAGTGCCCCCAGAGGAAGGCTTTTGTACATCTGAACTCCCCAGGGGAGCCTTTATGCAGCCCCACATACAACTGGACCCTCTTTTTTCGCTCTTTCACAGAAAGCCTAAATATACCCCTATACGCAAATGGATAAGACGGAAAAAGCGGGCCTCAGAAAACGCATTGCGAGTCTCTTTCGACCATCCAAAAGTGCCCCCAAAGGAAGGCTTTGGGTACAAGTGAACTTTCCAGGGGAGCCTTTATGCATCCCCACATGCAAGTGGACCCTCCTTATTCGCTCTTTCACAGCAAGCCTAAATATAACCCTAGCCGGCATCGGGGAAGACTGAAAAAGCGGGCCTCAGAGAACGGGTTACAAGGCCCATTCGCCAATCCAAAAGTGCCCCCAAAGGAAGGCTTTTGTACATCTGAACTCCCCAGGGGAGCCTTTATGCAGCCCCACATGCAACTGGACCCTCTTTTTTCGCTCTTTCACAGAAAGCCTAAATATACCCCTATCCGCAAATGGATAAGACGGAAAAAGCGGGCCTCAGAAAACGCATTGCAAGTCTCTTTCGACCATCCGAAAGTGCCCCCAAAGGAAGGCTTTGGGTACAAGTGAACTCCCCAGGGGAGCCTTTATGCAGCCCCACATGCAACTGGACCCTCCTTATTCGCTCTTTCACAGCAAGCCTAAATATAACCCTAGCCGGCATCGGGGAAGACTGAAAAAGCGGGCCTCAGAGAACGGGTTACAAGGCCCATTCGCCAATCCAAAAGTGCCCCCAAAGGAAGGCTTTTGTACATCTGAACTCCCCAGGGGAGCCTTTATGCAGCCCCACATGCAACTGGACCCTCTTTTTTCGCTCTTTCACAGAAAGCCTAAATATACCCCTATCCGCAAATGGATAAGACGGAAAAAGCGGGCCTCAGAAAACGCATTGCGAGTCTCTTTCGACCATCCAAACGTGCCCCCAAAGGAAGGCTTTGGGTACAAGTGAACTTTCCAGGGGAGCCTTTATGCATCCCCACATGCAACTGGACCCTCCGTGTTCGCTTTTTCCGAGCAACACTAAACATAACCCTAGCCGACATGGGAGACAACTGAAAACTCGGGCCCCAGAAAACGCTTTCGGAGCCCTTTTTGACCATCCAAAATGCCCCCAGAGGAAGGCTTTGAGTACAAGTGAACTCCCCAGTGGAGCCTTTATGCAGCCCCACATGCAACTGGACCCTCCTTATTCGCTGTTTACGAGCAACCCTAAATATAAAACTCGCCAGCATGGCAGAAGACTGAAAACTGGGGCCACAGAAAAAGCGTTTCAAGCCCAATTCACCCATCCAAAAGTGCCTCCAAAGGAAGGCTTTGGGTACAAGTGAACTCCCCAGGGGAGCCTTTACGTAGCCCCACATGCATCTAGACCCTCCGTATTCTCTCTTTCACAGCAAGCCTATATATAGCCCTGGCCCGCATGTCAGACGACTGATAACTCGGGCCCCAGAAAACGCATTCCAAGCCACTTTCGCCCATCCAAAGGTGCCCCCAGAGGAAGGCTTTGGGTACAACTGAATTCCCCAGGGGAGCCTTTATGCAGCCCCACATGCAACTGGACCCTCCGTATTCGCTCTTTCACAGCAAGCCTAAATATACCCCCAGCCGGCATGGGAGACGACTGAAAACTCGGGTCCCAGAAAACTCATTCCAAGCCCTATTCGCCCATCCACAAGTGCCCCAAAGGAAGGCTTTGGGTACAACTGAACTCCCCAGGGGAGCCTTTATGCAGCCCCACATGCAACTGGACCCTCCTTATTAGCTCTTTCACAGCAAGCCTAAATATAGCTTTAGCCGGCATCGGAGATGACTGAAAAATCGAGCCAAAGAAATCGCCTTACAAGCCCCTTTCGCCCATCCAAAAGTGCCCCCAGAGGAAGGCTTTGGGTACATCTGAACTCCCCAGGGGAGCCTCTACGCAGCCCCACATACAACTGGACGCTCCGTATTCGCTCTTTCACAGCAAGCCTAAATATAGCCCTAACCGCCATCGGAGATGACTGAAAAAGCAGGCCCCAGAAAACGCATTGCGATTCCCCTTGGACCATCCAAAAGTGCCCCCAAAGCAAGGCTTTGGGTACAAGTGAACTCCCCAGGGGATCCTTTATGCAGCACCACATGCAACTGGACCCTCCTTATTCGCTCTTTCACAGCAAGCCTAAATATAGCCCTAGCCAGCATGGGAGACGACTGAAAACTCGGGCCCCAGAAAACTCATTCCAAGCCCCTTTCACCCATCGAAAAGTGCCCCCAGAGGAAGGCTATGGGTACAAGAGAAATCCCCAGGGGATCCTTTATGCAGCACCACATGGAAGTGGACCTTCCTTATTCGCTCTTTCACAGCAAGCCTAAATATGTCCGTAGCCGGCATCGGAGATGACTAAAAAATCAGGCAAAAGAAAACGCCTTACTAGCCCCTTTCGCCCATCCGAAAGTGCCCCCAAAGGAAGGCTTTGGGTACAAGTGAACTCCCCAGGAGAGCCTTTATGCAGCCCCACATGCAACTGGACCCTCCGCGTTCACTCTTTCACCGCAAGACTAAATATAGGCCTCGGTGCAATGGGAGAAGACTGAAAAAGCGGGACTCAGAAAACGCGATTCCCCTTGGACCATACAAAAGTGCCCCCAAAGGAAAGCTCTGGGTACATCTGAACTCCCCAGGGGAGCCTTTATGTAGCCCCACATGAAACTAGACCCTCCGAATTCGCTCTTTCACAGCAACCCTATATATAACCATGGCCCGCATGGCAGACGACTGAAAACTCGGGCCCCAGAAAAGGCGTTACAAGCCCCATTCGCCCATCCAATAGTGCCCCCAAAGGAAGGCTTTGGGTACAAGTGAACTCCCCAGGGGAGCCTTTATGCAGCCCCACATGCATCTAGACCCTACTTATTCGCTCTTTCACAGCAAGCCTAAATATAGCCCTGGCCCACATGGCATACGACTGAAAACTCGGGCCCCAGAAAACGCATTCCGAGCACCATTCGCCCATACAAATGTGCCCCCAGAGGAAGGCTTTGAGTACAAGTGAACTCTCCAGGGGAGCCTTTATGCAGCCCCACATGCAACTGGACCCTCCGTATACGCTCTTTCACAGCAAGCCTAAATATAACCCTAGCCGGCATCGGGGAAGACTGAAAAAGCGGGCCTCAGAGAACGCGTTAAAAGCCCCTTTCGCCCTTCAAAAAGTGCCCCCAAAGGAAGGCTTTGGGTACAACTGAACTCCCCAGGGGAGCCTTTATTCAGCCCCACATGCAACTCGACCCTCCGGTTTCGCTGTTTCACAGCAACCCTATGTATATCTCTAGCCAGCATGGCAGAAGACTGAAAATTAGGGCCACAAAAAAAAGGGTTTCAAGACCCATTCACACATCCAAAAGTGCCCCCAAAGGAAGGCTTTGGGTACAGCTGAACTCCCCAGGGGAGCCTTTACGTAGCCCCTCATGAATCTAGACCCCGCTTATTCGCTCTTTCACAACAAGCCTAAATATAGCACTAGCCGGCACCGGAGATGACTAAAAAATCAGGCAAAAGAAAACGCCTTACAAGACCCTTTCGCCCATCCAAAAGTGCCCCCAAAGGAAGGCTTTGAGTACAACTGAACTCCCCAGGGGAGCCTTTATGCAGCCCCACATGCAACTGGACCCTCCGTATTCGCTCTTTCACAGCAAGCCTAAATATAGCCCTGGCCCGCATTGTAGACGACTGAAAACTCGGGCCCCAGAAAACGGGTTACAAGCCCCATTCGCCCATCCAAAATTGCCCCCAAAGGAAGGCTTTGGGTACAACTGAACTCCCCAGGGGAGCCTTTATGCAGCCCCACATGCAACTGGACCTTCCGGGTTCGCTGTTTCCAAGCAACACTAAATATAGCCCTAGCCGGCATTGGAGACGACTGAAATTTCGGGCCCCAAAAAACGCATTCCCAGCCCCATTCGCCCATTCAAAAGTGCCCCCAAAGGAAGGCTTTGGGTACAAGTGAACTCTCCAGGGCAGTCTTTATGCAGCCCCACATGCAACTGGACCCTCCTTATTCGCTCTTTCACAGCAAGCCTAAATATAGCCCTAGCCGGCATCGGAGATGACTGAAAAATCGGGCTAAAGAAAACGGCTTACAAGACCATTTCGCCTATCCAAAATTGCCCCCAATGGAAGGCTTTGGATACAACTGAAGTCCCCAGGGGAGCCTTTATGCAGCCCCACATGCAATTGGACCTTCTTTATTCGCTCTTTCACAGCAAGACTAAATATATCCTTGGCCCGCATGGCAGACGACTGAAAACTCGGGCCCCAGAAAATTCATTCCAAGCCCCATTCGCTTCTCCAAACGTGCCCCCAGAGGAAGGCTTTGGGTACAACTGAACTCCCCAGGGGAGCCTTTATTCAGCCCCACATGCAACTCGACCCTCCGGTTTCGCTGTTTCACAGCAACCCTAAGTATATCCCTAGCCAGCATGGCAGAAGACTGAAAACTAGGGCCACAAAAAAAGCGTTTCAAGCCCCATTCACCCATCCAAAAGTGCCCCCAAAGGAAGGCTTTGGGTACAGCTGAACACCCCAGGGGAGCCTTTGTGCAGCCCCACATGCAACTGGACCCTCCGTATTCGCTCTTTCACAGCAAGCCTAAATATATCCGTAGAAGGCATCGGAGATGACTGAAAAAGCGGGCCTCAGAAAACGCATTGCGAGACTCTTTCGACCATCCAGACGTGCCCCCAAAGGAAGGCTTTGGGTACATCTGAACTCCCAGGGGAGCCTTTACCTAGCCCCACATGCATCTAGACCCTCCTTATTCGCTCTTTCACAGCAACCCTAAATATAGCCCTGGCCCGCATGTCAGACGCCTGAGAACTCGGGCCCCAGAAAACGCGTTACAAGCCCCATTAGCCCATCCAAAAGTGCCCCCAGAGGAAGGCTTTGGGTACAAGTGAACTCCCCAGGGGAGCTTTTATGCAGCCCCACATACAACTGGACCCTCCGGGTTCACTCTTTCACCGCAAGACTAAATATAGCCCTCGGCGCAATGGGAGAAGACTGAAAAAGCGGCCCTCAGAAAAGGCATTGCGATTCCCCTTGGACCATCCAAAAGTGCCCCCAAAAAAAGGCTTTGGGAACAACTGAATTCCCCAGGGGAGCCTTTTTGCAGCCCCACATGCAACTGGACCCTCCGCGTTCACTCTTTCTACACAAGCCTAAATATAGCCCTCGGGGCAATGGGAGAAGACTGAAAAAGCGGGCCTCAGAAAAGGCATTGCGAGTCTCTTTGGACCATCCAAAAGTGCCCCCAAAGGAAGGCTTTGGGTACATCTGAACTCCCCAGGGGAGCCTTTATGCAGCCCCACATGCAACTGGTCCTTCAGTATTCGCTCTTTCACAGCAAGCCTAAATATAACCCTGGCCCGCATTGTAGACGACTGAAAACTCGGGCCCCAGAAAACGGGTTACAAGCCCCATTCGCCAATCCAAAAGTGCCCCCAAAGGAAGTCTTTGGGTACAAGTGAACTCCCCAGGGGAGCCTTTATGCAGCCCCACATGCAACTGGACCTTCCGGGTTCGCTGTTTCCAAGCAACACTAAATATAGCCCTAGCCGGCATTGGAGACGACTGAAATTTCGGGCCCCAAAAAACGCATTCCCAGCCCCATTCGCCCATCCAAAAGTGCCCCCCAGAGGAAGGCTTTGGGTACAACTGAACTCCCCAGGGGAGTCCTTATGCAGCCCCACATGCAACTGGACCCTCCTTATTCGCTCTTTCACAGCAAGCCTAAATATAGCCCTAGCCGGCATCGGAGATGACTGAAAAATCCGGCCAAAGAAAACGGCTTACAAGACCATTTCGGCAATCCAAAACTGCCCCCAAAGGAATGCTTTGGGTACAACTGAACTCCCCAGGGGAGCCTTTACGAAGCCCCACATGCAACTGGACCCTCCGGGTTCGCTCTTTCCGAGCAACACTAAATATTACCCTGGCCTGCATGGCAGACGACTGAAAACTCGGGCCCCAGAAAACTCATTCCAAGCCCCTTTCGCCCATCAAAAAGTGCCCCCAGAGGAAGGCTTTGGATACAAGTGAACTTTCCAGGGGAGCCTTTATGCAGCCCCTCATACAACTGGAACTTCCGGGTTCACTCTTTCACCGCAAGACTTAATATAGCCCTCGGCGCAATGGGAGAAGACTGAAAAAGCGGGCCTCAGAAAATGCATTGCGATTCCCCTTGGACCATCCAAAAGCGCCCCCAAAGGAAGGCTTTGGGTACAACTGAATTCTCCAGGGGAGCCTTTATGCAGCCCCACATGCAACTGGACCCTCCGTATTCGCTCTTTCACAGCAAGCCTAAATATACCCCCAGCCGGCATGGGAGACGACTGAAAACTCGGGTCCCAGAAAACTCATTCCAAGCCCTATTCGCCCATCCACAAGTGCCCCAAAGGAAGGCTTTGGGTACAACTGAACTCCCCAGGGGAGCCTTTATGCAGCCCCACATGCAACTGGACCCTCCTTATTAGCTCTTTCACAGCAAGCCTAAATATAGCTTTAGCCGGCATCGGAGATGACTGAAAAATCGAGCCAAAGAAATCGCCTTACAAGCCCCTTTCGCCCATCTAAAAGTGCCCCCAGAGGAAGGCTTTGGGTACATCTGAACTCCCCAGGGGAGCCTCTACGCAGCCCCACATACAACTGGACGCTCCGTATTCGCTCTTTCACAGCAAGCCTAAATATAACCCTAACCGCCATCGGAGATGACTGAAAAAGCAGGCCCCAGAAAACGCATTGCGATTCCCCTTGGACCATCCAAAAGTGCCCCCAAAGGAAGGCTTTGGGTACAAGCGAACTCCCCAGGGGAGCCTTTATGCAGCCCCACATGCAACTGGACCCTCCTTATTCGCTCTTTCACAGCAAGCCTAAATACAGCCCTAGCCGGCATGGGAGACGACTGAAAACTCGGGCCCCAGAAAACTCATTCCAAGCCCCTTTCGCCCATCCAAAAGTGCCCCCAGAGGAAGGCTATGGGTACAAGAGAAATCCCCAGGGGATCCTTTATGCAGCACCACATGCAACTGGACCCTCCTTATTCGCTCTTTCACAGCAAGCCTAAATATGTCCGTAGCCGGCATCGGAGATGACTAAAAAATCAGGCAAAAGAAAACGCCTTACTAGCCCCTTTCGCCCATCCGAAAGTGCCCCCAAAGGAAGGCTTTGGGTACAAGTGAACTCCCCAGGGGAGCCTTTATGCAGCCCCACATGCAACTGGACCCTCCGGGTTCGCTCTTTCCGAGCAACACTAAAGATAGCCCTAGCCGGCATGGGAGACGACTGAAAACTCTGGGCCCCAGAAAACGAATTCCGAGCCCCATTCGCCCATCCAAAAGTGCCCCAGAGGAAGGCTTTGAGTGCATGTGAACTCCCCAGGGGAGCCTTTATGCAGCCCCACATGCAACTGGACCCTCCTTATTCGCTCTTTCACAGCAACACTAAATATAGCCCTAGCCGGCATCGGCGATGACTGAAAAATCGGGCCCCAGAAAACGCCTTACAAGACCCTTTCGCCCATCCAGAAGTGCCCCCAAAGGAAGGCTTTGGGTACAAGTGAACTCCCCAGGAGAGCCTTTATGCAGCCCCACATGCAACTGGACCCTCCGCGTTCACTCTTTCACCGCAAGACTAAATATAGGCCTCGGTGCAATGGGAGAAGACTGAAAAAGCGGGACTCAGAAAACGCATTGCGATTCCCCTTGGACCATACAAAAGTGCCCCCAAAGGAAAGCTCTGGGTACATCTGAACTCCCCAGGGGAGCCTTTACGTAGCCCCACATGAAACTAGACCCTCCGAATTCGCTCTTTCACAGCAACCCTATATATAACCATGGCCCGCATGGCAGACGACTGAAAACTCGGGCCCCAGAAAAGGCGTTACAAGCCCCATTCGCCCATCCAATAGTGCCCCCAAAGGAAGGCTTTGGGTACATCTGAACTCCCCAGGGGAGCCTTTATGCAGCCCCACATGCATCTAGACCCTACTTATTCGCTCTTTCACAGCAACCCTAAATATAGCCCTGGCCCACATGGCATACGACTGAAAACTCGGGCCCCAGAAAACGCATTCCGAGCACCATTCGCCCATACAAATGTGCCCCCAGAGGAAGGCTTTGAGTACAAGTGAACTCTCCAGGGGAGCCTTTATGCAGCCCCACATGCAACTGGACCCTCCGTATACGCTCTTTCACAGCAAGCCTAAATATAACCCTAGCCGGCATGGGGGAAGACTGAAAAAGCGGGCCTCAGAGAACGCGTTAAAAGCCCCTTTCGCCCTTCAAAAAGTGCCCCCAAAGGAAGGCTTTGGGTACAACTGAACTCCCCAGGGGAGCCTTTATTCAGCCCCACATGCAACTCGACCCTCCGGTTTCGCTGTTTCACAGCAACCCTATGTATATCTCTAGCCAGCATGGCAGAAGACTGAAAACTATGGCCACAAAAAAAAGGGTTTCAAGACCCATTCACCCATCCAAAAGTGCCCCCAAAGGAAGACTTTGGGTACAGCTGAACTCCCCAGGGGAGCCTTTACGTAGCCCCACATGAATCTAGACCCCCCTTATTCGCTCTTTCACAACAAGCCTAAATATAGCACTAGCCGGCACCGGAGATGACTAAAAAATCAGGCAAAAGAAAACGCCTTACAAGACCCTTTTGCCCATCCAAAAGTGCCCCCAAAGGAAGGCTTTGAGTACAACTGAACTCCCCAGGGGAGCCTTTATGCAGCCCCACATGCAACTGGACCCTCCGTATTCGCTCTTTCACAGCAAGCCTAAATATAGCCCTGGCCCGCATTGTAGACGACTGAAAACTCGGGCCCCAGAAAACGGGTTACAAGCCCCATTCGCCCATTCAAAAGTGCGCCCAAAGGAAGGCTTTGGGTACAACTGAACTCCCCAGGGGAGCCTTTATGCAGCCCCACATGCAACTGGACCTTCCGGGTTCGCTGTTTCCAAGCAACACTAAAGATAGCCCTAGCCGGCATGGGAGACGACTGAAAACTCTGGGCCCCAGAAAACGCATTCCGAGCCCCTTTCGCCCATCCAAAAGTGCCCCCAAAGGAAGGCTTTGGGTACATCTGAAGTCCCCAGGGAAGCCTTTATGCAGCCCCACATGCAACTGGACCCTCCGGGTTCGCTCTTTCACAGCAAGCCTAAATATAACCCTAGCCGGCATCTGGGAAGACGGAAAAAGCGGGCCTCAGAGAACGCGTTAAAAGCCCCTTTCGCCCTTCAAAAAGTGCCCCCAAAGGAAGGCTTTGGGTACAACTGAACTCCCCAGGGGAGCCTTTATTCAGCCCCACATGCAACTCGACCCTCCGGTTTCGCTGTTTCACAGCAACCCTAAGTATATCCCTAGCCAGCATGGCAGAAGACTGAAAACTAGGGCCACAAAAAAAGCGTTTCAAGCCCCATTCACCCATCCAAAAGTGCCCCCAAAGGAAGGCTTTGGGTACAGCTGAACACCCCAGGGGAGCCTTTGTGCAGCCCCACATGCAACTGGACCCTCCGTATTCGCTCTTTCACAGCAAGCCTAAATATATCCGTAGAAGGCATCGGAGATGACTGAAAAAGCGGGCCTCAGAAAACGCATTGCGAGACTCTTTCGACCATCCAGACGTGCCCCCAAAGGAAGGCTTTGGGTACATCTGAACTCCCAGGGGAGCCTTTACCTAGCCCCACATGCATCTAGACCCTCCTTATTCGCTCTTTCACAGCAACCCTAAATATAGCCCTGGCCCGCATGTCAGACGCCTGAGAACTCGGGCCCCAGAAAACGCGTTACAAGCCCCATTAGCCCATCCAAAAGTGCCCCCAGAGGAAGGCTTTGGGTACAAGTGAACTCCCCAGGGGAGCTTTTATGCAGCCCCACATACAACTGGACCCTCCGGGTTCACTCTTTCACCGCAAGACTAAATATAGCCCTCGGCGCAATGGGAGAAGACTGAAAAAGCGGCCCTCAGAAAAGGCATTGCGATTCCCCTTGGACCATCCAAAAGTGCCCCCAAAAAAAGGCTTTGGGAACAACTGAATTCCCCAGGGGAGCCTTTTTGCAGCCCCACATGCAACTGGACCCTCCGCGTTCACTCTTTCTACACAAGCCTAAATATAGCCCTCGGGGCAATGGGAGAAGACTGAAAAAGCGGGCCTCAGAAAAGGCATTGCGAGTCTCTTTGGACCATCCAAAAGTGCCCCCAAAGGAAGGCTTTGGGTACATCTGAACTCCCCAGGGGAGCCTTTATGCAGCCCCACATGCAACTGGTCCTTCAGTATTCGCTCTTTCACAGCAAGCCTAAATATAACCCTGGCCCGCATTGTAGACGACTGAAAACTCGGGCCCCAGAAAACGGGTTACAAGCCCCATTCGCCAATCCAAAAGTGCCCCCAAAGGAAGTCTTTGGGTACAAGTGAACTCCCCAGGGGAGCCTTTATGCAGCCCCACATGCAACTGGACCTTCCGGGTTCGCTGTTTCCAAGCAACACTAAATATAGCCCTAGCCGGCATTGGAGACGACTGAAATTTCGGGCCCCAAAAAACGCATTCCCAGCCCCATTCGCCCATCCAAAAGTGCCCCCCAGAGGAAGGCTTTGGGTACAACTGAACTCCCCAGGGGAGTCCTTATGCAGCCCCACATGCAACTGGACCCTCCTTATTCGCTCTTTCACAGCAAGCCTAAATATAGCCCTAGCCGGCATCGGAGATGACTGAAAAATCCGGCCAAAGAAAACGGCTTACAAGACCATTTCGGCAATCCAAAACTGCCCCCAAAGGAATGCTTTGGGTACAACTGAACTCCCCAGGGGAGCCTTTACGAAGCCCCACATGCAACTGGACCCTCCGGGTTCGCTCTTTCCGAGCAACACTAAATATTACCCTGGCCTGCATGGCAGACGACTGAAAACTCGGGCCCCAGAAAACTCATTCCAAGCCCCTTTCGCCCATCAAAAAGTGCCCCCAGAGGAAGGCTTTGGATACAAGTGAACTTTCCAGGGGAGCCTTTATGCAGCCCCTCATACAACTGGAACTTCCGGGTTCACTCTTTCACCGCAAGACTTAATATAGCCCTCGGCGCAATGGGAGAAGACTGAAAAAGCGGGCCTCAGAAAATGCATTGCGATTCCCCTTGGACCATCCAAAAGCGCCCCCAAAGGAAGGCTTTGGGTACAACTGAATTCTCCAGGGGAGCCTTTATGCAGCCCCACATGCAACTGGACCCTCCTTATTCGCTCTTTCACAGCAAGCCTAAATATACCCCCAGCCGGCATGGGAGACGACTGAAAACTCGGGTCCCAGAAAACTCATTCCAAGCCCTATTCGCCCATCCACAAGTGCCCCAAAGGAAGGCTTTGGGTACAACTGAACTCCCCAGGGGAGCCTTTATGCAGCCCCACATGCAACTGGACCCTCCTTATTAGCTCTTTCACAGCAAGCCTAAATATAGCTTTAGCCGGCATCGGAGATGACTGAAAAATCGAGCCAAAGAAATCGCCTTACAAGCCCCTTTCGCCCATCTAAAAGTGCCCCCAGAGGAAGGCTTTGGGTACATCTGAACTCCCCAGGGGAGCCTCTACGCAGCCCCACATACAACTGGACGCTCCGTATTCGCTCTTTCACAGCAAGCCTAAATATAGCCCTAACCGCCATCGGAGATGACTGAAAAAGCAGGCCCCAGAAAACGCATTGCGATTCCCCTTGGACCATCCAAAAGTGCCCCCAAAGGAAGGCTTTGGGTACAAGCGAACTCCCCAGGGGAGCCTTTATGCAGCCCCACATGCAACTGGACCCTCCTTATTCGCTCTTTCACAGCAAGCCTAAATACAGCCCTAGCCGGCATGGGAGACGACTGAAAACTCGGGCCCCAGAAAACTCATTCCAAGCCCCTTTCGCCCATCCAAAAGTGCCCCCAGAGGAAGGCTATGGGTACAAGAGAAATCCCCAGGGGATCCTTTACGCAGCACCACATGCAACTGGACCCTCCTTATTCGCTCTTTCACAGCAAGCCTAAATATGTCCGTAGCCGGCATCGGAGATGACTAAAAAATCAGGCAAAAGAAAACGCCTTACTAGCCCCTTTCGCCCATCCGAAAGTGCCCCCAAAGGAAGGCTTTGGGTACAAGTGAACTCCCCAGGGGAGCCTTTATGCAGCCCCACATGCAACTGGACCCTCCGGGTTCGCTCTTTCCGAGCAACACTAAAGATAGCCCTAGCCGGCATGGGAGACGACTGAAAACTCTGGGCCCCAGAAAACGAATTCCGAGCCCCATTCGCCCATCCAAAAGTGCCCCAGAGGAAGGCTTTGAGTGCATGTGAACTCCCCAGGGGAGCCTTTATGCAGCCCCACATGCAACTGGACCCTCCTTATTCGCTCTTTCACAGCAACACTAAATATAGCCCTAGCCGGCATCGGCGATGACTGAAAAATCGGGCCCCAGAAAACGCCTTACAAGACCCTTTCGCCCATCCAGAAGTGCCCCCAAAGGAAGGCTTTGGGTACAAGTGAACTCCCCAGGAGAGCCTTTATGCAGCCCCACATGCAACTGGACCCTCCGCGTTCACTCTTTCACCGCAAGACTAAATATAGGCCTCGGTGCAATGGGAGAAGACTGAAAAAGCGGGACTCAGAAAACGCATTGCGATTCCCCTTGGACCATACAAAAGTGCCCCCAAAGGAAAGCTCTGGGTACATCTGAACTCCCCAGGGGAGCCTTTACGTAGCCCCACATGAAACTAGACCCTCCGAATTCGCTCTTTCACAGCAACCCTATATATAACCATGGCCCGCATGGCAGACGACTGAAAACTCGGGCCCCAGAAAAGGCGTTACAAGCCCCATTCGCCCATCCAATAGTGCCCCCAAAGGAAGGCTTTGGGTACATCTGAACTCCCCAGGGGAGCCTTTATGCAGCCCCACATGCATCTAGACCCTACTTATTCGCTCTTTCACAGCAACCCTAAATATAGCCCTGGCCCACATGGCATACGACTGAAAACTCGGGCCCCAGAAAACGCATTCCGAGCACCATTCGCCCATACAAATGTGCCCCCAGAGGAAGGCTTTGAGTACAAGTGAACTCTCCAGGGGAGCCTTTATGCAGCCCCACATGCAACTGGACCCTCCGTATACGCTCTTTCACAGCAAGCCTAAATATAACCCTAGCCGGCATGGGGGAAGACTGAAAAAGCGGGCCTCAGAGAACGCGTTAAAAGCCCCTTTCGCCCTTCAAAAAGTGCCCCCAAAGGAAGGCTTTGGGTACAACTGAACTCCCCAGGGGAGCCTTTATTCAGCCCCACATGCAACTCGACCCTCCGGTTTCGCTGTTTCACAGCAACCCTATGTATATCTCTAGCCAGCATGGCAGAAGACTGAAAACTATGGCCACAAAAAAAAGGGTTTCAAGACCCATTCACCCATCCAAAAGTGCCCCCAAAGGAAGACTTTGGGTACAGCTGAACTCCCCAGGGGAGCCTTTACGTAGCCCCACATGAATCTAGACCCCCCTTATTCGCTCTTTCACAACAAGCCTAAATATAGCACTAGCCGGCACCGGAGATGACTAAAAAATCAGGCAAAAGAAAACGCCTTACAAGACCCTTTTGCCCATCCAAAAGTGCCCCCAAAGGAAGGCTTTGAGTACAACTGAACTCCCCAGGGGAGCCTTTATGCAGCCCCACATGCAACTGGACCCTCCGTATTCGCTCTTTCACAGCAAGCCTAAATATAGCCCTGGCCCGCATTGTAGACGACTGAAAACTCGGGCCCCAGAAAACGGGTTACAAGCCCCATTCGCCCATCCAAAAGTGCGCCCAAAGGAAGGCTTTGGGTACAACTGAACTCCCCAGGGGAGCCTTTATGCAGCCCCACATGCAACTGGACCTTCCGGGTTCGCTGTTTCCAAGCAACACTAAAGATAGCCCTAGCCGGCATGGGAGACGACTGAAAACTCTGGGCCCCAGAAAACGCATTCCGAGCCCCTTTCGCCCATCCAAAAGTGCCCCCAAAGGAAGGCTTTGGGTACATCTGAAGTCCCCAGGGAAGCCTTTATGCAGCCCCACATGCAACTGGACCCTCCGGGTTCGCTCTTTCACAGCAAGCCTAAATATAACCCTAGCCGGCATCTGGGAAGACGGAAAAAGCGGGCCTCAGAGAACGCGTTAAAAGCCCCTTTCGCCCTTCAAAAAGTGCCCCCAAAGGAAGGCTTTGGGTACAACTGAACTCCCCAGGGGAGCCTTTATTCAGCCCCACATGCAACTCGACCCTCCGGTTTCGCTGTTTCACAGCAACCCTAAGTATATCCCTAGCCAGCATGGCAGAAGACTGAAAACTAGGGCCACAAAAAAAGCGTTTCAAGCCCCATTCACCCATCCAAAAGTGCCCCCAAAGGAAGGCTTTGGGTACAGCTGAACTCCCCAGGGGAGCCTTTGTGCAGCCCCACATGCAACTGGACCCTCCGTATTCGCTCTTTCACAGCAAGCCTAAATATATCCGTAGAAGGCATCGGAGATGACTGAAAAAGCGGGCCTCAGAAAACGCATTGCGAGACT
Organism: Anas platyrhynchos; assembly: GCF_047663525.1. Classification (NCBI taxonomy): domain Eukaryota; kingdom Metazoa; phylum Chordata; class Aves; order Anseriformes; family Anatidae; genus Anas; species Anas platyrhynchos. The sequence goes on from NC_092596.1 coordinate 5,057,171, forward strand.
CTTTCGACCATCCAGACGTGCCCCCAAAGGAAGGCTTTGGGTACATCTGAACTCCCAGGGGAGCCTTTACCTAGCCCCACATGCATCTAGACCCTCCTTATTCGCTCTTTCACAGCAACCCTAAATATAGCCCTGGCCCGCATGTCAGACGCCTGAGAACTCGGGCCCCAGAAAACGCGTTACAAGCCCCATTAGCCCATCCAAAAGTGCCCCCAGAGGAAGGCTTTGGGTACAAGTGAACTCCCCAGGGGAGCTTTTATGCAGCCCCACATACAACTGGACCCTCCGGGTTCACTCTTTCACCGCAAGACTAAATATAGCCCTCGGCGCAATGGGAGAAGACTGAAAAAGCGGCCCTCAGAAAAGGCATTGCGATTCCCCTTGGACCATCCAAAAGTGCCCCCAAAAAAAGGCTTTGGGAACAACTGAATTCCCCAGGGGAGCCTTTTTGCAGCCCCACATGCAACTGGACCCTCCGCGTTCACTCTTTCTACACAAGCCTAAATATAGCCCTCGGGGCAATGGGAGAAGACTGAAAAAGCGGGCCTCAGAAAAGGCATTGCGAGTCTCTTTGGACCATCCAAAAGTGCCCCCAAAGGAAGGCTTTGGGTACATCTGAACTCCCCAGGGGAGCCTTTATGCAGCCCCACATGCAACTGGTCCTTCAATATTCGCTCTTTCACAGCAAGCCTAAATATAACCCTGGCCCGCATTGTAGACGACTGAAAACTCGGGCCCCAGAAAACGGGTTACAAGCCCCATTCGCCAATCCAAAAGTGCCCCCAAAGGAAGTCTTTGGGTACAAGTGAACTCCCCAGGGGAGCCTTTATGCAGCCCCACATGCAACTGGACCTTCCGGGTTCGCTGTTTCCAAGCAACACTAAATATAGCCCTAGCCGGCATTGGAGACGACTGAAATTTCGGGCCCCAAAAAACGCATTCCCAGCCCCATTCGCCCATCCAAAAGTGCCCCCCAGAGGAAGGCTTTGGGTACAACTGAACTCCCCAGGGGAGTCCTTATGCAGCCCCACATGCAACTGGACCCTCCTTATTCGCTCTTTCACAGCAAGCCTAAATATAGCCCTAGCCGGCATCGGAGATGACTGAAAAATCCGGCCAAAGAAAACGGCTTACAAGACCATTTCGGCAATCCAAAACTGCCCCCAAAGGAATGCTTTGGGTACAACTGAACTCCCCAGGGGAGCCTTTACGAAGCCCCACATGCAACTGGACCCTCCGGGTTCGCTCTTTCCGAGCAACACTAAATATTACCCTGGCCTGCATGGCAGACGACTGAAAACTCGGGCCCCAGAAAACTCATTCCAAGCCCCTTTCGCCCATCAAAAAGTGCCCCCAGAGGAAGGCTTTGGATACAAGTGAACTTTCCAGGGGAGCCTTTATGCAGCCCCTCATACAACTGGAACTTCCGGGTTCACTCTTTCACCGCAAGACTTAATATAGCCCTCGGCGCAATGGGAGAAGACTGAAAAAGCGGGCCTCAGAAAATGCATTGCGATTCCCCTTGGACCATCCAAAAGCGCCCCCAAAGGAAGGCTTTGGGTACAACTGAACTCCCCAGGGGAGCCTTTATGCAGCCCCACATGCAACTGGACCCTCCGTATTCGCTCTTTCACAGCAAGCCTAAATATACCCCCAGCCGGCATGGGAGACGACTGAAAACTCGGGTCCCAGAAAACTCATTCCAAGCCCTATTCGCCCATCCACAAGTGCCCCAAAGGAAGGCTTTGGGTACAACTGAACTCCCCAGGGGAGCCTTTATGCAGCCCCACATGCAACTGGACCCTCCTTATTAGCTCTTTCACAGCAAGCCTAAATATAGCTTTAGCCGGCATCGGAGATGACTGAAAAATCGAGCCAAAGAAATCGCCTTACAAGCCCCTTTCGCCCATCTAAAAGTGCCCCCAGAGGAAGGCTTTGGGTACATCTGAACTCCCCAGGGGAGCCTCTACGCAGCCCCACATACAACTGGACGCTCCGTATTCGCTCTTTCACAGCAAGCCTAAATATAGCCCTAACCGCCATCGGAGATGACTGAAAAAGCAGGCCCCAGAAAACGCATTGCGATTCCCCTTGGACCATCCAAAAGTGCCCCCAAAGGAAGGCTTTGGGTACAAGCGAACTCCCCAGGGGAGCCTTTATGCAGCCCCACATGCAACTGGACCCTCCTTATTCGCTCTTTCACAGCAAGCCTAAATACAGCCCTAGCCGGCATGGGAGACGACTGAAAACTCGGGCCCCAGAAAACTCATTCCAAGCCCCTTTCGCCCATCCAAAAGTGCCCCCAGAGGAAGGCTATGGGTACAAGAGAAATCCCCAGGGGATCCTTTATGCAGCACCACATGCAACTGGACCCTCCTTATTCGCTCTTTCACAGCAAGCCTAAATATGTCCGTAGCCGGCATCGGAGATGACTAAAAAATCAGGCAAAAGAAAACGCCTTACTAGCCCCTTTCGCCCATCCGAAAGTGCCCCCAAAGGAAGGCTTTGGGTACAAGTGAACTCCCCAGGGGAGCCTTTATGCAGCCCCACATGCAACTGGACCCTCCGGGTTCGCTCTTTCCGAGCAACACTAAAGATAGCCCTAGCCGGCATGGGAGACGACTGAAAACTCTGGGCCCCAGAAAACGAATTCCGAGCCCCATTCGCCCATCCAAAAGTGCCCCAGAGGAAGGCTTTGAGTGCATGTGAACTCCCCAGGGGAGCCTTTATGCAGCCCCACATGCAACTGGACCCTCCTTATTCGCTCTTTCACAGCAACACTAAATATAGCCCTAGCCGGCATCGGCGATGACTGAAAAATTGGGCCCCAGAAAACGCCTTACAAGACCCTTTCGCCCATCCAGAAGTGCCCCCAAAGGAAGGCTTTGGGTACAAGTGAACTCCCCAGGAGAGCCTTTATGCAGCCCCACATGCAACTGGACCCTCCGCGTTCACTCTTTCACCGCAAGACTAAATATAGGCCTCGGTGCAATGGGAGAAGACTGAAAAAGCGGGACTCAGAAAACGCATTGCGATTCCCCTTGGACCATACAAAAGTGCCCCCAAAGGAAAGCTCTGGGTACATCTGAACTCCCCAGGGGAGCCTTTACGTAGCCCCACATGAAACTAGACCCTCCGAATTCGCTCTTTCACAGCAACCCTATATATAACCATGGCCCGCATGGCAGACGACTGAAAACTCGGGCCCCAGAAAAGGCGTTACAAGCCCCATTCGCCCATCCAATAGTGCCCCCAAAGGAAGGCTTTGGGTACATCTGAACTCCCCAGGGGAGCCTTTATGCAGCCCCACATGCATCTAGACCCTACTTATTCGCTCTTTCACAGCAAGCCTAAATATAGCCCTGGCCCACATGGCATACGACTGAAAACTCGGGCCCCAGAAAACGCATTCCGAGCACCATTCGCCCATACAAATGTGCCCCCAGAGGAAGGCTTTGAGTACAAGTGAACTCTCCAGGGGAGCCTTTATGCAGCCCCACATGCAACTGGACCCTCCGTATACGCTCTTTCACAGCAAGCCTAAATATAACCCTAGCCGGCATGGGGGAAGACTGAAAAAGCGGGCATCAGAGAACGCGTTAAAAGCCCCTTTCGCCCTTCAAAAAGTGCCCCCAAAGGAAGGCTTTGGGTACAACTGAACTCCCCAGGGGAGCCTTTATTCAGCCCCACATGCAACTCGACCCTCCGGTTTCGCTGTTTCACAGCAACCCTATGTATATCTCTAGCCAGCATGGCAGAAGACTGAAAACTATGGCCACAAAAAAAAGGGTTTCAAGACCCATTCACCCATCCAAAAGTGCCCCCAAAGGAAGACTTTGGGTACAGCTGAACTCCCCAGGGGAGCCTTTACGTAGCCCCACATGAATCTAGACCCCCCTTATTCGCTCTTTCACAACAAGCCTAAATATAGCACTAGCCGGCACCGGAGATGACTAAAAAATCAGGCAAAAGAAAACGCCTTACAAGACCCTTTTGCCCATCCAAAAGTGCCCCCAAAGGAAGGCTTTGGGTACAACTGAACTCCCCAGGGGAGCCTTTATGCAGCCCCACATGCAACTGGACCTTCCGGGTTCGCTGTTTCCAAGCAACACTAAAGATAGCCCTAGCCGGCATTGGAGACGACTGAAAATTCGGGCCCCAAAAAACGCATTCCCAGCCCCATTCGCCCATTCAAAAGTGCCCCCAAAGGAAGGCTTTGGGTACAAGTGAACTCTCCAGGGCAGTCTTTATGCAGCCCCACATGCAACTGGACCCTCCTTATTCGCTCTTTCACAGCAAGCCTAAATATAGCCCTAGCCGGCATCGGAGATGACTGAAAAATCGGGCTATAGAAAACGGCTTACAAGACCATTTCGCCTATCCAAAATTGCCCCCAATGGAAGGCTTTGGATACAACTGAAGTCCCCAGGGGAGCCTTTATGCAGCCCCACATGCAACTGGACCTTCTTTATTCGCTCTTTCACAGCAAGACTAAATATATCCTTGGCCCGCATGGCAGACGACTGAAAACTCGGGCCCCAGAAAACTCATTCCAAGCCCCATTCGCTTCTCCAAACGTGCCCCCAGAGGAAGGCTTTGGGTACAAGTGAACTTTCCAGGGGAGCCTTTTTGCAGCCCCACATGCAACTGGACCCTCCGCGTTCACTCTTTCACCGCAAGACTAAATATAGCCCTAGCCGCAAAGGGAGAAGACTGAAAAAGCGGGCCTCAGAAAACGCATTGCGATTCCCCTTGGACCATCCAAAACTGCCCCCAAAGGAAGGCTTTGGGTACAGCTGAAATCCCGAGGAGAGCCTTTATGCAGCCCCACATGCAACTGGACCCTCCGTGTTCGCTGTTTACAAGAAACACTAAACATAGCCCTAGCCGGCATGGGAGACGACTGAAAACTCGGGCCCCAGAAAACGCTTTCTGAGCCCTTTTCGCCCATCCAAAGTGCCCCCAGAGGAAGGCTTTTGGTAGAAGTGAACTCCCCAGGGGAGCCTTTATGCAGCCCTTCATACAACTGGACCCTCCGGGTTCACTCTTTCACCGCAAGACTGAATATATATTTCGGCGCAATGGGAGAAGACTGAAAAAACGGGCCTCAGAGAATGCAAGGCGATTCCCATTGGACAATCGAAAAGTGCCCCCAAAGGGAGACTTTGGGTACAATTGAACTCCCCAGGGGAGCCTTTATGCAGCCCCACATGCAATTGGACCCTCCTTATTCGCTCTTTCACAGCAACACTAAATATATCACTACCCGGCAAGGGAGTCAACTGAAAACTCGGGCCCCAGAAAACGCATTCCGAGCCCCATTTGCCCATCCAAAAGTGCCCCCAGAGGAAGACTATGAGTAGAACTGACCTTCCCAGGGGAGACTTTTTGCAGCCCCACATGCAACTGGACCCTCCGTATTCGCTCTTTCACAGCAACCCTAAATATAGCCCTAGACGGCATGGGAGACGACTGAAAACTCGCGGCCCAGAAAACTCATTCCAGGCCCTATTCGCCCATCCAAAAGTGCCCCCAAAGGAAGGCTTTGGGTACAACTGAACTCCCCAGGGGAGCCTTTATGCAGCCCCACATGCAACTGGACCCTTCTTATTCGCTCTTTCACAGCAACCCTAAATATATCCCTGGCACGCATTGGAGACGACTGAAAACTCGGGCCCCAGAAAACGCGTTACAAGCCCAATTTGCCCATCCAAAAGTGCCCCCAAATGAAGGCTTTGGGTACAAGTGAACTCCCCAGTGGAGCTTTTTTGAAGCCCCACATGCAACTGGACCCTCCGGATTCACTCTTTTTACGCAAGCCTAAATATAGCGCTCGGCGCAATGGGAGAAGACTGAAAAAGCGGGCCTCAGAAAACGCATTGCAAGTCTCTTTCGACCATCCGAAAATGCCTCCAAAGGAAGGCTTTGGGTACAGCTGAACTCCCCAGGGGAGCCTTTATGCAGCCCCACATGCAACTGGACCCTCCTTATTCGCTCTTTCACAGCAAGCCTAAATATATCCGTTGCCGGCATCAGAGATGACTGAAAAAGCAGGCCTCAGAAAACGCATTGCGAGTCTCTTTCCACCATCCAAAAGTGCCCCCAAAGGAAGGCTTTGGGTACATCTGAACTCCCCAGGGGAGCCTTTACGTAGCCCCACATGCATCTAGACCCTCCGAATTCGCTCTTTCACAGCAACGCTAAATATAGCCCTGGCCCGCATGGCAGACGACTGAGAACTCGGGCCCCAGAAAACGCGTTACAAGCCCCATTCGCCCATTCAAAAGTGCCCCCAAAGGAAGGATTTGGGTACAAGTGAACTCCCCAGGGGAGCTTTTATGCAGCCCCACATACAACTGGACCCTCCGGGTTCACTCTTTCACCGCAAGACTAAATATAGCACTTTGCGCAACGGGAGAAGACTTAAAAAGCGGCCCTCAGAAAACGCATTGCAAGTCTCTTTCGACCATCCGAAAGTGCCCCCAAAGGAAGGCTTTGGGTACAACTGAACTCCCCAGGAGAGCTTTACGCAGCCCCACATGCAACTGGACACTCCTTATTCGCTCTTTCACAGCAACCCTAAATATAGCCCTGGCCCGCATGGCAGACGACTGAAAACTCGGGCCCCAGAAAACGCGTAACAAGCCCCATTCGCCAATCCAAAAGTGCTCCCAAAGGAAGGCTTTGGGTACAACTGAACTCCCCAGGGGATCTTTCTTGAAGCCCCACATGCAACTGTACCCTCCGGGTTCACTCTTTTTACGCAAGCCTAAATATAGCCCTAGTCGCAAATGGTGAAGACTGAAAAAGCGGGCCTCAGAAAACCATTGCAAGTCTCTTTTGACCATCCGAAAGTGCCCCCAGAGGAAGGCTAAGAGTAGAAGTGAACTTCCCAGGGGAGCCTTTATGCAGCCCCACATGCAACTGGACCCTCCGTATTCGCTCTTTCACAGGAACCCTAAATATAGCCCTAGCCGGCATGGGAGACGACTGAAAACTCGGGCCCCAGAAAACTCATTGCAAGCCCTATTCGCCTATCCAGAAGTTCCCACAAAGGAAGGCTTTAGGTACATCTGAACTCCCCAGGGGAGCCTTTACGCAGCCCCACATGCAACTGGACGCTCCGTATTCGCTCTTTCACAGCAAGCCTAAATATATCCGTACCCGGCATCGGAGATGACTGAAAAAGCGGGCCTCAGAAAACGCATTGCGAGTCTCTTTCGACCATCCAGACGTGCCCCCAAAGGAAGGCTTTGGGTACATCTGAATTCCCAGGGGAGCCTTTACCTATCCCCACATGCATCTAGACCCTCCTTATTCGCTCTTTCACAGCAACCCTAAATATAGCCCTGGCCCGCATGGCAGACGCCTGAGAACTCGGGCCCCAGAAAACGCGTTACAAGCCCCATTCGCCCATCCAAAAGTGTCCCCAGAGGAAGGCTTTGGGTACAAGTGAACTCCCCAGGGGAGCTTTTATGCAGCCCCACATACAACTGGACCCTCCGGGTTCGCTGTTTCAAAGCAACACTAAATATAACCCTAGCCGGCATTGGAGACGACTGAAAAAGCGGCCCTCAGAAAAGGCATTGCGATTCCCCTTGGACCATCCAAAAGTGCCCCCAAAGGAAGGCTTTGGGTACAACTGAACTCCCCAGGGGAGCCTTTATGCAGCCCCACATGCAACTGGACCCTCCTTATTCGCTCTTTCACAGCAAGCCTATATATAGCCCTAGCCGGCATCGGAGATGACTGAAAAATCGGGCTAAAGGAAACACCTTACAAGACCCTTTCGCCCATCCAAAAGTGCCCCCAAAAGGAAGGCTTTGGGTACAACTGAATTCCCCAGGGGAGCCTTTTTGCAGCCCCACATGCAACTGGACCCTCCGCGTTCACTCTTTCTAAACAAGCCTAAATATAGCACTCGGGGCAATGGGAGAAGACTGAAAAACCGGGCCTCAGAAAACGCATTGCGAGTCTCTTTGGACCATCCAAAAGTGCCCCCAAAGGAAGGCTTTGAGTACATCTGAACTCCCCAGGGGAGCCTTTATGCAGCCCCACATGCAACTGGACCCTCCGGGTTCGCTCTTTCCGAGCAACACTAAATATAGCCCTAGACGGCATGGGAGACGACTGAAAACTCGGGCCCCAGAAAACTCATTCCAAGCCCCTTTCGCCCATCCAAAAGTGCCCCCAGAGGAAGGCTTTGAGTACAAGTGAACTCCCCAGGGTAGCCTTTACGCAGCCCCACATGCTACTGGACCCTCCTTATTCGCTCTTTCACAGCAAGCCTAAATATATCCCTAACCGGCATCGGAGATGACTGAAAACTCGGGCCCCAGAAAACGGGTTACACGCCCCATTCGCCAATCCAAAAGTGACCCCAAAGGAAGGCTTTGGGTACATCTGAACTCCCCAGGGGAGCCTTTACATAGCCCCACATGCATCTAGACCCTACTTATTCGCTCTTTCACAGTAACCCTAAATATAGCCCTGGCCCACATGGCAGACGACTGAAAACTCGGGCAACAGAAAACGCATTCCGAGCCCCATTCGCCCATCCAAAAGTGCCCCCATAGGAAGGCTTTGGGTACATCTGAACTCCCCAGGGGAGCCTTTATGCAGCCCCACATGCAACTGGACCCTCCGGGTTCGCTGTTTAGGAGCAACCATAAATATAAAACTCGCCAGCATGGCAGAAGACTGAAAACTCGTGTTACAGAAAACGCGTTACAAGCCCCATTCACCCATCCAAAAGTGCCACCAAAGGAAGGCTTAGGGTACAACTGAACTACCCAGGGGAGCCTTTACGTAGCCCTACATGCATCTAGACCCTCCTTATTCGCTCTTTCACAGCAAGGCTAAATATAGCCCTAGCCGCAAAGGGAGAAGACTGAAAATGCGGGCCTCAGAAAACGCATTTCGATTCCCCTTGGACCATCCAAAAGTGCCCCCAGAGGAAGGCTTTGGGTACATCTGAAGTCCCCAGGGGAGCCTTTATGCAGCCCCACATGCAACTGGACCCTCCGGGTTCGCTCTTTCCGAGCAACACTAAATATATCCCTAGCCAGCATGGGAGATGACTGAAAACTCGGGCCACAGAAAACTCATTCCAAGCCCCTTTCGCCCATCCAAAAGTGCCCCCAGAGGAAGGCTTTGAGTACAAGTGAACTCCCCAGGGGAGCCTTTACGCAGCCTCACATGCAACTGGACCCTCCGTAATCGCTCTTACACAGCAAGCCTAAATACAGCCCTAACCGGCATCGGAGATGACTGAAAAATCGGGTACTCCAGAAAACGCATTCTGAGCCCCTTTCGCCCATCCAAAAGTGCCCCCAAAGGAAGGCTTTGGGTACATCTGTACTCCGCAGGGGAGCCTTTGTGCAGAACCAAATGCAAATGGATCCTCCTTATTCGCTCTTTCACAGCAAGCCTAAATATACCCCTAGCCGCAAATGGAGAAGACTGAAAAAGCGGGACTCAGAAAACGCATTGCGAGTCTCTTTGGACCATCCAAAAGTGCCCGCAAAGGAAGGCTTTAGGTACATCTGAACTCTCCAGGGGAGCCTTTTTGCAGCCCCACATGCAACTGGACCCTCCGGGTTCGCTTTTTCCGAGCAACACTAAACATAGCCCTAACCGGCATGGGAGACGACTGAAAACTCGGGCCCCAGAAAACGCTTTCCGAGCCCTTTTCGCCCATCCAAAAGTGCCCCCAGAGGAAGGCTTTGAGTACAAGTGAACTCCCCAGGGGAGCCTTTATGCAGCCCCACATGCAACTGGACCCTCCGGGTTCGCTGTTTACGAGCAACCCTAAATATAAAACTCGCCAGCATGGCAGAAGACTGAAAACTCGGGCCACAGAAAAAGCGTTTCAAGCCCCTTTCACCCATCCAAAAGTGCCACCAAAGAAAGGCTTTGGGTACAACTGAACTACCCAGGGGAGCCTTTACGTAGCCCCACATGCATCTACACCCTCCTTATTCGCTCTTTCAGAGCAAGCCTAAATATAGCCCTGGCCCACATGGCAGACGACTGAAAACTCGGGCCGCAGAAAACGCAATCCAAGCCCCTTTCGCCCATCCAAAAGTGCCCCCAGAGGAAGGCTTTGGGTACAAGTGAACTCCCCAGGGGAGCCTTTATGCAGCCCTTCATACAAATGGACCCTCCGGGTTCACTCTTTCACCGCAAGACTAAATATAACCCTAGCCGGCAATCGGGAAGACTGAAAAAGCGGGCCTCAGAGAACGGGTTACAAGGCCCATTCGCCAATCCAAAAGTGCCCCCAGAGGAAGGCTTTTGTACATCTGAACTCCCCAGGGGAGCCTTTATGCAGCCCCACATGGAACTGGACCCTCTTTTTTCGCTCTTTCACAGAAAGCCTAAATATACCCCTATCCGCAAATGGATAAGACGGAAAAAGCGGGCCTCAGAAAACGCATTGCGAGTCTCTTTCGACCATCCAAAAGTGCCCCCAAAGGAAGGCTTTGGGTACAAGTGAACTCTCCAGGGGAGCCTTTATGCATCCCCACATGCAAGTGGACCCTCCTTATTCGCTCTTTCACAGCAAGCCTAAATATAACCCTAGCCGGCATCGGGGAAGACTGAAAAAGCGGGCCTCAGAGAACGGGTTACAAGGCCCATTCGCCAATCCAAAAGTGCCCCCAAAGGAAGGCTTTTGTACATCTGAACTCCCCAGGGGAGCCTTTATGCAGCCCCACATGCAACTGGACCCTCTTTTTTCGCTCTTTCACAGAAAGCCTAAATATACCCCTATCCGCAAATGGATAAGACGGAAAAAGCGGGCCTCAGAAAACGCATTGCAAGTCTCTTTCGACCATCCGAAAGTGCCCCCAAAGGAAGGCTTTGGGTACAAGTGAACTCCCCAGGGGAGCCTTTATGCAGCCCCACATGCAAGTGGACCCTCCTTATTCGCTCTTTCACAGCAAGCCTAAATATAACCCTAGCCGGCATCGGGGAAGACTGAAAAAGCGGGCCTCAGAGAACGGGTTACAAGGCCCATTCGCCAATCCAAAAGTGCCCCCAAAGGAAGGCTTTGCGTACATCTGAACTCCCCAGGGGAGCCTTTATGCAGCCCCACATGCAACTGGACCCTCTTTTTTCGCTCTTTCACAGAAAGCCTAAATATACCCCTATCCACAAATGGATAAGACGGAAAAAGTGGGCCTCAGAAAACGCATTGCGAGTCTCTTTCGACCATCCAAAAGTGCCCCCAAAGGAAGGCTTTGGGTACGAGTGAACTTTCCAGGGGAGCCTTTATGCAGCCCGACATGCAACTGGACCCTCCGTGTTCGCTTTTTCCGAGCAACACTAAACATAACCCTAGCCGACATGGGAGACAACTGAAAACTCGGGCCCCAGAAAACGCTTTCGGAGCCCTTTTTGACCATCCAAAAGTGCCCCCAGAGGAAGGCTTTGAGTACAAGTGAACTCCCCAGGGGAGCCTTTATGCAGCCCCACATGCAACTGGACCCTCCTTATTCGCTGTTTACGAGCAACCCTAAATATAAAACTCGCCAGCATGGCAGAAGACTGAAAACTCGGGCCACAGAAAAAGCGTTTCAAGCCCCATTCACCCATCGAAAAGTGCCACCAAAGGAAGGCTTTGGGTACAAGTGAACTCCCCAGGGGAGCCTTTACGTAGCCCCACATGCATCTAGACCCTCCGTATTCGCTCTTTCACAGCAAGCCTATATATCCCTGGCCCGCCTGTCAGACGACTGATAACTCGGGCCCCAGAAAACGCTTTCCGAGCCCCTTTCGCCCATCCAAAGGTGCCCCCAGAGGAAGGCTTTGGGTACAACTGAATACCCCAGGGGAGCCTTTATGCAGCCCCACATGCAACTGGACCCTCCTTATTCGCTCTTTCACAGCAAGCCTAAATATACCCCCAGCCGGCATAGGAGACGACTGAAAACTCGGGTCCCAGAAAACTCATTCCAAGCCCTATTCGCCCATCCACAAGTGCCCCAAAGGAAGGCTTTGGGTACAACTGAACTCCCCAGGGGAGCCTTTATGCAGCCCCACATGCAACTGGACCCTCCTTATTAGCTCTTTCACAGCAAGCTTAAATATAGCTTTAGCCGGCATCGGAGATGACTGAAAAATCGAGCCAAAGAAATCGCCTTACAAGCCCCTTTCGCCCATCCAATAGTACCCCCAGAGGAAGGCTTTGGGTACATCTGAACTCCCCAGGGGAGCCTCTACGCAGCCCCACATACAACTGGACGCTCCATATTCGCTCTTTCACAGCAAGCCTAAATATAGCCCTAACCGCCATCGGAGATGACTGAAAAAGCAGGCCCCAGAAAACGCATTGCGATTCCCCTTGGACCATCCAAAAGTGCCCCCAAAGCAAGGCTTTGGGTACAAGCGAACTCCCCAGGGGAGCCTTTATGCAGCCCCACATGCAACTGGACCCTCCTTATTCGCTCTTTCACAGCAAGCCTAAATATAGCCCTAGCCAGCATGGGAGACGACTGAAAACTCGGGCCCCAGAAAACTCATTCCAAGCCCCTTTCGCCCATCCAAAAGTGCCCCCAGAGGAAGGCTATGGGTACAAGAGAAATCCCCAGGGGATCCTTTATGCAGCACCACATGCAACTGGACCCTCCTTATTCGCTCTTTCACAGCAAGCCTAAATATAGCCCTAACCGCCATCGGAGATGACTGAAAAAGCAGGCCCCAGAAAACGCATTGCGATTCCCCTTGGACCATCCAAAAGTGCCCCCAGAGGAATGCTTTGGGTACAAGCGAACTCCCCAGGGGAGCCTTTATGCAGCCCCACATGCAACTGGACCCTCCTTATTCGCTCTTTCACAGCAAGCCTAAATATAGCCCTAGCCAGCATGGGAGACGACTGAAAACTCGGGCCCCAGAAAACTCATTCCAAACCCCTTTCGCCCATCCAAAAGTGCCCCCAGAGGAAGGCTATGGGTACAAGAGAAATCCCCAGGGGATCCTTTATGCAGCACCACATGCAAATGGACCCTCCTTATTCACTCTTTCACAGCAAGCCTAAATATGTCCGTAGCCGGCATCGGAGATGACTAAAAAATCAGGCAAAAGAAAACGCCTTACAAGCCCCTTTCGCCCATCCAAAAGTGCCCCCAAAGGAAGGCTTTGAGGACAACTGAACTCCCCAGGGGAGCCTTTACGCAGCCTCACATGCAACTGGACCCACCATATTCGCTCTTTCACAGCAAGCCTAAATATAGCCCTAGCCGGCATCGGAGATGACTGTAAACTCGGGCCCCAGCAAAGGCTTTCCGACACCCTTTCGCCCATCCAAATGTGCCCCCAGAGGAAGGCTTTGGGTACAAGTGAACTCCCCAGGGGACCCTTTATACAGCCCCACATGCAACTGGACCCTCCTTATTTGTTCTTTCACAGCAAGCCTAAATATAGCCGTAGCCGGCATTGGAGATGACTGAAAAATCGGGCCAAAGAAATCGCCTTACAAGACCCTTTCGCCCATCCAAAAGAGCCCCCAAAGGAAGGCTTAGGGTACATCTGAACTCCCCAGGGGAGCCTTTATGCAGCCCCACATGCAACTGGACCCTCCGGGTTCGGTCTTTCACAGCAAGACTATATATATCCTTGGCCCGCATGGCAGACGACTGAAAACTCAGGCCCCAGAAAACGCATTCCAAGGCTATTTTGCCCATCCAAAAGTGCCCCCAAAGGAAGACTTTGGGTACAACTGAACTCCCCAGGGGAGCCTTTATGCAGCCCCACTTACAACTGGACCCTCCTTATTCGCTCTTTCACAGCAAGCTTAAATATATCCGTAGACGGCATCGGAGGTGAGTGAAAAAGCGGGACTCAGAAAACGCATTGCGAGTCTCTTTGCACCATCGAAAAGTGCCCCCAAAGGAAGGCTTCGGGTACATCTGAACTCCCCAGGGCAGCCTTTACGTAGCTCCACATGAAAAATGGATCCTCCTTATTCGCTCTTTCACAGCAACCCTAAATATAGCCATGGCCTACATGGCAGACAACTGAAAACTCGGGCCCCAGAAAACGCGTTACAAGCCCCATTCGCCCATCCAAAAGTGCCCCCAGAGGAAGGCTTTAGGTACAAGTGAACTCCCCAGGGGAGCCTTTATGCAGCCCCACATGCAACTGGACCCTCCGGGTTCGCTCTTTCCGACCAACACTAAAGATAGCCCTAGCCGGCATGGGAGAGGACTGAAAACTCTGGGCCCCAGAAAACGCATTCCGAGCCCCATTCGCCCATCCAAAAGTGCCCCCAGAGGAAGGCTTTGAGTGCATGTGAACTCCCCAGGGGAGCCTTTATACAGCCCCACATGCAACTGGACCCTCCGTATTCGCTCTTTCACAGCAAGCCTAAATATAGCCCTGGCCCGCATTGTAGACGACTGAAAACTCGGGCCCCAGAAAACGGGTTACAAGCCCCATTCGCCCATCCAAAAGTGCGCCCAAAGGAAGGCTTTGGGTACAACTGAACTCCCCAGGGGAGCCTTTATGCAGCCCCACATGCAACTGGACCTTCCGGGTTCGCTGTTTCCAAGCAACACTATATATAGCCCTAGTCGGCATTGGAGACGACTGAAAATTCGGGCCCCAAAAAACGCATTCCCAGCCCCATTCGCCCATTCAAAAGTGCCCCCAAAGGAAGGCTTTGGGTACAAGTGAACTCTCCAGGGCAGTCTTTATGCAGCCCCACATGCAACTGGACCCTCCTTATTCGCTCTTTCACAGCAAGCCTAAATATAGCCCTAGCCGGCATCGGAGATGACTGAAAAATCGGGCTAAAGAAAACGGCTTACAAGACCATTTCGCCTATCCAAAATTGCCCCCAATGGAAGGCTTTGGATACAACTGAAGTCCCCAGGGGAGCCTTTATGCAGCCCCACATGCAACTGGACCTTCTTTATTCGCTCTTTCACAGCAAGACTAAATATATCCTTGGCCCGCATGGCAGACGACTGAAAACTCGGGCCCCAGAAAACTCATTCCAAGCCCCATTCGCTTCTCCAAACGTGCCCCCAGAGGAAGGCTTTGGGTACAAGTGAACTTTCCAGGGGAGCCTTTTTGCAGCCCCACATGCAACTGGACTCTCCGCGTTCACTCTTTCACCGCAACACTAAATATAGCCCTAGCCGCAAAGGGAGAAGACTGAAAAAGCGGGCCTCAGAAAACGCATTGCGATTCCCCTTGGACCATCCAAAACTGCCCCCAAAGGAAGGCTTTGGGTACAGCTGAAATCCCGAGGAGAGCCTTTATGCAGCCCAACATGCAACTGGACCCTCCGTGTTCGCTGTTTACAAGAAACACTAAACATAGCCCTAGCCGGCATGGGAGACGACTGAAAACTCGGGCCCCAGAAAACGCTTTCTGAGCCCTTTTCGCCCATCCAAAGTGCCCCCAGAGGAAGGCTTTTGGTAGAAGTGAACTCCCCAGGGGAGCCTTTATGCAGCCCTTCATACAACTGGACCCTCCGGGTTCACTCTTTCACCGCAAGACTGAATATATATTTCGGCGCAATGGGAGAAGACTGAAAAAACGGGCCTCAGAGAATGCAAGGCGATTCCCATTGGACAATCGAAAAGTGCCCCCAAAGGGAGACTTTGGGTACAATTGAACTCCCCAGGGGAGCCTTTATGCAGCCCCACATGCAATTGGACCCTCCTTATTCGCTCTTTCACAGCAACACTAAATATATCACTACCCGGCAATGGAGTCGACTGAAAACTCGGGCCCCAGAAAACGCATTCCGAGCCCCATTTGCCCATCCAAAAGTGCCCCCAGAGGAAGACTATGAGTAGAACTGAACTTCCCAGGGGAGACTTTTTGCAGCCCCACATGCAACTGGACCCTCCGTATTCGCTCTTTCACAGCAACCCTAAATATAGCCCTAGACGGCATGGGAGACGACTGAAAACTCGCGGCCCAGAAAACTCATTCCAGGCCCTATTCGCCCATCCAAAAGTGCCCCCAAAGGAAGGCTTTGGGTACAACTGAACTCCCCAGGGGAGCCTTTATGCAGCCCCACATGCAACTGGACCCTTCTTATTCGCTCTTTCACAGCAACCCTAAATATATCCCTGGCACGCATTGGAGACGACTGAAAACTCGGGCCCCAGAAAACGCGTTACAAGCCCCATTTGCCCATCCAAAAGTGCCCCCAAATGAAGGCTTTGGGTACAAGTGAACTCCCCAGTGGAGCTTTTTTGAAGCCCCACATGCAACTGGACCCTCCGGATTCACTCTTTTTACGCAAGCCTAAATATAGCCCTCGGCGCAATGGGAGAAGACTGAAAAAGCGGGCCTCAGAAAACGCATTGCAAGTCTCTTTCGACCATCCGAAAATGCCCCCAAAGGAAGGCTTTGGGTACATCTGAACTCCCCAGGGGAGCCTTTATGCAGCCCCACATGCAACTGGACCCTCCTTATTCGCTCTTTCACAGCAAGCCTAAATATATCCGTAGTCGGCATCAGAGATGACTGAAAAAGCAGGCCTCAGAAAACGCATTGCGAGTCTCTTTCCACCATCCAAAAGTGCCCCCAAAGGAAGGCTTTGGGTACATCTGAACTCCCCAGGGGAGCCTTTACGTAGCCCCACATGCATCTAGACCCTCCGAATTCGCTCTTTCACAGCAACGCTAAATATAGCCCTGACCCGCATGGCAGACGACTGAGAACTCGGGCCCCAGAAAACGCGTTACAAGCCCCATTCGCCCATTCAAAAGTGACCCCAAAGGAAGGCTTTGGGTACAAGTGAACTCCCCAGGGGAGCTTTTATGCAGCCCCTCATACAACTGGACCCTCCGGGTTCACTCTTTCACCGCAAGACTAAATATAGCCCTTTGCGCAACGGGAGAAGACTGAAAAAGCGGCCCTCAGAAAACGCATTGCAAGTCTCTTTCGACCATCCGAAAGTGCCCCGAAAGGAAGGCTTTGGGTACAACTGAAATCCCCAGGGGAGCCTTTACGCAGCCCCACATGCAACTGGACCCTCCACGTTCACTCTTTCTACGCAAAACTAAATATAGCTTTCGGCGCAATGGGAGAAGACTGACAAAGCTGGTCTCAGAAAACGCATTGAAAGTCTCTTTGGACCATTAAAAAGTGCCCCCAAAGGAAGGCTTTGGGTACAAGTGAACTCCCCAGGGGAGCCTTTACGAAGCCCCACATGCAACTGGACCCTCCGTATTCGCTCTTTCACAGCAAGCCTAAATATAGCCCTGGCCCGCATAGTAGAGGACTGAAAACTCGGGCCCCAGAAAACGGGTTACAAGCCCCATTCGCCCATCCAAAAGTGCCCCCAAAGGAAGGCTTTGGGTACAAGTGAACTTCCCAGGGGAGCCTTTACGCAGCCCCACATGCAACTGGACCCTCCGTATTCGCTCTTTCACAGCAACACTAAATATAAGCCTGTCCCGCATGCCAGACGACTGAAAATTCGGGCCCCAGAAAACTCATTCCAAGCCCCTTTCGCCCATCGAAAAGTGCCCCCAGAGGAAGGCTTTGGGTACAAGTGAACTTTCCAGGGGAGCCTTTATGCAGCCCCTCATACAACTGGAACCTCCGGGTTCACTCTTTCACAGCAAGCCTAAATATAGCCCTCGGCGCAATGGGAGAAGACTGAAAAACGGGCCTCAGAAAATGCATTGCGAGTCTCCTTGGACCATCCAAAAGTGCCCCCAAAGGAAGGCTTTGGGTACAGCTGAACTCCCCAGGGGAGCCTTTATGCAGCCCCACATGCAACTGGACCCTCCTTATTTGCTTTTTCACAGCAAGCCTTAATATACCCCTAGCCGCAAATGGAGAAGACTGAAAAAGCGGGCCTCAGAAAACGAAATGCGAGTCTCTTTGGACCATCGAAAAGTGCCCCCAAAGGAAGGCTTTGGGTACATCTGAACTCCCCAGGGGAGCCTTTACGCAGGCCCACATGCAACTGGACCTTCCGGGTTCGCTGTTTCCGAGCAACACTAAATATAGCCCTAGCCGGCATGGGAGACGACTGAAAACTCGGGCCCCAGAAAACGCATTCTGAGCCCCATTCGCCCATCCAAAAGTGCCCCCAGAGGAAGACTTTGAGTACAAGTGAACTCCCCAGGTGTCCCTTTATGCAGCCCCACATGCAACTGGATCCTCCGGGTTCGATGTTTACGAGCAACCCTAAATATAAAACTCGCCAGCATGGCAGAATACTGAAAACTCGGGCCACAGAAAAAACGTTTCAAGCCCCATTCACCCATCCAAAAGTGCCACCAAAGGAAGGCTTTGGGTACAACTGAACTACCCAGGGGAGCCTTTACGTAGCCCCACATGCATCTAGACCCTCCGTATTCGCTCTTTCACAGCAAGCCTAAATATAGCCCTGGCCCACATGGCAGACGACTGAAAACTTGGGCCCCAGAAAATGCATTCCAAGCCCTTTTCGCCCATCCAAAAGTGCCCCCAGAGGAAGGCTTTGGGTACAAGTGAACTCCCCAGGGGAGCCTTTATGCAGCTCTTCATACAACTGGAACCTCCGGGTTCACTCTTTCACCGCAAGACTATATATAGGTCTCGGAGCAATGGGAGAAGACTAAAAAAACGGGCCTCAGAAAATGCATTGCGATTCCCGTTGGACAATCCAAAAGTGCCCCCAAAGGAAGACTTTGGGTACATCTGAACTCTCCAGGGGAGCCTTTATGCAGCCCCACATGCAACTGGACCCTCCGGGTTCACTATTTCACCGTAAGCCGAAATATAACCCTAGCCGACATCTGGGAATACTGAAAAAGCAGGCCTCAGAGAACGCGTTAAAAGCCCCTTTAGCCCTTCAAAAAGTGCCCCCAAAGGAAGGCTTTGGGTACAACTGAACTCCCCAGGGGAGCCTTTATGCAGTCCCTCATACAACTGGACCCTCCGGGTTCACTCTTTCACCTCAAGTCTAAATATAGCCCTTTGCGCAATGGGAGAAGACTGAAAAAGCGGTCCTCAGAAAACGCATTGCGATTCCCCTTGGACCATCCAAAAGTGCCCCCAAACGAACGCTTTGGGTACAAGTGAACTCCCCAGGGGAGCCTTTATGCAGCCCAACATGCAACTTGACCCTCCTTATTCGCTCTTTCACAGCAAGCCTAAATATAGCCCTAACCGGCATCGAAGATGACTGAAAAATCGGGCCAAAGAAAACGCCTTACAAGACCCATTCACCCATCCAAAAGTGCCCCCAAAGGAAGGCTTTGGGTACAACTGAACTCCCCAGGGGAGCCTTTACGCAGCCCCACATGCAACTGGAACTTCCGGGTTCGCTTTTTCCGAGCAACCCTAAATATAACACTAGCCAGCTTGGAAGAAGCCTGAAAAACCGGGCCTCAGAAAATGCATTGCGATTCCCGTTGGACCATCCAAAAGTGCCCCCAAAGGAAGGCTTTGGGTACAACTGAACTCCCCAGGGGAGCCTTTATGCAGCCCCACATGCAACTGGACCCTCCGGGTTCACTATTTCACCGCAAGCCGAAATATAACCGTAGCCGACATCGGGGAAGACTGAAAAAGCGGGCCTCAGAGAACAGGTTAAAAGCCCCTTTAGCCCTTCAAAAAGTGCCCCCAAAGGAAGGCTTTGGGTATATCTGAACTCCCCAGGGGAGCCTTTATGCAGCCCCACATGCAACTCGACCCTCCGGGTTCGCTCTTTCCGAGCAACACTAAATATAGCCCTAGCCGGCTTCGGAGATGACTGAAAAATCGGGCCAAAGTAAACGCATTCCGAGCCCCATTCGCCCATCCAAAAGTGCCCCCAGAGGAAGGCTTTGAGTACAAGTGAACTCCCCAGGGGAGCCTTTATGCAGCCCCACATGCAACTGGACCCTCCGCGTTCACTCTTTCACCGCAAGCCTAAATATAGCCCTCGGCGCAATTGGAGAAGACTGAAAAAGCGGGCATCAGAAAACGCATTGCGATTCCCTTGGACCATCCAAAAGCCCTCAGAAGGAAGGCTTTTGGTACAAGTGAACTCCCCAGGAGACCTTTATGCAGCCCCACATAAAACTGGACCTTCCGGGTTCTCTGTTTCCGAGCAACACTAAATATAACCCTAGCCGGCATGGGAGACGACTGAAAATTCGGGCCCAAAAAAACGCATTCCCAGCCCAATTCGCCCATCCAAAAGTGCCCCCAGAGGAAGGCTTTGAGTACAATTGAACTCCCAATGGGAGCCTTTACGAAGCTCCACATGCAACTGGACCCTCCGTATTCGCTCTTTCACAGCAAGCCTAAATATAACCCTAGCCTGCATCGGGGAATACTGAAAAAGCGGGCCTCAGAGAACGCGTTAAAACCCCCTTTCGCCCTTCAAAAAGTGCCCCCAAAGGAAGGCTTTGTGTACAACTGAACTCCCCAGGGGAGCCTTTATTCAGCCCCACATGCAACTCGACCCTCTGGTTTCGCTGTTTCACAGCAACCCTAAGTACAACCCTAGCCAGCATGGCAGAAGACTGAAAACTCGGGCCACAGAAAGAGCGTTTCAAGCCCCATTAACCCATCCAAAAGTGCCGTCAATGGAAGGCTTTGGGTACAACTGAACTCCCCAGGGGAACATTTTTGCAGCACCACATGCAACTGGACCCTCCGTATTCGCTCTTTCACAGCAACACTAAATATAATCCGGGCCCGCACAGCAGACGACTGAAAATTCGGGCCCCAGAAAACGAGTTACAAGCCCCATTCGCCCATCCAAAAGTGACCCCAGAGGAAGGCTTTGAGTACAAGAGAACTCCCGAAGGGAGCCTTTATGCAGCCCCACATGCAACTGGACCCTCCTTATTCGCTCTTTCACAACAACCCTAAATATATCCGTAGCCGGCATCGGAGATGACTGAAAAAGCGGGCCTCAGAAAACGCATTGCGAGTATCTTTCGACCGTCGAAAAGTGCCCCCAAAGGAAGGCTTTGGGTACAACTGAACTCCCCAGGGGAGCCTTTATGCAGCCAATCATGCAAAACGACCCTCCGGTTTTACTCTTTCTCCGCAAGACTAAATATAGCCCTCGGCGCAATGGGAGAAGACTGAAAAAGCGGGCATCAGAAAACGCATTGCGATTCCCCTTGGACCATCCAAAAGTGCCCCCAAAGGAAGGCTTTGGGTACAACTGAACTCCCCAGGGGAGCCTTTATGAAGCCCCACATGCAACTGGACCCTCCTTATTCGCTCTTTAACACCAACCCTAAATATATCCGTAGCCGGCATCGGAGATAACTAAAAAAGCGGGCCCCAGAAAAAGAATTGCGAGTCTCTTTCGACCATCCAGACGTGCCCCCAAAGGAAGGCTTTGGGTACAACTGAACTCCCCAGGGGAGCCTTTATGCAGCCCCACATGCAACTGGACCCTCCTTATTCGCTCTTTCACACCAACGCTAAATATATCCGTAGCCGGCATCGGAGATAACTGAAAAAGCGGGCCCCAGAAAAAGAATTGCGAGTCTCTTTCGATCATCCAGACGTGCCCCCAAAGGAAGGCTTTGGGTACATCTGAACTCCCAGGGGAGCCTTTACGTAGCCCCACATGCATCTTGACCCTCCGAATTCGCTATTTCACAGCAACCCTAAATATAGCCCTGGCCCGCATGGCAGACGACTGAGAATTCGGGCCCCAGAAAACGCGTTACAAGCCCCATTTGCCCATCCAAAAGTGCCCCCAAAGGAAGGCTTTGGGTACAACTGAACTCCCCAGGGGAGCTTTAATTCAGCCCCTCATAGAACTGGAACCTCCAGGTTCACTCTTTCACAGCAAGACTAAATATAGCCCTCAGGGCGATGGGAGAAGACTGAAAAAGCGGGACTCAGAAAACGCATTGCGAGTCTCTTTCGACCATCCAAAAGTGCCCCCAAAGGAAGGCTTTGGGTACATCTGAA
This sequence comes from Anas platyrhynchos, assembly GCF_047663525.1. NCBI lineage: Eukaryota > Metazoa > Chordata > Aves > Anseriformes > Anatidae > Anas > Anas platyrhynchos. The sequence goes on from NC_092596.1 coordinate 5,079,062, forward strand.
CTCCTCAGGGGAGCCTTTATGCAGCCCCACATGCAACTGGACCTTCCGGGTTCAGTATTTCACCGCAAGCCTAAATATATCCCTAGCAGGCATCGGGGAAGACTGAAAAAGCGGGCCTCAGAGAACGCGTTAAAAGCCCCTTTAGCCCTTCAAAAAGTGCCCCAAAGGAAGGCTTTGGGTACAACTGAACTACCCAGGGGAGCCTTTACGTAGCCCCACATGCATCTAGACCCTCCGTATTCGCTCTTTCACAGCAAGCCTAGATATAGCCCTTGCCGGCATCGGAGATGACAGAAAATTCGGCCCCAGAAAACACATTCCGAGCCCCATTCGCCCATCCAAAAGGGCCCACCAAAGGAAGGCTTTGAGTACAAGTTGAGTCCCCAGGGGAGCCTTTATGCAGCCCCACATGCAACTGGACCCTCCGTATACGCTCTTTCACAGCAAGCCTAAATATAGCCCTAGCCGGCACCGGAGATGACTGAAAAATCGGGCCATAGAAAATGCCCTGCAAGACCCTTTTTCCCATCCAGACGTGCCCTCAAAGGAAGGCTTTGAGTACAAATGAACTCCCCAGGGGAGCCTTTACGCAGCCCCACATGCAACTGGACACTCCTTATTCGCTCTTTCACAGCAACCCTAAATACAGCCCTGGCACGCATGGCAGTCGATTGAAAACTCGGGCCCCAGAAAACGCGTTACAAGCCCCATTCGCCAATCCAAAAGTGCCCCCAAAGGAAGGCTTTGGGTACATGTGAACGACCCAGTGGAGCTTTTTTGAAGCGCAACATGCAACTGGACCCTCCGGACTCACTCTTTTTACGAAAGCCTAAATATAGCCCTAGTCGCAAAGGGTGAAGACTGAAAAATCGGGCCTCAGAAAACGCATTGCAAGTCTCTTTCGACCATCCGAAAGTGCCCCCAAAGGAAGGCTTTGGGTACATCTGAACTTTCCAGGGGAGCCTTTATGCAGCACCACATGCAACTGGACCCTCCTTATTCGCTCTTTCACAGCAAGCCTAAATATATCCGTAGCCGGCATCGGAGATGACTGAAAAAGCAGGCCTCAGAAAACGCATTGCGAGTCTCTTTCCACCATCCAAAAGTGCCCCCAAAGGAAGGCTTTGGGTACATCTGAACTCCCCAGAGGAGCCTTTACGTAGCCCCACATGCAACCGGACCCTCCGAATTCGCTCTTTCACAGCAACGCTAAATATAGACCTGGCCCGCATGGCAGACGACTGAAAACTCGGGCCCCAGAAAACGCATTCCGAGCCCCATTCACCCATCCAAAAGTGCCCCCAGAGGAAGGCTTTGAGTACAACTGAATTCCCCAGGGGAGCCTTTTTGCAGCCCCACATGCAACTGGACCCTCGGCGTTCAATGTTTCTACGCAAGCCTAAATAGACCCCTAGCCGCAAATGGAGAAGACTGAAAAAGCGGGCATCAGAATACACATTGCGAGTCTCTTTGGAACATCCAAAAGTGCCCCCAAAGGAAGGCTTTGGGTACAGCTGAACTCCCCAGGGGAGCCTTTATGCAGCCCCACATACAACTGGACCCTCCGTATTCGCTCTTTCACAGCAACCCTAAATATAACCCATAGACGGCATGGGAGACGACTGAAAACTCGGGCCCCAGAAAACTCATTCCAAGCCCTATTCGCCGATCCAAAAGTGCCCCCAGAGGAAGGCTTTGGGTACAACTGAATTCCCCAGGGGAGCCTTTATGCAGCCCCACATGCAACTGGACCCTCCGCGTTCACTCTTTCACCGCAAGACTAAATATATCCCTCGGCGCAATGGGAGAAGACTGACAAAGCGGGCCTCAGAAAACGCATTGCGAGTCTCTTTGGACCATCCAAAAGTGCCCCCAAAGGAATGTTTTGGGTACAAGTGAACTCCCCAGGGGAGCCTTTGTGCAGCCCCACATGCAACTGGACCCTCCTTATTCGCTCTTGCACAGCAAGCCTAAATATATCCTTCGGCTCAATGGGAGAAGACTGAAAAAGCGGGCATCAGAAAACGCATTGCGATTCCCTTGGACCATCCAAAAGTCCCCAAAAGGAAGGCTTTGGGTGCAAGTGAACACCCCAGGGGAGCCTTTATGCAGCACCACATGCAACTGGACCTTCAGGGTTCGCTGTTTCCGAGCACCACTAAATATAACCCTAGCCGGCATGGGAGACGACCGAAAATTCGGGCCCCAAAAAACGCATTCCCAGCCCCATTCGCCTATCCAAATGTGCCCCCAGAGGAAGGCTTTGAGTACAATTGAACTCCCCAGGGGAGCCTTTATGCAGCCCCACATGCAACTGGACCCTCCTTATTCGCTCTTTCACAGCAAGCCTAAATATAGCCCTAACCGGCATCGGAGATGATGAAAAAGCGGGTTCCCCAGAAAACGCATTCCGAGCCCCATTCGCCCATCCAAAAGTGCCCCCAAAGGAAGGCTTTGAGTACAACTGAATTCCCCAGGGGAGCCTTTTTGCAGCCCCACATGCAACTGGACCCTCCGCGTTCACTCTTTCACCGCAAGACTAGATATAGCCCTCGGGGCAATGGGAGAAGACTGAAAAAGCGGGCCTCAGAAAACGCATTGCGATTTCCCTTGGACCATCCAAAAGTGCCCCCAAAAGAAGGCTTTGGGTACAGATGAACTCCCGAGGAGAGCCTTTATGCAGCCCCACATGCAACTGGACCCTCCGTGTTCGCTGTTTACGAGCAACACTAAACATAACCCTAGCCGACATGGGAGACGACTGAAAACTCGGGCCCCAGAAAACACATTCCAAGCCCTATTCGCCCATCCAGAAGTGACCCCAAAGGAAGGCTTTGGTACAGCTGAACTCCCCAGGGGAGCCTTTGTGCAGAACCAAATGCAAATGGATCCTCCTTATTCGCTCTTTCACAGCAAGCCTAAATATATCCCTAGCCTGCACCGGAGATGACTGAAAAATCGGGCCAAAGAAAACGCCTTACAAGACCCTTTCGCCCATCCAAAAGTGCCCCCAAAGGAAGGCTTTGAGTACAAGTGAACTCCCCAGGGGAGCCTTTACGCAGCCCCACATGCAACTGGACCCTCCTTATTCGCTTTTTCACAGCAACCCTAAATGTAGCCCTGGCCCGCATGGCAGACGACTGAAAACTCGGGCCAAAGAAAACGCCTTACAAGCCCCATTCGCCAATCCAAAAGTGCCCCCAAATAAAGGCTTTGGGTACAAGCGCACTCCCCAGTGGTGCTTTTTTGAAGCCCCACATGCAACTGGACCCTCCGGATTCACTCCTTTTACGCAAGACTAAATATAGCCCTAGTCGCAAAGGGTGAAGACTGAAAAAGCGGGCCTCAGAAAACGCATTGCAAGTCTCTTTTGACCATCCGAAAGTGCCCCCAAAGGAAGGCTTTGGGTACAACTGAACTCCCCAGTGGAGCCTTTATGCAGCCCCACATGCAACTGGACCCTCCTTATTCGCTCTTTCACAGCAAGCCTAAATATAAACCTAGCCGCAAAAGGAGAAGAATGAAAAAGCGGGCCTCAGAAAACGCGTTGCGAGTCTCTTTCGCCCATCCAAAAGTGCCCCCAAAGGAAGGCTTTGGGTACATCTGAACTCCCCAGGGGAGCCTTAATGCAGGCCTTCATACAACTGGACCCTCCGGGTTCGCTCTTTCACAGCAAGCCTAAATATATCACTAGCCGGCACCGCAGATGACTAAAAAATCATGCAAAAGAAAACGCCTTACAAGACCCTTTCGCCCATCCAAATGTGCCCCCAGAGGAAGGCTTTGGGTACAAGTGAACTCCCCAGGGGAGCCTTTACGCAGCCACACATGCAACTGGACCCTCCGTATTCGCTCTTTCACAGCAAGCCTAAATATAGCCCTGGCCCGCATTGTAGACGACTGAAAACTCATGCCCCAGAAAATGGGTTACAAGCCCCATTCGCCCATACAATAGTGCCCCCAGAGGAAGGCTTTGGGTACAAGTGAACTCCCCAGGGGAGCCTTTATGCAGCCCCACATGCAACTGGACCTTCAGGGTTCGCTGTTTCAAAGCAACACTAAATATAGCCCTAGCCGGCATTGGAGACGACTGAAAATTCGGGCCCCAGAAAACTCATTCCAAGCCCTATTCGCCCATCCAGAAGTGCCCCCAAAGGAAGGCTTTGGGTACATCTGAACTCCCCAGGGGAGCCTTTGTGCAGAACCAAATGCAAATGGATCCTCCTTATTCGCTCTTTCACAGCAAGCCTAAATATAGCCCTAGCCGTAACCGGAGATGACTGAAAAATCGGGCCAAAGAAAACGCCTTACAAGACCCTTTCGCCCATCCAAAAGTGCCCCCAAAGGAAGGCTTTGAGTACAAGTGAACTCCCCAGGGGAGCCTTTACGCAGCCCCACATGCAACTGGACACTCCTTATTCGCTCTTTCACAGCAAGCCTAAATACAGCCCTGGCCCGCATGGCAGACGACTGAAAACTCGGGCCCCAGAAAACGCGTTACAAGCCCCATTCGCCAATCCAAAAGTGCCCCCAAATAAAGGCTTTGGGTACAAGTGATCTCCCCAGTGGAGCTTTTTTGAAGCCCCACATGCAACTGCACCTTCCAGGTTCACTCTTTTTACGCAAGCCTAAATATAGCCCTAGTCGCAAAGGGTGAAGACTGAAAAAGCGGGCCTCAGAAAAATCATTGCAAGTCTCTTTTGACCACCCGAAAGTGCCTCCAAAGGAAGGCTTTGGGTACATCTGAACTCCCCAGGGGAGCCTTTATGCAGCCCCACATGCAACTGGACCCTCCGGGTTCGCTCTTTCCGAGCAACACTAAATATAGCCCTAGCCGGCATGTGAGACGACTGAAAACTCGGGCCCCAGAAAACTCATTCCAAGTCCCTTTCGCCCATCCAAAAGTGCCCCCAGAGGAAGGCTTTGAGTACAAGTGAACTCCCCAGGGGAGCCTTTACGCAGCCCCACATGCTACTGGACTCTCCTTATTCCCTCTTTCACAGCAACCCTAAATATAGCCCTAACCGGCATCAGAGATGACTGAAAACTCGGGGCCCAGAAAACGGGTTACAATCCCCATTCGCCCATCCAAAATGCCCCCAAAGGAAGGCTTTGGGTACATCTGAACTCCCCAGGGGAGCCTTTACATAGCCCCACATACATATAGACCCTACTAATTCGCTCTTTCACAGCAACCCTAAATATACCTCTGGCCCGCATGGAAGACGACTGAAAACTCGGGCCCCAGAAAACGCATTCCGAGCCCCATTCGCCCATCCAAAAGTGTCCCCAGAGGAAGGCTTTGGGTACAACTGAATTCCCCAGGGGAGCCTTTTTGTAGCCCCACATGTAACTAGACCCCCCGCGTTCACTCTTTCTACGCAAGACTAGATATACCCCTAGCCGCAAATGGAGAAGACTGGAAAAGCGGGCATCAGAATACACATTGCGAGTCTCTTTCGACCATCCAAAAGTGCCCCCAAAGGAAGGCTTTGGGTACATCTGAATTCCCCAGGGGAGCCTTTATGCAGCCCCACATGCAACTGGACCCTCCGGGTTCGCTGTTTAGGAGCAACCCTAAATATATAACTCGCCAGCATGGCAGAAGACTGAAAACTCGGGTTAAAGAAAACGCGTTTCAAGCCCCATTCACCCATCCAAAAGTGCCACCAAAGGAAGGCTTAGGGTACAACTGAACTACCCAGGGGAGCCTTTACGTAGCCCCACATGCATCTAGACCCTCCTTATTCGCTCTTTCACAGCAAGCCTATATATAGCCCTGACCCGCATGGCAGACGACTGAAAACTCGGGCCCCAGAAAACGCGTTCCAAGCCCCTTTCGCCCATCCAAAAGTGCCCCCAAAGGAAGGCTTTGGGTACATCTGAAGTCCCCAGGGGAGCCTTTGTGCAGCCCAACATGCAACTGGACCCTCCTTATTCGCTCTTTCACAGCAAGACTAAATATAGTACTAGCCGGCACCGGAGATGACTAAAAAATCAGGCAAAAGAAAACGCCTTACAAGACCCTTTCGCCCATCCAAAAGTGCCCCCAAAGGAAGGCTTTGAGTACAACTGAACTCCCCAGGGGAGCCTTTACGCAGCCCCACATGGAAGTGGACCCTCCGCATTCACTCTTTCTACGCAAGGCTAAATATTACGTAGCCGCAAAGGGAGAAGACTGAAAAAGCGGGCCTCAGAAAACGCATTGCGGTTCCCCTTGGACCATCCAAAAGTGCCCCCAAAGGAAGGCTTTGGGTACATCTGAACTCCCCAGGGGAGCCTTTACGCAGCCCCACATGCAACTGGACCCTCCTTATTAGCTCTTTCACAGCAAGCCTAAATATAACCCTAGCCGGCATCGGGGAAGAGTGAAAAAGCGGGCCAGAGAACGCGTTAAAAGCCCCTTTCGCCCTTCAAAAAGTGCCCCCAAAGGAAGGCTTTGGGTACAACTGAACTCCCCAGGGGAGCCTTTATGCAGCCCCAAATGCAACTGGACCTTCCGGGTTCGCTGTTTCCGAGCAACACTAAATATAGCCCTAGCCGGCCTGGGAGACGACTGAAAACTCGGGCCCCAGAAAACACATTCCGAGCCCCATTCGCCCATCCAAAAGTGCCCCCAGAGGAAGGCTTTGAGTACAACTGAACTCCCCAGGGGAGCCTTTATGCAGCCCCACATGCAACTGGACCCTCCGTATTCGCTCTTTCACAGCAAGCCTAAATATACCACTAGCCGGCATCGGAGATGACTGAAAAATCGGGCCTCAGAAAACGGGTTACAAGCCCCATTCGCCAATCCAAAAGTGCCCCCAAAGGAAGGCTTGAGTACAACTGAACTCCCCAGGGGAGCCTTTACGCAGCCCCACATGCAACTGGTCCCTCCTTATTCTCTCTTTCACAGCAAGCCTAAATGCAGCCCTGACCCGCATGGCCGTCGACTGAAAACTCGGGCCCCAGAAAACGCGTTACAAGCCCCATTCGCCAATCCAAAAGTGCCCCCAAAGGAAGGCTTTGGGTACAACTGAACTCCCCAGGGGAGCCTTTATGCAGCCCCACATGCAACTGGACCCTCCGGGTTCGCTCTTTCCGAGCAACACTAAATATAGGCCTAGCCGGCATGGGAGACGACTGAAAACTCGGGCCCCAGAAAACGCATTCCGAGCCCCTTTCGCCCATCCAAAAGTGCCCCCAGAGGAAGGCTTTGGGTACATCTGAACTCCCCAGGGGAGCCTTTATGCAGCCCCACATGCAACTGGACCCTCCGTATTCGCTCTTTCACAGCAAGCCTAAATATAACCATAGCCGGCATCGGGGAAGACTGAAAAAGCGGGCCTCAGAGAACGCGTTAAAAGCCCCTTTCGCCCTTCAAAAAGTGCCCTCAAAGGAAGGCTTTGGGTACATCTGAACTCCCCAGGGGAGCCTTTATTCAGCCCCACATGCAACTCGACCCTCCGGTTTCGCTGTTTCACAGCAACCCTAAGTATAACCCTAGCCAGCATGGCAGAATACTGAAAACTAGGGCCAGAAAAAAAGCGTTTCATGCCCCATTCACCCATCCAAAAGTTCCCCCAAAGGAAGGCTTTGGGTACAACTGAACTCCCCAGGGGAGCCTTTGTGCAGCCCCACATGCAACTGGACCCTCCGGGTTCACTCTTTCACAGCAAGCCTAAATATAGCCCTGGCCCGCATCATAGACAACTGAAAACTCGGGCCCCAGAAAAAGGGTTACAAGCCCCATTCGCCAATCCAAAAGTTCCCCCAGAGGAAGGCTTTGGGTACAAGTGAACTCCCCAGGGGAGCCTTTATGCAGCCCCACATGCAACTGGACCTTCCGGGTTCGCTATTTCCAAGCAACATTAAATATAGCCCTAGCCGGCATTGGAGACGACTGAAAATTCGGGCCCCAGAAAACGCATTCCGAGCCCCATTCGCCCATCCAAAAGTGCTCCCAGAGGAAGGCTTTGGGTACAACTGAACTCCCCAGGCGAGCCTTTATGCAGCCCCACATGCAACTGGACCCTCCTTATTCGCTCTTTCACAGCAAGCCTAAATATAGTCCTAGCCGGCATCGGAGATGACTTAAAAATCTGGCCAAAGAAAACGGCTTACAAGACCATTTCGCCCATCCAAAACTGCCCCCAAAGGAAGGCTTTGGGTACAACTGAACTCCCCAGGGGAGCCTTTACGCAGCCCCACATACAACTGGACCCTCCGTATTCGCTCTTTCACAGCAAGCCTAAATATAGTCCTAGCCGGCATCGGAGATGACTTAAAAATCTGGCCAAAGAAAACGGCTTACAAGACCATTTCGCCCATCCAAAACTGCCCCCAAAGGAAGGCTTTGGGTACAACTGAACTCCCCAGGGGAGCCTTTACGCAGCCCCACATACAACTGGACCCTCCGTATTCGCTCTTTCACAGCAACACTAAATATAGCCCTGGCCCGCAAGGCAGACGACTGAAAACTCAGGCCCCAGAAAACTCATTCCAAGCCCCTTTCGCCCATTCAAAATTGCCCCCAGAGGAAAGCTTTGGGTACAAGTGAACTTTCCAGGGGAGCCTTTATGCAGCCCCTCATACAACTGGAACCTTTGGGTTCACTCTTTCACCGCAAGACTAAATATATCCCTCGGCCCAATGGGAGAAGACTGAAAAAGCGGGCCTCAGAAAATGCATTGCGATTCCCCTTGGACCATCCAAAAGTGCCCCCAAAGGAAGGCTTTGGGTACAACTGAACACCCCAGGGGAGCCTTTATGCAGCCCCACATGCAACTGGACCTTCCGGGTTCGCTGTTTCCGAGCAACACTAAATATAGCCCTAGCCGGCATGGGAGACGACTGAAAACTCGGGCCCCAGAAAACGCAATCCGAGCCCCATTCGCCCATCCAAAAGTCCCCCCAGAGGAAGGCTTTGAGTACAAGTGAACTCCCCAGGGGAGCCTTTATGCAGCCCCACATGCAACTGGACCCTCCGTATACGCTCTTTCACAGCAAGCCTAAATATATCCCTAGCCGGCATCGGAGTTGACTGAAAAATCGGGCCACAGAAAACGCCTTACAAGACCCTTTCGCCCATCCAAAATTTCCCCCAAAGGAAGGCTTTGGGTACAACTGAACTCCCCAGGGGAGCCTTTTTGCAGCCCCACATGCAACTGGACCCTCCGTATTCGCTCTTTCACCGCAAGACTAAACCTAGCCCTAGCCGCAAAGGGAGAAGACTGAAAAAGCGGGCCTCAGAAAACGCATTGCGATTCCCCTTGGACCATCCAAAAGTGCCCCCAAAGGAAGGCTTTGAGTACAGCTGAACTCCCCAGGGGAGCCTTTATGCAGCCCCACATGCAACTGGACCCTCCGTGTTCGCTGTTTCCGAGCAACACTAAACATAGCCCTAGCCGGCATGGGAGACGACTGAAAACTCGGGCCCCAGAAAACGCTTTCTGAGCCCTTTTCGCCCATCCAAAAGTGCCCCCAGAGGAATGCTTTGAGTACAAGTGAACTCCCCAGGGGAGCCTTTATGCAGCCCCACATGCAACTGGACCCTCCGTATTCGCTCTTTCACAGCAACCCTAAACATAGCCCTAGCCGACATGGGAGACGACTGAAAACTCGGGCCCCAGAAAACGCATTCCAAGCCCTATTCGCCCATCCAGAAGTGCCCCCAAAGGAAGGCTTTGGTACAGCTGAACTCCCCAGGGGAGCCTTTGTGCAGAACCAAATGCAAATGTATCGTCCTTATTCGCTCTTTCACAGCAAGCCTAAATATAGCCCTAGCCGGCACCGGAGATGACTGAAAAATCGGGCCAAAGAAAACGCCTTACAAGAGCATTTCGCCTATCCAAAACTGACCCAAAGGAAGGCTTTGAGTACAAGTGAACTCCCCAGGGGAGCCTTTACGCAGCCCCACATGCAACTGGACACTCCTTATACGCTCTTTCACAGCAACCCTAAATACAGCCCTGGCCCGCATGGCAGACGACTGAAAAATCGGACCCCAGAAAACGCGTTACAAGCCCCATTCTCCAATCCAAAAGTGTTCCCAAAGGAAGGCTTTCGGTACAAGTGAACTCCCCAGTGGAGCTTTTTTGAAGCCCCACATGCAACTGGACCCTCCGGGTTCACTCTTTTTACGCAAGACTATATATAACCCTTTGCGCAATGGGAGAAGACTGAAAAAGCGGGCCTCAGAAAACGCATTGCAAGTCTCTTTCGACCATCCGAAAGTGCCCCCAAAGGAAGGCTTTGGGTACAACTGAACTCCCCAGGGGAGCCTTTATGCAGCCCCACATGCAACTGGACCCTCCTTATTCGCTCTTTCACAGCAACCCTAAATATAGCCCTAGCCGCAAATGGAGAAGACTGAAAAAGCGGGCCTCAGAAAACGAATTGCGAGTCCCTTTGGACCATCCAAAAGTGCCCCCAAAGGAAGGCTTTGGGTACATCTGAACACCCCAGGGGAGCCTTTTTGCAGCCCCACATGCAACTGGAACCTCCGGGTTCACTTTTTCCGAGCAACACTAAACATATCCCTAGCCGGCATGGGAGACGACTGAAAACTCGGGCCCCAGAAAACGCTTTCCGAGCCCTTTTAGCCCATCCAAAAGTGCCCCCAGAGGAAGGCTTTGGGTACAAGTGAACTCCCCAGGGGACCCTTTATGCAGCCCCACATGCAACTGGAACCTCCGGGTTCGCTGTTTACGAGAAACCCTAAATATATAACTCTCCATCATGACAGAAGACTGAAAACTCGGGCCACAGAGAAAGCGTTTCAAGCCCCATTCACCCATCCAAAAGTGCCACCAAAGGAAGGCTTTGGGTACAAGTGATCTGCCCAGTGGAGCTTTTTTGAAGCCCCACATGCAACTGGACCCTCCGGGTTCACTCTTTTTACGCAAGACTATATATAGCCCTAGCCGGCACCGGAGATGACTGAAAAATCAGGCCATAGAAATTGCACTACAAGACCCTTTTGCCCATCCAGACGTGCCCCCAAAGGAAGGCTTTGAGTACAACTGAACTCCCCAGGGGAGCCTTTACGCAGCCCCACATGCAACTGGTCCCTCCTTATTCGCTCTTTCACAGCAACCCTAAATATAGCCCTGGCCCGCATGGCAGTCGAATGAAAACTCGGGCCCCAGAAAACGCGTTACAAGCCCCATTCGCCAATCCAAAAGTGTCCCCAAAGGAAGGCTTTGGGTACAACTGAACTCCCCAGGGGAGCCTTTATGCAGCCCCACTTGCAACTGGACGCTCCGGGTTCGCTGTTTCCGAGCAACACTAAAGATAGCCCTAGCCAGCATGGGAGACGACTGAAAACTCGGGCCCCAGAAAACTCATTCCAAGCCCCTTTCGCCCATCCAGAAGTGCCCCCAAAGGAAGGCTTTGGGTACAAGTGAACTCCCCAGTGGAGCTTTTTTGAAGCCCCACATGCAACTGGACCCTCCGGGTTCACTCTTTTTACGCAAGCCTAAATATAGCCCTAGTCGCAAATGGTGAAGACTGAAAAAGCGGGCCTCAGAAAACGCTTTGCAAGTCTCTTTCGACCATCCGAAAGTGCCCCCAAGGGAAGGCTTTGGGTACAACTGAACTCCCCAGGGGAGCCCTTATGCAGCCCCACATGCAACTGGACCCTCCTTATTCGCTCTTTCACACAAGCTTAAATATATCCGTAACCGGCATCGGAGATGACTGAAAAAGAAGGCCTCAGAAAACGCATTGCGAGTCTCTTTGGACCATCCAAAAGTGCCCCCAAAGGAAAGCTTTGGGTACATCTGAACTCCCCAAGGGAGCCTTTTTGCAGCCCCACATGCAACTGGACCCTCCTTATTCGCTCTTTCACAGCAAGCCTAAATATAGCACTAGCCGGCACCGGACATGACTAAAAAATCAGGCAAAAGAAAACGCTTTACAAGACCCTTTCGCCCATCCAAATGTGCCCCCAAATGAAGGCTTTGGGTACAAGTGAACTCCCCAGGGTAGCCTTTATGCAGCCCCACATGCAACTGGACCCTCCATATTCGCTCTTTCACAGCAAGCCTAAATATAGCCCTGGCCCGCATTGTAGACGACCGAAAACTCGGGCCCCCGAAAACGGGTTACAAGCCCCATTCACCCATCCAAAAGTGCCCCCACAAGAAGGCTTTGGGTACAAGTGAACTCCCCAGGGGAGCCTTTATGCAGCCCCACATGCAACTGGACCTTCAGGGTTCGCTGATTCAAAGCAACACTAAACATAGCCCTAGATGGCATTGGAGACGACTGAACATTCGGGCCCCAAAAAACGCATTCCCAGCCCCATTCGCCCCTCCAAAAGTGCCCCAGAGGAAGGCTTTGGGTACAAGTGAACTCCCCAGGGGAGCCTTTATGCAGCCCCACATGCAACTGGACCCTCCTTATTCGCTCTTTCACAGCAAGCCTATATATAGCCTTAGCCGGCATCGGAGATGACTGAAAAATCGGGCAAAAGAAATGGCCTTACAAGACCATTTCGCCCATCCAAAAGTGCCCCCAAAGGAAGGCTTTGGGTACATCTGAATTCCCCAGGGGAGCCTTTTTGCAGCCCCACATGCAACTGGACCCTCCGCGTTCACACTTTCACCGCAAGACTAAATATTAGCCCTCGGCGCAATGGGAGAAGACTGAAAAAGCGGGCCTCAGAAAACGCATTGCGATTCCCCTTGGACCATCCAAAAGTGCCCCCAAAGGAAAGCTCTGGGTACATCTGAACTCCCCAGGGGAGCCTTTACGTAGCCCCACATGAATCTAGACCCTCCAAATTCGCTCTTTCACAGCAACTCTAAATATAACCCTGGCCCGCATGGCAGACGACTGTAAACTCGGGCCCCAGAAACTGCGTAACAAGCCCCATTCGCCCATCCAAAAGTGCCCCCAAAGGAAGGCTTTGGTACAGCTGAACTCCCCAGGAGAGCCTTTATGCAGCCCCACATGCAACTGGACCCTCCGTGTTCGCTGTTTCCGAGCAACACTAAACAAAGCCCTAGCCGACATGGGAGACGATTGAAAACTCGGGCCCCAGAAAACTCATTCCAAGCCCTATTCGCCCATCCAGAAGTGCCCCCAAAGGAAGGCTTTGGAACAGCTGAACTCCCCAGAGGAGCCTTTGTGCAGAACCAAATGCAAATGGATCCTCCTTATTCGCTCTTTCACAGCAAGCCTAAATATAGCCCTAGCCGTAACCGGAGATGACTGAAAAATCGGGCCAAAGAAAACGCCTTACAAGACCCTTTCGCCCATCCAAAAGTGCCCCCAAAGGAAGGCTTTGAGTACAAGTGAACTCCCCAGGGGAGCCTTTACGCAGCCCCACATGCAACTGGACACTCCTTATTCGCTCTTTCACAGCAAGCCTAAATACAGCCCTGGCCCGCATGGCAGACGACTGAAAACTCGGGCCCCAGAAAACGCGTTACAAGCCCCATTCGCCAATCCAAAAGTGCCCCCAAATAAAGGCTTTGGGTACAAGTGATCTCCCCAGTGGAGCTTTTTTGAAGCCCCACATGCAACTGCACCTTCCAGGTTCACTCTTTTTACGCAAGCCTAAATATAGCCCTAGTCGCAAAGGGTGAAGACTGAAAAAGCGGGCCTCAGAAAAATCATTGCAAGTCTCTTTTGACCACCCGAAAGTGCCTCCAAAGGAAGGCTTTGGGTACATCTGAACTCCCCAGGGGAGCCTTTATGCAGCCCCACATGCAACTGGACCCTCCGGGTTCGCTCTTTCCGAGCAACACTAAATATAGCCCTAGCCGGCATGTGAGACGACTGAAAACTCGGGCCCCAGAAAACTCATTCCAAGTCCCTTTCGCCCATCCAAAAGTGCCCCCAGAGGAAGGCTTTGAGTACAAGTGAACTCCCCAGGGGAGCCTTTACGCAGCCCCACATGCTACTGGACTCTCCTTATTCCCTCTTTCACAGCAACCCTAAATATAGCCCTAACCGGCATCAGAGATGACTGAAAACTCGGGGCCCAGAAAACGGGTTACAATCCCCATTCGCCCATCCAAAATGCCCCCAAAGGAAGGCTTTGGGTACATCTGAACTCCCCAGGGGAGCCTTTACATAGCCCCACATACATATAGACCCTACTAATTCGCTCTTTCACAGCAACCCTAAATATACCTCTGGCCCGCATGGAAGACGACTGAAAACTCGGGCCCCAGAAAACGCATTCCGAGCCCCATTCGCCCATCCAAAAGTGCCCCCAGAGGAAGGCTTTGGGTACAACTGAATTCCCCAGGGGAGCCTTTTTGTAGCCCCACATGTAACTAGACCCCCCGCGTTCACTCTTTCTACGCAAGACTAGATATACCCCTAGCCGCAAATGGAGAAGACTGGAAAAGCGGGCATCAGAATACACATTGCGAGTCTCTTTCGACCATCCAAAAGTGCCCCCAAAGGAAGGCTTTGGGTACATCTGAATTCCCCAGGGGAGCCTTTATGCAGCCCCACATGCAACTGGACCCTCCGGGTTCGCTGTTTAGGAGCAACCCTAAATATATAACTCGCCAGCATGGCAGAAGACTGAAAACTCGGGTTAAAGAAAACGCGTTTCAAGCCCCATTCACCCATCCAAAAGTGCCACCAAAGGAAGGCTTAGGGTACAACTGAACTACCCAGGGGAGCCTTTACGTAGCCCCACATGCATCTAGACCCTCCTTATTCGCTCTTTCACAGCAAGCCTATATATAGCCCTGACCCGCATGGCAGACGACTGAAAACTCGGGCCCCAGAAAACGCGTTCCAAGCCCCTTTCGCCCATCCAAAAGTGCCACCAAAGGAAGGCTTTGGGTACATCTGAAGTCCCCAGGGGAGCCTTTGTGCAGCCCAACATGCAACTGGACCCTCCTTATTCGCTCTTTCACAGCAAGACTAAATATAGTACTAGCCGGCACCGGAGATGACTAAAAAATCAGGCAAAAGAAAACGCCTTACAAGACCCTTTCGCCCATCCAAAAGTGCCCCCAATGGAAGGCTTTGAGTACAACTGAACTCCCCAGGTGAGCCTTTATTCAGCCCCACATGCAACTCGACCCTCCTTATTCGCTCTTTCACAGCAAGCCTAAATATAGCCCTAACCGGCATCAGAGACGTCTGAAAAAGCGGGCACCCCAGAAAACGCATTCCGAGCCCCTTTCGCCCATCCAAAAGTGCCCCCAGAGGAAGGCTTTGAGTACAACAGAACTCCCCAGGGTAGCCTTTACGCAGCCCCACATGCAACTGGACCCTCCTTATTCACTCTTTCACAGCAAGCCTAAATATAACCCTAGCCGGCATCGGGGAATACTGAAAAAGCGGGCCTCAGAGAACGCGTTAAAACCCCCTTTCGCCCTTCAAAAAGTGCCCCCAAAGGAAGGCTTTGGGTACAAGTGAACTCCCCAGGTGAGCCTTTATTCAGCCCCACATGCAACTCGACACTCCGGTTTCGCTGTTTCACAGCAACCCTAAGTATAACCCTAGCCAGCATGGCAGAAGACTGAAAACTAGGGCCACAAAAAAAGCGTTTCAAGCCCCTTTCACCCATCCAAAAGTGCCCCCAAAGGAAGGCTTTGGGTACAGCTGAACTCCCCAGGGGAGCCTTTGTGCAGCCCCACATGCAACTGGACCCTCCGTATTCGCTCTTTCACAGCAAGCCTAAATATAGCCCTGGCCCACATTATAGACGACTAAAAACTCGGGCCCCAGAAAACGGGTTACAAGCCCCATTCGCGCATCCAAGAGTGCCCCCAGAGGAAGGCTTTGAGTACAAGTGAACTCCCCAGGGGAGCCTTTATGCAGCCCCACATGCAACTGGACCTTCCGGGTTCGCTGTTTCCAAGCAACACTAAATATAGCCCTAGCCGTCATCGGAGATGACTGAAAGATCGGGCCAAAGAAAACGGCTTACAAGACCATTTCGCCAATCCAAAACTGCCCCCAAAGGAAGGCTTTGGGTACAACTGAACTCCCCAGGGGAGCCTTTACGCAGCCCCTCATACAACTGGACCCTCTGGGTTCACTCATTCACCGGAAGCCTAAATATAGCCCTCGGCGCAATGGGAGAAGACTGAAAAAGCGGGCCTCAGAAAATGCATTGCGATTCCCCTTGGACCATCCAAAAGTGCCCCCAAAGGAAGGCTTTGGGTACAACTGAACTCCCCAGGGGAGCCTTTATGCAGCCCCAAATGCAACTGGACCTTCCGGGTTCGCTGTTTCCGAGCAACACTAAATATAGCCCTAGCCGGCCTGGGAGACGACTGAAAACTCGGGCCCCAGAAAACACATTCCGAGCCCCATTCGCCCATCCAAAAGTGCCCCCAGAGGAAGGCTTTGAGTACAAGTGAACTCCCCAGGGGAGCCTTTATGCAGCCCCACATGCAACTGGACCCTCCGTATTCGCTCTTTCACAGCAAGCCTAAATATACCACTAGCCGGCATCGGAGATGACTGAAAAATCGGGCCTCAGAAAACGTGTTACAAGACCCATTAGCCAATCCAAAAGTGCCCCCAAAGGAAGGCTTGAGTACAACTGAACTCCCCAGGGGAGCCTTTACGCAGCCCCACATGCAACTGGTCCCTCCTTATTCTCTCTTTCACAGCAAGCCTAAATGCAGCCCTGACCCGCATGGCCGTCGACTGAAAACTCGGGCCCCAGAAAACGCGTTACAAGCCCCATTCGCCAATCCAAAAGTGCCCCCAAAGGAAGGCTTTGGGTACAACTGAACTCCCCAGGGGAGCCTTTATGCAGCCCCACATGCAACTGGACCCTCCGGGTTCGCTCTTTCCGAGCAACACTAAATATAGGCCTAGCCGGCATCGGAGACGACTGAAAACTCGGGCCCCAGAAAACGCATTCCGAGCCCCTTTCGCCCATCCAAAAGTGCCCCCAGAGGAAGGCTTTGGGTACATCTGAACTCCCCAGGGGAGCCTTTATGCAGCCCCACATGCAACTGGACCCTCCGTATTCGCTCTTTCACAGCAAGCCTAAATATAACCATAGCCGGCATCGGGGAAGATTGAAAAAGCGGGCCTCAGAGAACGCGTTAAAAGCCCCTTTCGCCCTTCAAAAAGTGCCCCCAAAGGAAGGCTTTGGGTACATCTGAACTCCCCAGGGGAGCCTTTATTCAGCCCCACATGCAACTCGACCCTCCGGTTTCGCTGTTTCACAGCAACCCTAAGTATAACCCTAGCCAGCATGGCAGAATACTGAAAACTAGGGCCAGAAAAAAAGCGTTTCATGCCCCATTCACCCATCCAAAACTGCCCCCAAAGGAAGGCTTTGGGTACAGCTGAACTCCCCAGGGGAGCCTTTGTGCAGCCCCACATGCAACCGGACCCTCCGGGTTCACTCTTTCACAGCAAGCCTAAATATAGCCCTGGCCCGCATCGTAGACAACTGAAAACTCGGGCCCCAGAAAAAGGGTTACAAGCCCCATTCGCCAATCCAAAAGTTCCCCCAGAGGAAGGCTTTGGGTACAAGTGAACTCCCCAGGGGAGCCTTTATGCAGCCCCACATGCAACTGGACCTTCCGGGTTCGCTATTTCCAAGCAACATTAAATATAGCCCTAGCCGGCATTGGAGACGACTGAAAATTCGGGCCCCAGAAAACGCATTCCGAGCCCCATTCGCCCATCCAAAAGTGCTCCCAGAGGAAGGCTTTGGGTACAACTGAACTCCCCAGGCGAGCCTTTATGCAGCCCCACATGCAACTGGACCCTCCTTATTCGCTCTTTCACAGCAAGCCTAAATATAGTCCTAGCCGGCATCGGAGATGACTTAAAAATCTGGCCAAAGAAAACGGCTTACAAGACCATTTCGCCCATCCAAAACTGCCCCCAAAGGAAGGCTTTGGGTACAACTGAACTCCCCAGGGGAGCCTTTACGCAGCCCCACATACAACTGGACCCTCCGTATTCGCTCTTTCACAGCAACACTAAATATAGCCCTGGCCCGCAAGGCAGACGACTGAAAACTCAGGCCCCAGAAAACTCATTCCAAGCCCCTTTCGCCCATTCAAAATTGCCCCCAGAGGAAAGCTTTGGGTACAAGTGAACTTTCCAGGGGAGCCTTTATGCAGCCCCTCATACAACTGGAACCTTTGGGTTCACTCTTTCACCGCAAGACTAAATATATCCCTCGGCGCAATGGGAGAAGACTGAAAAAGCGGGCCTCAGAAAATGCATTGCGATTCCCCTTGGACCATCCAAAAGTGCCCCCAAAGGAAGGCTTTGGGTACAACTGAACACCCCAGGGGAGCCTTTATGCAGCCCCACATGCAACTGGACCCTCCGTATACGCTCTTTCACAGCAAGCCTAAATATATCCCTAGCCGGCATCGGAGTTGACTGAAAAATCGGGCCACAGAAAACGCCTTACAAGACCCTTTCGCCCATCCAAAATTTCCCCCAAAGGAAGGCTTTGGGTACAACTGAACTCCCCAGGGGAGCCTTTTTGCAGCCCCACATGCAACTGGACCCTCCGTATTCGCTCTTTCACCGCAAGACTAAACCTAGCCCTAGCCGCAAAGGGAGAAGACTGAAAAAGCGGGCCTCAGAAAACGCATTGCGATTCCCCTTGGACCATCCAAAAGTGCCCCCAAAGGAAGGCTTTGAGTACAGCTGAACTCCCCAGGGGAGCCTTTATGCAGCCCCACATGCAACTGGACCCTCCGTGTTCGCTGTTTCCGAGCAACACTAAACATAGCCCTAGCCGGCATGGGAGACGACTGAAAACTCGGGCCCCAGAAAACGCTTTCTGAGCCCTTTTCGCCCATCCAAAAGTGCCCCCAGAGGAATGCTTTGAGTACAAGTGAACTCCCCAGGGGAGCCTTTATGCAGCCCCACATGCAACTGGACCCTCCGTATTCGCTCTTTCACAGCAACCCTAAACATAGCCCTAGCCGACATGGGAGACGACTGAAAACTCGGGCCCCAGAAAACGCATTCCAAGCCCTATTCGCCCATCCAGAAGTGCCCCCAAAGGAAGGCTTTGGTACAGCTGAACTCCCCAGGGGAGCCTTTGTGCAGAACCAAATGCAAATGTATCGTCCTTATTCGCTCTTTCACAGCAAGCCTAAATATAGCCCTAGCCGGCACCGGAGATGACTGAAAAATCGGGCCAAAGAAAACGCCTTACAAGAGCATTTCGCCTATCCAAAACTGACCCAAAGGAAGGCTTTGAGTACAAGTGAACTCCCCAGGGGAGCCTTTACGCAGCCCCACATGCAACTGGACACTCCTTATACGCTCTTTCACAGCAACCCTAAATACAGCCCTGGCCCGCATGGCAGACGACTGAAAAATCGGACCCCAGAAAACGCGTTACAAGCCCCATTCTCCAATCCAAAAGTGTTCCCAAAGGAAGGCTTTCGGTACAAGTGAACTCCCCAGTGGAGCTTTTTTGAAGCCCCACATGCAACTGGACCCTCCGGGTTCACTCTTTTTACGCAAGACTATATATAACCCTTTGCGCAATGGGAGAAGACTGAAAAAGCGGGCCTCAGAAAACGCATTGCAAGTCTCTTTCGACCATCCGAAAGTGCCCCCAAAGGAAGGCTTTGGGTACAACTGAACTCCCCAGGGGAGCCTTTATGCAGCCCCACATGCAACTGGACCCTCCTTATTCGCTCTTTCACAGCAACCCTAAATATAGCCCTAGCCGCAAATGGAGAAGACTGAAAAAGCGGGCCTCAGAAAACGAATTGCGAGTCCCTTTGGACCATCCAAAAGTGCCCCCAAAGGAAGGCTTTGGGTACATCTGAACACCCCAGGGGAGCCTTTTTGCAGCCCCACATGCAACTGGAACCTCCGGGTTCACTTTTTCCGAGCAACACTAAACATATCCCTAGCCGGCATGGCAGACGACTGAAAACTCGGGCCCCAGAAAACGCTTTCCGAGCCCTTTTAGCCCATCCAAAAGTGCCCCCAGAGGAAGGCTTTGGGTACAAGTGAACTCCCCAGGGGACCCTTTATGCAGCCCCACATGCCACTGGAACCTCCGGGTTCGCTGTTTACGAGAAACCCTAAATATATAACTCTCCATCATGACAGAAGACTGAAAACTCGGGCCACAGAGAAAGCGTTTCAAGCCCCATTCACCCATCCAAAAGTGCCACCAAAGGAAGGCTTTGGGTACAAGTGATCTGCCCAGTGGAGCTTTTTTGAAGCCCCACATGCAACTGGACCCTCCGGGTTCACTCTTTTTACGCAAGACTATATATAGCCCTAGCCGGCACCGGAGATGACTGAAAAATCAGGCCATAGAAATTGCACTACAAGACCCTTTTGCCCATCCAGACGTGCCCCCAAAGGAAGGCTTTGAGTACAACTGAACTCCCCAGGGGAGCCTTTACGCAGCCCCACATGCAACTGGTCCCTCCTTATTCGCTCTTTCACAGCAACCCTAAATATAGCCCTGGCCCGCATGGCAGTCGAATGAAAACTCGGGCCCCAGAAAACGCGTTACAAGCCCCATTCGCCAATCCAAAAGTGTCCCCAAAGGAAGGCTTTGGGTACAACTGAACTCCCCAGGGGAGCCTTTATGCAGCCCCACATGCAACTGGACGCTCCGGGTTCGCTGTTTACGAGCAACACTAAAGATAGCCCTAGCCAGCATGGGAGACGACTGAAAACTCGGGCCCCAGAAAACTCATTCCAAGCCCCTTTCGCCCATCCAGAAGTGCCCCCAAAGGAAGGCTTTGGGTACAAGTGAACTCCCCAGTGGAGCTTTTTTGAAGCCCCACATGCAACTGGACCCTCCGGGTTCACTCTTTTTACGCAAGCCTAAATATATCCCTAGCCGGCATCGGAGTTGACTGAAAAATCGGGCCACAGAAAACGCCTTACAAGACCCTTTCGCCCATCCAAAATTTCCCCCAAAGGAAGGCTTTGGGTACAACTGAACTCCCCAGGGGAGCCTTTTTGCAGCCCCACATGCAACTGGACCCTCCGTATTCGCTCTTTCACCGCAAGACTAAACCTAGCCCTAGCCGCAAAGGGAGAAGACTGAAAAAGCGGGCCTCAGAAAACGCATTGCGATTCCCCTTGGACCATCCAAAAGTGCCCCCAAAGGAAGGCTTTGAGTACAGCTGAACTCCCCAGGGGAGCCTTTATGCAGCCCCACATGCAACTGGACCCTCCGTGTTCGCTGTTTCCGAGCAACACTAAACATAGCCCTAGCCGGCATGGGAGACGACTGAAAACTCGGGCCCCAGAAAACGCTTTCTGAGCCCTTTTCGCCCATCCAAAAGTGCCCCCAGAGGAATGCTTTGAGTACAAGTGAACTCCCCAGGGGAGCCTTTATGCAGCCCCACATGCAACTGGACCCTCCGTATTCGCTCTTTCACAGCAACCCTAAACATAGCCCTAGCCGACATGGGAGACGACTGAAAACTCGGGCCCCAGAAAACGCATTCCAAGCCCTATTCGCCCATCCAGAAGTGCCCCCAAAGGAAGGCTTTGGTACAGCTGAACTCCCCAGGGGAGCCTTTGTGCAGAACCAAATGCAAATGTATCGTCCTTATTCGCTCTTTCACAGCAAGCCTAAATATAGCCCTAGCCGGCACCGGAGATGACTGAAAAATCGGGCCAAAGAAAACGCCTTACAAGAGCATTTCGCCTATCCAAAACTGACCCAAAGGAAGGCTTTGAGTACAAGTGAACTCCCCAGGGGAGCCTTTACGCAGCCCCACATGCAACTGGACACTCCTTATACGCTCTTTCACAGCAACCCTAAATACAGCCCTGGCCCGCATGGCAGACGACTGAAAAATCGGACCCCAGAAAACGCGTTACAAGCCCCATTCTCCAATCCAAAAGTGTTCCCAAAGGAAGGCTTTCGGTACAAGTGAACTCCCCAGTGGAGCTTTTTTGAAGCCCCACATGCAACTGGACCCTCCGGGTTCACTCTTTTTACGCAAGACTATATATAACCCTTTGCGCAATGGGAGAAGACTGAAAAAGCGGGCCTCAGAAAACGCATTGCAAGTCTCTTTCGACCATCCGAAAGTGCCCCCAAAGGAAGGCTTTGGGTACAACTGAACTCCCCAGGGGAGCCTTTATGCAGCCCCACATGCAACTGGACCCTCCTTATTCGCTCTTTCACAGCAACCCTAAATATAGCCCTAGCCGCAAATGGAGAAGACTGAAAAAGCGGGCCTCAGAAAACGAATTGCGAGTCCCTTTGGACCATCCAAAAGTGCCCCCAAAGGAAGGCTTTGGGTACATCTGAACACCCCAGGGGAGCCTTTTTGCAGCCCCACATGCAACTGGAACCTCCGGGTTCACTTTTTCCGAGCAACACTAAACATATCCCTAGCCGGCATGGCAGACGACTGAAAACTCGGGCCCCAGAAAACGCTTTCCGAGCCCTTTTAGCCCATCCAAAAGTGCCCCCAGAGGAAGGCTTTGGGTACAAGTGAACTCCCCAGGGGACCCTTTATGCAGCCCCACATGCCACTGGAACCTCCGGGTTCGCTGTTTACGAGAAACCCTAAATATATAACTCTCCATCATGACAGAAGACTGAAAACTCGGGCCACAGAGAAAGCGTTTCAAGCCCCATTCACCCATCCAAAAGTGCCACCAAAGGAAGGCTTTGGGTACAAGTGATCTGCCCAGTGGAGCTTTTTTGAAGCCCCACATGCAACTGGACCCTCCGGGTTCACTCTTTTTACGCAAGACTATATATAGCCCTAGCCGGCACCGGAGATGACTGAAAAATCAGGCCATAGAAATTGCACTACAAGACCCTTTTGCCCATCCAGACGTGCCCCCAAAGGAAGGCTTTGAGTACAACTGAACTCCCCAGGGGAGCCTTTACGCAGCCCCACATGCAACTGGTCCCTCCTTATTCGCTCTTTCACAGCAACCCTAAATATAGCCCTGGCCCGCATGGCAGTCGAATGAAAACTCGGGCCCCAGAAAACGCGTTACAAGCCCCATTCGCCAATCCAAAAGTGTCCCCAAAGGAAGGCTTTGGGTACAACTGAACTCCCCAGGGGAGCCTTTATGCAGCCCCACATGCAACTGGACGCTCCGGGTTCGCTGTTTACGAGCAACACTAAAGATAGCCCTAGCCAGCATGGGAGACGACTGAAAACTCGGGCCCCAGAAAACTCATTCCAAGCCCCTTTCGCCCATCCAGAAGTGCCCCCAAAGGAAGGCTTTGGGTACAAGTGAACTCCCCAGTGGAGCTTTTTTGAAGCCCCACATGCAACTGGACCCTCCGGGTTCACTCTTTTTACGCAAGCCTAAATATAGCCCTAGTCGCAAATGGTGAAGACTGAAAAAGCGGGCCTCAGAAAACGCTTTGCAAGTCTCTTTCGACCATCCGAAAGTGCCCCCAAGGGAAGGCTTTGGGTACAACTGAACACCCCAGGGGAGCCCTTATGCAGCCCCACATGCAACTGGACCCTCCTTATTCGCTCTTTCACACAAGCCTAAATATATCCGTAACCGGCATCGGAGATGACTGAAAAAGAAGGCCTCAGAAAACGCATTGCGAGTCTCTTTGGACCATCCAAAAGTGCCCCCAAAGGAAAGCTTTGGGTACATCTGAACTCCCCAAGGGAGCCTTTTTGCAGCCCCACATGCAACTGGACCCTCCTTATTCGCTCTTTCACAGCAAGCCTAAATATAGCACTAGCCGGCACCGGACATGACTAAAAAATCAGGCAAAAGAAAACGCTTTACAAGACCCTTTCGCCCATCCAAATGTGCCCCCAAATGAAGGCTTTGGGTACAAGTGAACTCCCCAGGGTAGCCTTTATGCAGCCCCACATGCAACTGGACCCTCCGTATTCGCTCTTTCACAGCAAGCCTAAATATAGCCCTGGCCCGCATTGTAGACGACTGAAAACTCGGGCCCCCGAAAACGGGTTACAAGCCCCATTCACCCATCCAAAAGTGCCCCCACAAGAAGGCTTTGGGTACAAGTGAACTCCCCAGGGGAGCCTTTATGCAGCCCCACATGCAACTGGACCTTCAGGGTTCGCTGTTTCAAAGCAACACTAAACATAGCCCTAGATGGCATTGGAGACGACTGAATATTCGGGCCCCAAAAAACGCATTCCCAGCCCCATTCGCCCCTCCAAAAGTGCCCCAGAGGAAGGCTTTGGGTACAAGTGAACTCCCCAGGGGAGCCTTTATGCAGCCCCACATGCAACTGGACCCTCCTTATTCGCTCTTACACAGCAAGCCTAAGTATAGCCCTAGCCGGCATCGGAGATGACTGAAAAATCGGGCCAAAGAAAACGGCTTAAAAGACCATTTCGCCCATCCAAAAGTGCCCCCAAAGGAAGGCTTTGGGTACAAGTGAACTCCCCAGGGGAGCCTTTACGCAGCCCCACATGCAACTGGACCCTCCGTATTCGCTCTTTCACAGCAACATTAAATATAACCCTGGCCCGCATGGTAGAAGACTGAAAACTCGGGCCCCAGAAAACTCATTCCAAGCCCCTTTCGCCCATCCAAAAGTGCCCCCAGAGGAAGGCTTTGGGTACAAGTGAACTTTCCAGGGGAGCCTTTATGCAGCCCCACATACAACTGGACCCTCCGGGTTCACTCTTTCACCGCAAGACTAAATATAGCCCTTTGAGCAATGGGAGAAGACTGAAAAAGCGGCCCTCAGAAAACGCATTGCAAGTCTCTTTCGACCATCCGAAAGTGCCCCCAAAGGAAGGCTTTGGGTACAAGTGAACTCCCCAGGGGAGCCTTTATGCAGCCCCACATGCAACTGGACCCTCCTTATTCGCTCTTTCACAGCAAGCCTATATATAGCCTTAGCCGGCATCGGAGATGACTGAAAAATCGGGCAAAAGAAATGGCCTTA
Organism: Anas platyrhynchos; assembly: GCF_047663525.1. Lineage (NCBI taxonomy): Eukaryota > Metazoa > Chordata > Aves > Anseriformes > Anatidae > Anas > Anas platyrhynchos. Next base: position 5,103,876 of record NC_092596.1, read on the forward strand.
CAAGACCATTTCGCCCATCAAAAAGTGCCCCCAAAGGAAGGCTTTGGGTACATCTGAATTCCCCAGGGGAGCCTTTTTGCAGCCCCACATGCAACTGGACCCTCCGCGTTCACACTTTCACCGCAAGACTAAATATTAGCCCTCGGCGCAATGGGAGAAGACTGAAAAAGCGGGCCTCAGAAAACGCATTGCGATTCCCCTTGGACCATCCAAAAGTGCCCCCAAAGGAAAGCTCTGGGTACATCTGAACTCCCCAGGGGAGCCTTTATGTAGCCCCACATGAATCTAGACCCTCCAAATTCGCTCTTTCACAGCAACTCTAAATATAACCCTGGCCCGCATGGCAGACGACTGTAAACTCGGGCCCCAGAAACTGCGTAACAAGCCCCATTCGCCCATCCAAAAGTGCCCCCAAAGGAAGGCTTTGGGTACAAGTGAACTCCCCAGGGGAGCCTTTACGTAGCCCCACATGCAACTGGACTCTCCTGGTTCGCTCTTTCACAGCAAGCCTAATTATAGCCCTAGCCGGCATCGGAGATGACTGAAAAATCGGGAAAAAGAAAACTCATTCCAAGCCCCTTTCGCCCATCCAAAAGTGCCCCCAAAGGAAGGCTTTGGGTACAACTAAATTCCCCAGGGGAGCCTTTATGCAGCCCCACATGCAACTGGTCCCTCCGCATTCACTCTTTCTACGCAAGGCTAAATATTTCCCTAGCCGCAATGGGAGAAGTCTGAAAAAGCGGGCCTCAGAAAACGCATTCAGGTTCCCCTTGGACCATACAAAAGTGCCCCCAAAGGAAGGCTTTGGGTACATCTGAACTCCCCAGGGGAACCTTTACGCAGCCCCACATGCAACTGGACTCTCCTGGTTCGCTCTTTCACAGCAAGCCTAAATATAGCCCTAACCGGCATCGGAGATGACTGAAAAAGCCGGTACCCCAGAAAACGCATTCCGATCCCCTTTCGCCCATCCAAATGTGCCCCCAAAGGAAGGCTTTGGTACAGCTGAACTCCCCAGTGGAGCCTTTGTGCAGAACCAAATGCAAATGGATCGTGCTTATTCGCTCTTTCACAGCAAGCCTAAATATAGCCCTAGCCGGCACCGGAGATGACTGAAAAATCGGGCCAAAGAAAACGCCTTACAAGACCCTTTCGCCCATCCAAAAGTGCCCCCAAAGAAAGGCTTTGAGTACAAGTGAACTCCCCAGGGGAGCCTTTACGCAGCCCCACATGCAACTGGACACTCCTTATTCGCTCTTTCACAGCAACCCTAAATACAGCCCTGGCCCGCATGGCAGACGACTGAAAACTCGGGCCCCAGAAAACGCGTTACAAGCCCCATTCGCCAATCCAAAAGTGCCCCCAGAGGAAGGCTTTGGGTACAAGTGAACTCCCCAGTGGAGCTTTTTTGAAGCCCCACATGCAACTGAAGCCTCCGGGTTCACTCTTTTTACGCAAGCCTAAATATAGCCCTAGTCGCAAAGGGTGAAGACTGAAAAAGCGGGCCTCAGAAAACGCATTGCAAGTCTCCTTCGACCATCTGAAAGTGCCCCGAAAGGAAGGCTTTGGGTACAACTGAACTCCCCAGGGGAGTCTTTATGCAGCCCCACATGCAACTGGACCCTCCGTATTCGCTCTTTCACAGCAACACTAAATATAGCCCTGGCCCGCATGGCAGTCGAATGAAAACTCGGGCCCCAGAAAACTCATTCCAAGCCCCTTTCGCCCATCCAAAAGTGCCCCCAGAGGAAGGCTTTGGGTACAAGTGAACTTTCCAGGGGAGCCTTTATGCAGCCCCTTATACAACTGGACCCTCCGCGTTCACTCTTTCACCGCAAGCCTAAATATAGCCCTCGGCGCAATGGGAGAAGACTGAAAAAGCGGGCCTCAGAAAATGCATTGCGATTCCCCTTGGACCATCCAAAAGTGCCCCCAAAGGAAGGCTTTGGGTACAACTGAACTCCCCAGGGGAGCCTTTATGCAGCCCCACATGCAACTGGACCTTCCAGGTTCGCTGTTTCCGAGCAACACTAAATATAGCCCTAGCCGGCATGGGAGACGACTGAAAACTCGGGCCCCAGAAAACGCATTCCGAGCCCCTTTCGCCCATTCAAAAGTGCCACCAAAGGAAGGCTTTGGGTACATCTGAACTCCCCAGGGGAGCCTTTATGCAGCCCCACATGCAACTGGACCCTCCGTATACGCTCTTTCACAGCAAGCCTAAATATAACCCTAGCCGGCATCGGAGATGACTGAAAAATCGGGCCAAAGAAAACGCCTTACAAGACCCTTTCGCCCATCCAAAAGTGCCCCCAGAGGAAGGCTTTGGGTACAACTGAATTCCCCAGGGGAGCCTTTTTGCAGCCCCACATGCAACTGGACCCTCCGCGTTCACTCTTTCACCGCAAGACTAAATATAGCCCTAGCCGCAAAGGGAGAAGACTGAAAAAGCGGGCCTCAGAAAACACATTGCGATTCCCCTTGGACCATCCAAAAGTGCCCCCAAAGGAAGGCTTTGGGTACAGCTGAACTCCCCAGGAGAGCCTTTATGCAGCCCCACATGTAACTGGACCCTCCGTGTTCACTGTTTCCGAGCAACATTAAACATAGCCCTAGCCGGCATGGGAGACGACTGAAAACTCGGGCCCCAGAAAACGCTTTCTGAGCCCTTTTGGTCCATCCAGAAGTGCCCCCAGAGGAAGGCTTTCAGTACAAGTGAACTCCCCAGGGGAGCCTTTATGCAGCCCCACAGGCAACTGGACCTTCCGTATTCGCTCTTTCACAACAACCCTAAATATAGCCCTAGCCGACATGGGAGACGACTGAAAACTCGGGCCCCAGAAAACTCATTCCAAGCCCTATTCGCCCATCCAAAAGTGCCCCCAAAGGAAGGCTTTGGTACAGCTGAACTCCCCAGGGGAGCCTTTGTGCAGAACCAAATGCAAATGGATCCTCCTTATTCGCTCTTTCACAGCAAGCCTAAATATAGCCCTAACCGGCATCGGAGATGACTGAAAAAGCGGGCCAAAGAAAACGCCTTACAAGACCATTTCGCCCAACCAAAACTGCCCCCAAAGGAAGGCTTTGGGTACAACTGAATTCCCCAGGGGAGCCTTTACGCAGCCCCACATGCAACTGGACCCTCCGTATTCGCTCTTTCACAGCAACCCTAAATATAACCCTGGCCCGCATGGCAGACGACTGAAAACTCGGGACCCAGAAAAATCATTCCAAGCCCCTTTCGCCCATACAAAAGTGCCACCAAAGGAAGGCTTTGAGTACAAGTGAACTCCCCAGGGGAGCCTTTATGCAGCCCCACATGCAACTGGACCTTCCAGGTTCGCTTTTTCCGAGCAACACTATATATAGCCATAGCCGGCATGGGAGACGACTGAAAACTCGGGCCCCAGAAAACGCATTCCGAGCCCCTTTCGCCCATCCAAAAGTGCCCCCAAAGGAAGGCTTTAGGTACATCTGAACTCCCCAGGGGAGCCTTTATGCAGCCCCACATGCAACTGGACCTTCCAGGTTCGCTTTTTCCGAGCAACACTAAATATAGCCCTAGCCGGCATGGGAGACGACTGAAAACTCGGGCCCCAGAAAACGCATTCCGAGCCCCTTTCGCCCATCCAAAAGTGCCACCAAAGGAAGGCTTTAGGTACATCTGAACTCCCCAGGGGAGCCTTTATGCAGCCCCACATGCAACTGGACCCTCCTTATTCGCTCTTTCACAGCAAGCCTAAATATAACCCTAGCCGGCATCGGGGAAGACTGAAAATGCGGGCCTCAGAGAACGCTTTAAAAGCCCCTTTCGCCCATCCAAAAGTGCCCCCAAAGGAAGGCTTTGGGTACAACTGAACTCCCCAGGGGAGCCTTTATTCAGCCCCACATGCAACTCGATGCTCCGGTTTCGCTGTTTCACCGCAACCCTATGTATAACCCTAGCCAGCATGGCAGAAGACTGAAAACTAGGGCCACAAAAAAAGCGTTTCAAGCCCCATTCACCCATCCAAAAGTGCCCCCAAAGGAAGGCTTTGGGTACAGCTGAACTCCCCAGGGGAGCCTTTACGCAGCCCCACATGCAACTGGACCCTCCGTATTCGCTCTTTCACAGCAACACTAAATATAGCCCTGGCCCGCAAGGCAGACGACTGAAAACTCGGGCCCCAGAAAATTCATTCCAAGCCCCTTTCGCCCATCCAAAAGTGCCCCCAGAGGAAGGCTTTGGGTACAAGTGAACTTTCCAGGGGTGCCTTTATGCAGCCCCTTATACAACTGGACCCTCCGCGTTCACTCTTTCACCGCAAGCCTAAATATAGCCCTCGGCGCAATGGGAGAAGACTGAAAAAGCGGGCCTCAGAAAATGCATTGCGATTCCCCTTGGACCATCCAAAAGTGTCCCCAAAGGAAGGCTTTGGGTACAACTGAACTCCCCAGGGGAGCCTTTATGCAGCCCCACATGCAACTGGACCTTCCAGGTTCGCTGTTTCCGAGCAACACTAAATATAGCCCTAGCCGGCATGGCAGACGACTGAAAACTCGGGCCCCAGAAAACGCATTCCGAGCCCCTTTCGCCCATTCAAAAGTGCCACCAAAGGAAGGCTTTAGGTACATCTGAACTCCCCAGGGGAGCCTTTATGCAGCCCCACATGCAACTGGACCCTCCGTATTCGCTCTTTCACACCAACCCTAAATATAGCCCTAGCCGACATGGGAGACGACTGAAAACTCGGGCCCCAGAAAACTCATTCCAAGCCCTATTCGCCCATCCAAAAGTGCCCCCAAAAGAAGGCTTTGGTACAGCTGAACTCCCCAGTGGAGCCTTTGTGCAGAACCAAATGCAAATGGATCCTCCTTATTCGCTCTTTCACAGCAAGCCTAAATATAGCCCTAGCCGGCACCGGAGATGACTGAATAATCGGGCCAAAGAAAACGCCTTACAAGACCCTTTCGCCCATCCAAAAGTGCCCCCAAAGAAAGGCTTTGAGTACAAGTGAACTCCCCAGGGGAGCCTTTACGCAGCCCCACATGCAACTGGACACTCCTTATTCGCTCTTTCACAGCAACCCTAAATACAGCCCTGGCCCGCATGGCAGACGACTGAAAACTCGGGCCCCAGAAAACGCGTTACAAGCCCCATTCGCCAATCCAAAAGTGCCCCCAAAGGAAGGCTTTGGGTACAAGTGAACTCCCCAGTGGAGCTTTTTTGAAGCCCCACATGCAACTGAACCCTCCGGGTTCACTCTTTTTACGCAAGCCTAAATATAGCCCTAGTCGCAAAGGGTGAAGACTGAAAAAGCGGGCCTCAGAAAACGCATTGCAAGTCTCTTTCGACCATCCGAAAGTGCCCCCAAAGGAAGGCTTTGGGTACAACTGAACTCCCCAGGGGAGCCTTTATGCAGCCCCACATGCAACTGGACCCTCCGTATTCGCTCTTTCACAGCAAGCCTAAATATATCCCTAGCCGCAAATGGAGAAGACTGAAAAAGCGGGCCTCAGAAAACGCATTGCGATTCTCTTTGGACCATCCAAAAGTGCCCCCAAAGGAAGGCTTTGGGTACATCTGAACTCCCCAGGGGAGCCTTTTTGCAGCCCCACATGCAACTGGACCCTCCGGGTTCGCTTTTTCCGAGCAACACTAAATATAGCCCTAGCCGGCATGGGAGACGACTGAAAACTCGGGCCCCAGAAAACGCATTCCGAGCCCCTTTCGCCCATCCAAAAGTGCCCCCAGAGGAAGGCTTTGAGTACAAGTGAACTCCCCAGGGTAGCCTTTACGCAGCCCCACATGCAACTGGACCCTCCTTATTCACTCTTTCACAGCAAGCCTAAATATATCCCTAACCGGCATCGGAGATGACTGAAAAAGCGGGCCAAAGAAAACGCCTTACAAGACCATTTCGCCCAACCAAAACTGCCCCCAAAGGAAGGCTTTGGGTACAACTGAATTCCCCAGGGGAGCCTTTACGCAGCCCCACATGCAACTGGACCCTCCGTATTCGCTCTTTCACAGCAACCCTAAATATAACCCTGGCCCGCATGGCAGACGACTGAAAACTCGGGACCCAGAAAAGTCATTCCAAGCCCCTTTCGCCCATCCAAAAGTGCCCCCAGAGGAAGGCTTTGGGTACAAGTGAACTTTCCAGGGGAGCCTTTATGCAGCCCCTCATACAACTGGAACCTCCAGGTTCACTCTTTCACCGCAAGACTAAATATAACCCTCGGGGCAATGGGAGAAGACTTAAAAAGCGGGCCTCAGAAAATGCATTGCGATTCCCGTTGGACCATCCAAAAGTGCCCCCAAAGGAAGGCTTTGGGTACAACTGAACTCCCCAGGGGAGCCTTTATGTAGCCCCACATGCAACTGGACCTTCCAGGTTCGCTTTTTCCGAGCAACACTAAATATAGCCCTAGCCGGCATGGGAGACGACTGAAAACTCGGGCCCCAGAAAACGCATTCCGAGCCCCTTTCGCCCATCCAAAAGTGCTACCAAAGGAAGGCTTTAGGTACATCTGAACTCCCCAGGGGAGCCTTTATGCAGCCCCACATGCAACTGGACCCTCCTTATTCGCTCTTTCACAGCAAGCCTAAATATACCACTAGCCGGCATCGGGGAAGACTGAAAATGCGGGCCTCAGAGAACGCTTTAAAAGCCCCTTTCGCCCATCCAAAATTTCCCCCAAAGGAAGGCTTTGGGTACAACTGAACTCCCCAGGGGAGCCTTTATTCAGCCCCACATGCAACTCGACGCTCCGGTTTCGCTGTTTCACCGCAACCCTATGTATAACCCTAGCCAGCATGGCAGAAGACTGAAAACTAGGGCCACAAAAAAAGCGTTTCAAGCCCCATTCACCCATCCAAAAGTGCCCCCAAAGGAAGGCTTTGGGTACAGCTGAACTCCCCAGGGGAGCCTTTATGCAGCCCCACATGCAACTCGACCCTCCTTATTCGCTATTTCACAGCAAGCCTAAATATAGCACTAGCCGGCACCGCAGATGACTAAAAAATCAGGCAAAAGAATACGCCTTACAAGACCCTTTCGCCCATCCAAAAGTGCCCCCAAAGGAAGACTTTGAGTACAAGTGAACTCCTCAGGGGAGCCTTTACGCAGCACCACATGCAACTGGACCCTCCGTATTCGCTCTTTCACAGCAAGCCTAAATATAACCGTGGCCCGCATTGTAGACGACTGAAAAATCGTGCCCCAGAAAACGGGTTAAAAGCCCCATTCGCCCATCCAAAAGTGCCCCCAAAAGAAGGCTTTGGGTACAAGTGAACTCCCCAGGGGAGCCTTTATGCAGCCCCACATGCAACTGGACCTTCAGGGTTCGCTGTTTCAAAGCAACACTAAATATAGCCCTAGCCGGCATTGGAGACGACTGAAAAATCGGGCCAATGAAAACGGCTTACAAGACCATTTCGCCCCTCCAAAACAGCCCCCAAAGGAAGGCTTTGGGTACAACTGAACTCCCCAGGGGAGCCTTTACGCAGCCCCACATGCAACTGGACCCTCCGTATTCGCTCTTTCACAGCAACACTAAATATAAGCCTGGCCTGCAGGGCAGACGACTGAAAACTCGGGCCCCAGAAAACGCATTCCGAGCCCCTTTCGCCCATTCAAAAGTGCCACCAAAGGAAGGCTTTGGGTACATCTGAACTCCCCAGGGGAGCCTTTATGCAGCCCCACATGCAACTGGAGCCTCCGTATACGCTCTTTCACAGCAAGCCTAAATATAACCCTAGCCGGCATCGGAGATGACTGAAAAATCGGGCCAAAGAAAACGCATTCCGAGCCCCTTTCGCCCATCCAAAAGTGCCCCCAGAGGAAGGCTTTGGGTACAACTGAATTCCCCAGGGGAGCCTTTTTGCAGCCCCACATGCAACTGGACCCTCCGCGTTCACTCTTTCACCGCAAGACTAAATATAGCCCTAGCCGCAAAGGGAGAAGACTGAAAAAGCGGGCCTCAGAAAACACATTGCGATTCCCCTTGGACCATCCAAAAGTGCCCCCAAAGGAAGGCTTTGGGTACAGCTGAACTCCCCAGGAGAGCCTTTATGCAGCCCCACATGTAACTGGACCCTCCGTGTTCACTGTTTCCGAGCAACACTAAACATAGCCCTAGCCGGCATGGGAGACGACTGAAAACTCGGGCTCCAGAAAACGCTTTCTGAGCCCTTTTGGTCCATCCAGAAGTGCCCCCAGAGGAAGGCTTTCAGTACAAGTGAACTCCCCAGGGGAGCCTTTATGCAGCCCCACATGCAACTGGACCTTCCGTATTCGCTCTTTCACAACAACCCTAAATATAGCCCTAGCCGACATGGGAGACGACTGAAAACTCGGGCCCCAGAAAACTCATTCCAAGCCCTATTCGCCCATCCAAAAGTGCCCCCAAAGGAAGGCTTTGGTACAGCTGAACTCCCCAGGGGAGCCTTTGTGCAGAACCAAATGCAAATGGATCCTCCTTATTCGCTCTTTCACAGCAAGCCTAAATATAGCCCTAACCGGCATCGGAGATGACTGAAAAAGCGGGCCAAAGAAAACGCCTTACAAGACCATTTCGCCCAACCAAAACTGCCCCCAAAGGAAGGCTTTGGGTACAACTGAATTCCCCAGGGGAGCCTTTACGCAGCCCCACATGCAACTGGACCCTCCGTATTCGCTCTTTCACAGCAACCCTAAATATAACCCTGGCCCGCATGGCAGACGACTGAAAACTCGGGACCCAGAAAAATCATTCCAAGCCCCTTTCGCCCATACAAAAGTGCCACCAAAGGAAGGCTTTGAGTACAAGTGAACTCCCCAGGGGAGCCTTTATGCAGCCCCACATGCAACTGGACCTTCCAGGTTCGCTTTTTCCGAGCAACACTATATATAGCCATAGCCGGCATGGGAGACGACTGAAAACTCGGGCCCCAGAAAACGCATTCCGAGCCCCTTTCGCCCATCCAAAAGTGCCCCCAAAGGAAGGCTTTAGGTACATCTGAACTCCCCAGGGGAGCCTTTATGCAGCCCCACATGCAACTGGACCTTCCAGGTTCGCTTTTTCCGAGCAACACTAAATATAGCCCTAGCCGGCATGGCAGACGACTGAAAACTCGGGCCCCAGAAAACGCATTCCGAGCCCCTTTCGCCCATCCAAAAGTGCCACCAAAGGAAGGCTTTAGGTACATCTGAACTCCCCAGGGGAGCCTTTATGCAGCCCCACATGCAACTGGACCCTCCTTATTCGCTCTTTCACAGCAAGCCTAAATATAACCCTAGCCGGCATCGGGGAAGACTGAAAATGCGGGCCTCAGAGAACGCGTTAAAAGCCCCTTTCGCCCATCCAAAAGTGCCCCCAAAGGAAGGCTTTGGGTACAACTGAACTCCCCAGGGGAGCCTTTATTCAGCCCCACATGCAACTCGACGCTCCGGTTTCGCTGTTTCACCGCAACCCTATGTATAACCCTAGCCAGCATGGCAGAAGACTGAAAACTAGGGCCACAAAAAAAGCGTTTCAAGCCCCATTCACCCATCCAAAAGTGCCCCCAAAGGAAGGCTTTGGGTACAGCTGAACTCCCCAGGGGAGCCTTTACGCAGCCCCACATGCAACTGGACCCTCCGTATTCGCTCTTTCACAGCAACACTAAATATAGCCCTGGCCCGCAAGGCAGACGACTGAAAACTCGGGCCCCAGAAAATTCATTCCAAGCCCCTTTCGCCCATCCAAAAGTGCCCCCAGAGGAAGGCTTTGGGTACAAGTGAACTTTCCAGGGGTGCCTTTATGCAGCCCCTTATACAACTGGACCCTCCGCGTTCACTCTTTCACCGCAAGCCTAAATATAGCCCTCGGCGCAATGGGAGAAGACTGAAAAAGCGGGCCTCAGAAAATGCATTGCGATTCCCCTTGGACCATCCAAAAGTGCCCCCAAAGGAAGGCTTTGGGTACAACTGAACTCCCCAGGGGAGCCTTTATGCAGCCCCACATGCAACTGGACCTTCCAGGTTCGCTGTTTCCGAGCAACACTAAATATAGCCCTAGCCGGCATGGCAGACGACTGAAAACTCGGGCCCCAGAAAACGCATTCCGAGCCCCTTTCGCCCATTCAAAAGTGCCACCAAAGGAAGGCTTTAGGTACATCTGAACTCCCCAGGGGAGCCTTTATGCAGCCCCACATGCAACTGGACCCTCCGTATTCGCTCTTTCACACCAACACTAAATATAGCCCTAGCCGACATGGGAGACGACTGAAAACTCGGGCCCCAGAAAACTCATTCCAAGCCCTATTCGCCCATCCAAAAGTGCCCCCAAAAGAAGGCTTTGGTACAGCTGAACTCCCCAGGGGAGCCTTTGTGCAGAACCAAATGCAAATGGATCCTCCTTATTCGCTCTTTCACAGCAAGCCTAAATATAGCCCTAGCCGGCACCGGAGATGACTGAATAATCGGGCCAAAGAAAACGCCTTACAAGACCCTTTCGCCCATCCAAAAGTGCCCCCAAAGAAAGGCTTTGAGTACAAGTGAACTCCCCAGGGGAGCCTTTACGCAGCCCCACATGCAACTGGACACTCCTTATTCGCTCTTTCACAGCAACCCTAAATACAGCCCTGGCCCGCATGGCAGACGACTGAAAACTCGGGCCCCAGAAAACGCGTTACAAGCCCCATTCGCCAATCCAAAAGTGCCCCCAAAGGAAGGCTTTGGGTACAAGTGAACTCCCCAGTGGAGCTTTTTTGAAGCCCCACATGCAACTGAACCCTCCGGGTTCACTCTTTTTACGCAAGCCTAAATATAGCCCTAGTCGCAAAGGGTGAAGACTGAAAAAGCGGGCCTCAGAAAACGCATTGCAAGTCTCTTTCGACCATCCGAAAGTGCCCCCAAAGGAAGGCTTTGGGTACAACTGAACTCCCCAGGGGAGCCTTTATGCAGCCCCACATGCAACTGGACCCTCCGTATTCGCTCTTTCACAGCAAGCCTAAATATATCCCTAGCCGCAAATGGAGAAGACTGAAAAAGCGGGCCTCAGAAAACGCATTGCGATTCTCTTTGGACCATCCAAAAGTGCCCCCAAAGGAAGGCTTTGGGTACATCTGAACTCCCCAGGGGAGCCTTTTTGCAGCCCCACATGCAACTGGACCCTCCGGGTTCGCTTTTTCCGAGCAACACTAAATATAGCCCTAGCCGGCATGGGAGACGACTGAAAACTCGGGCCCCAGAAAACGCATTCCGAGCCCCTTTCGCCCATCCAAAAGTGCCCCCAGAGGAAGGCTTTGAGTACAAGTGAACTCCCCAGGGTAGCCTTTACGCAGCCCCACATGCAACTGGACCCTCCTTATTCACTCTTTCACAGCAAGCCTAAATATATCCCTAACCGGCATCGGAGATGACTGAAAAAGCGGGCCAAAGAAAACGCCTTACAAGACCATTTCGCCCAACCAAAACTGCCCCCAAAGGAAGGCTTTAGGTACATCTGAACTCCCCAGGGGAGCCTTTATGCAGCCCCACATGCAACTGGACCCTCCTTATTCGCTCTTTCACAGCAAGCCTAAATATAACCCTAGCCGGCATCGGGGAAGACTGAAAATGCGGGCCTCAGAGAACGCTTTAAAAGCCCCTTTCGCCCATCCAAAAGTGCCCCCAAAGGAAGGCTTTGGGTACAACTGAACTCCCCAGGGGAGCCTTTATTCAGCCCCACATGCAACTCGATGCTCCGGTTTCGCTGTTTCACCGCAACCCTATGTATAACCCTAGCCCCCATGGCAGAAGACTGAAAACTAGGGCCACAAAAAAAGCGTTTCAAGCCCCATTCACCCATCCAAAAGTGCCCCCAAAGGAAGGCTTTGGGTACAGCTGAACTCCCCAGGGGAGCCTTTACGCAGCCCCACATGCAACTGGACCCTCCGTATTCGCTCTTTCACAGCAACACTAAATATAGCCCTGGCCCGCAAGGCAGACGACTGAAAACTCGGGCCCCAGAAAATTCATTCCAAGCCCCTTTCGCCCATCCAAAAGTGCCCCCAGAGGAAGGCTTTGGGTACAAGTGAACTTTCCAGGGGTGCCTTTATGCAGCCCCTTATACAACTGGACCCTCCGCGTTCACTCTTTCACCGCAAGCCTAAATATAGCCCTCGGCGCAATGGGAGAAGACTGAAAAAGCGGGCCTCAGAAAATGCATTGCGATTCCCCTTGGACCATCCAAAAGTGCCCCCAAAGGAAGGCTTTGGGTACAACTGAACTCCCCAGGGGAGCCTTTATGCAGCCCCACATGCAACTGGACCTTCCAGGTTCGCTGTTTCCGAGCAACACTAAATATAGCCCTAGCCGGCATTGGAGACGACTGAAAACTCGGGCCCCAGAAAATTCATTCCAAGCCCCTTTCGCCCATCCAAAAGTGCCCCCAGAGGAAGGCTTTGGGTACAAGTGAACTTTCCAGGGGTGCCTTTATGCAGCCCCTTATACAACTGGACCCTCCGCGTTCACTCTTTCACCGCAAGCCTAAATATAGCCCTCGGCGCAATGGGAGAAGACTGAAAAAGCGGGCCTCAGAAAATGCATTGCGATTCCCCTTGGACCATCCAAAAGTGCCCCCAAAGGAAGGCTTTGGGTACAACTGAACTCCCCAGGGGAGCCTTTATGCAGCCCCACATGCAACTGGACCTTCCAGGTTCGCTGTTTCCGAGCAACACTAAATATAGCCCTAGCCGGCATTGGAGACGACTGAAAACTCGGGCCCCAGAAAACGCATTCCGAGCCCCTTTCGCCCATTCAAAAGTGCCACCAAAGGAAGGCTTTAGGTACATCTGAACTCCCCAGGGGAGCCTTTATGCAGCCCCACATGCAACTGGACCCTCCGTATTCGCTCTTTCACACCAACACTAAATATAGCCCTAGCCGACATGGGAGACGACTGAAAACTCGGGCCCCAGAAAACTCATTCCAAGCCCTATTCGCCCATCCAAAAGTGCCCCCAAAAGAAGGCTTTGGTACAGCTGAACTCCCCAGGGGAGCCTTTGTGCAGAACCAAATGCAAATGGATCCTCCTTATTCACTCTTTCACAGCAAGCCTAAATATAGCCCTAGCCGGCACCGGAGATGACTGAATAATCGGGCCAAAGAAAACGCCTTACAAGACCCTTTCGCCCATCCAAAAGTGCCCCCAAAGAAAGGCTTTGAGTACAAGTGAACTCCCCAGGGGAGCCTTTTTGCAGCCCCACATGCAACTGGACACTCCTTATTCGCTCTTTCACAGCAACCCTAAATACAGCCCTGGCCCGCATGGCAGACGACTGAAAACTCGGGCCCCAGAAAACGCGTTACAAGCCCCATTCGCCAATCCAAAAGTGCCCCCAAAGGAAGGCTTTGGGTACAAGTGAACTCCCCAGTGGAGCTTTTTTGAAGCCCCACATGCAACTGAACCCTCCGGGTTCACTCTTTTTACGCAAGCCTAAATATAGCCCTAGTCGCAAAGGGTGAAGACTGAAAAAGCGGGCCTCAGAAAACGCATTGCAAGTCTCTTTCGACCATCCGAAAGTGCCCCCAAAGGAAGGCTTTGGGTACAACTGAACTCCCCAGGGGAGCCTTTATGCAGCCCCACATGCAACTGGACCCTCCGTATTCGCTCTTTCACAGCAAGCCTAAATATATCCCTAGCCGCAAATGGAGAAGACTGAAAAAGCGGGCCTCAGAAAACGCATTGCGATTCTCTTTGGACCATCCAAAAGTGCCCCCAAAGGAAGGCTTTGGGTACATCTGAACTCCCCAGGGGAGCCTTTTTGCAGCCCCACATGCAACTGGACCCTCCGGGTTCGCTTTTTCCGAGCAACACTAAATATAGCCCTAGCCGGCATGGGAGACGACTGAAAACTCGGGCCCCAGAAAACGCATTCCGAGCCCCTTTCGCCCATCCAAAAGTGCCCCCAGAGGAAGGCTTTGAGTACAAGTGAACTCCCCAGGGTAGCCTTTACGCAGCCCCACATGCAACTGGACCCTCCTTATTCACTCTTTCACAGCAAGCCTAAATATATCCCTAACCGGCATCGGAGATGACTGAAAAAGCGGGCCAAAGAAAACGCCTTACAAGACCATTTCGCCCAACCAAAACTGCCCCCAAAGGAAGGCTTTGGGTACAACTGAATTCCCCAGGGGAGCCTTTACGCAGCCCCACATGCAACTGGACCCTCCGTATTCGCTCTTTCACAGCAACCCTAAATATAACCCTGGCCCGCATGGCAGACGACTGAAAACTCGGGACCCAGAAAAGTCATTCCAAGCCCCTTTCGCCCATCCAAAAGTGCCCCCAGAGGAAGGCTTTGGGTACAAGTGAACTTTCCAGGGGAGCCTTTATGCAGCCCCTCATACAACTGGAACCTCCAGGTTCACTCTTTCACCGCAAGACTAAATATAACCCTCGGGGCAATGGGAGAAGACTTAAAAAGCGGGCCTCAGAAAATGCATTGCGATTCCCGTTGGACCATCCAAAAGTGCCCCCAAAGGAAGGCTTTGGGTACAACTGAACTCCCCAGGGGAGCCTTTATGTAGCCCCACATGCAACTGGACCTTCCAGGTTCGCTTTTTCCGAGCAACACTAAATATAGCCCTAGCCGGCATGGGAGACGACTGAAAACTCGGGCCCCAGAAAACGCATTCCGAGCCCCTTTCGCCCATCCAAAAGTGCCCCCAAAAGAAGGCTTTAGGTACATCTGAACTCCCCAGGGGAGCCTTTATGCAGCCCCACATGCAACTGGACCCTCCTTATTCGCTCTTTCACAGCAAGCCTAAATATAACCCTAGCCGGCATCGGGGAAGACTGAAAATGCGGGCCTCAGAGAACGCTTTAAAAGCCCCTTTCGCCCATCCAAAAGTGCCCCCAAAGGAAGGCTTTGGGTACAACTGAACTCCCCAGGGGAGCCTTTATTCAGCCCCACATGCAACTCGACGCTCCGGTTTCGCTGTTTCACCGCAACCCTATGTATAACCCTAGCCAGCATGGCAGAAGACTGAAAACTAGGGCCACAAAAAAAGCGTTTCAAGCCCCATTCACCCATCCAAAAGTGCCCCCAAAGGAAGGCTTTGGGTACAGCTGAACTCCCCAGGGGAGCCTTTATGCAGCCCCACATGCAACTCGACCCTCCTTATTCGCTATTTCACAGCAAGCCTAAATATAGCACTAGCCGGCACCGCAGATGACTAAAAAATCAGGCAAAAGAATACGCCTTACAAGACCCTTTCGCCCATCCAAAAGTGCCCCCAAAGGAAGACTTTGAGTACAAGTGAACTCCTCAGGGGAGCCTTTACGCAGCACCACATGCAACTGGACCCTCCGTATTCGCTCTTTCACAGCTAGCCTAAATATAACCGTGGCCCGCATTGTAGACGACTGAAAAATCGTGCCCCAGAAAACGGGTTAAAAGCCCCATTCGCCCATCCAAAAGTGCCCCCAAAAGAAGGCTTTGGGTACAAGTGAACTCCCCAGGGGAGCCTTTATGCAGCCCCACATGCAACTGGACCTTCAGGGTTCGCTGTTTCAAAGCAACACTAAATATAGCCCTAGCCGGCATTGGAGACGACTGAAAAATCGGGCCAATGAAAACGGCTTACAAGACCATTTCGCCCCTCCAAAACAGCCCCCAAAGGAAGGCTTTGGGTACAACTGAACTCCCCAGGGGAGCCTTTACGCAGCCCCACATGCAACTGGACCCTCCGTATTCGCTCTTTCACAGCAACACTAAATATAAGCCTGGCCTGCAGGGCAGACGACTGAAAACTCAGGCCCCAGAAAACTCATTCCAAGCCCCTTTCGCCCATCCAAAAGTGCCCCCAGAGGAAGGCTTTGGGTACAAGTGAACTTTCCAGGGGAGCCTTTATGCAGCCCCACATGCAACTGGACCCTCCGTATACGCTCTTTCACAGCAAGCCTAAATATATCCCTAGCCGGCATCGGAGTTGACTGAAAAATCGGGCCAAAGAAAACGCCTTACAAGACCCTTTCGCCCATCCAAAAGTGCCCCCAGAGGAAGGCTTTTGGTACAAGTGAACTTTCCAGGGGAGTCTTTATGCAGCCCCTCATACAACTGGACACTCCGGGTTCACCCTTTCACCGCAAGACTAAATATAGCCCTGGGGGCAATGGGAGAAGACTGAAAAAGCGGGCCTCAGAAAATGCATTGCGATTCCCCTTGGACCATCCAAAAGTGCCCGCAAAGGAAGGCTTTGGGTACATCTGAACTCCCCAGGGGAGCCTTTATGCAGCCCCACATGCAACTGGACCTTCCAGGTTCGCTGTTTCCGAGCAACACTAAATATAGCCCTAGCCGGCATGGCAGACGACTGAAAACTCGGGCCCCAGAAAACGCATTCCGAGCCCCTTTCGCCCATTCAAAAGTGCCACCAAAGGAAGGCTTTAGGTACATCTGAACTCCCCAGGGGAGCCTTTATGCAGCCCCACATGCAACTGGACCCTCCGTATTCGCTCTTTCACACCAACCCTAAATATAGCCCTAGCCGACATGGGAGACGACTGAAAACTCGGGCCCCAGAAAACTCATTCCAAGCCCTATTCGCCCATCCAAAAGTGCCCCCAAAAGAAGGCTTTGGTACAGCTGAACTCCCCAGGGGAGCCTTTGTGCAGAACCAAATGCAAATGGATCCTCCTTATTCGCTCTTTCACAGCAAGCCTAAATATAGCCCTAGCCGGCACCGGAGATGACTGAATAATCGGGCCAAAGAAAACGCCTTACAAGACCCTTTCGCCCATCCAAAAGTGCCCCCAAAAGAAGGCTTTGGTACAGCTGAACTCCCCAGGGGAGCCTTTACGCAGCCCCACATGCAACTGGACACTCCTTATTCGCTCTTTCACAGCAACCCTAAATACAGCCCTGGCCCGCATGGCAGACGACTGAAAACTCGGGCCCCAGAAAACGCGTTACAAGCCCCATTCGCCAATCCAAAAGTGCCCCCAAAGGAAGGCTTTGGGTACAAGTGAACTCCCCAGTGGAGCTTTTTTGAAGCCCCACATGCAACTGAACCCTCCGGGTTCACTCTTTTTACGCAAGCCTAAATATAGCCCTAGTCGCAAAGGGTGAAGACTGAAAAAGCGGGCCTCAGAAAACGCATTGCAAGTCTCTTTCGACCATCCGAAAGTGCCCCCAAAGGAAGGCTTTGGGTACAACTGAACTCCCCAGGGGAGCCTTTATGCAGCCCCACATGCAACTGGACCCTCCGTATTCGCTCTTTCACAGCAAGCCTAAATATATCCCTAGCCGCAAATGGAGAAGACTGAAAAAGCGGGCCTCAGAAAACGCATTGCGATTCTCTTTGGACCATCCAAAAGTGCCCCCAAAGGAAGGCTTTGGGTACATCTGAACTCCCCAGGGGAGCCTTTTTGCAGCCCCACATGCAACTGGACCCTCCGGGTTCGCTTTTTCCGAGCAACACTAAATATAGCCCTAGCCGGCATGGGAGACGACTGAAAACTCGGGCCCCAGAAAACGCATTCCGAGCCCCTTTCGCCCATCCAAAAGTGCCCCCAGAGGAAGGCTTTGAGTACAAGTGAACTCCCCAGGGTAGCCTTTACGCAGCCCCACATGCAACTGGACCCTCCTTATTCACTCTTTCACAGCAAGCCTAAATATATCCCTAACCGGCATCGGAGATGACTGAAAAAGCGGGCCAAAGAAAACGCCTTAAAAGACCATTTCGCCCAACCAAAACTGCCCCCAAAGGAAGGCTTTGGGTACAACTGAATTCCCCAGGGGAGCCTTTACGCAGCCCCACATGCAACTGGACCCTCCGTATTCGCTCTTTCACAGCAACCCTAAATATAACCCTGGCCCGCATGGCAGACGACTGAAAACTCGGGACCCAGAAAAGTCATTCCAAGCCCCTTTCGCCCATCCAAAAGTGCCCCCAGAGGAAGGCTTTGGGTACAAGTGAACTTTCCAGGGGAGCCTTTATGCAGCCCCTCATACAACTGGAACCTCCAGGTTCACTCTTTCACCGCAAGACTAAATATAACCCTCGGGGCAATGGGAGAAGACTTAAAAAGCGGGCCTCAGAAAATGCATTGCGATTCCCGTTGGACCATCCAAAAGTGCCCCCAAAGGAAGGCTTTGGGTACAACTGAACTCCCCAGGGGAGCCTTTATGTAGCCCCACATGCAACTGGACCTTCCAGGTTCGCTTTTTCCGAGCAACACTAAATATAGCCCTAGCCGGCATGGGAGACGACTGAAAACTCGGGCCCCAGAAAACGCATTCCGAGCCCCTTTCGCCCATCCAAAAGTGCCACCAAAGGAAGGCTTTAGGTACATCTGAACTCCCCAGGGGAGCCTTTATGCAGCCCCACATGCAACTGGACCCTCCTTATTCGCTCTTTCACAGCAAGCCTAAATATACCACTAGCCGGCATCGGGGAAGACTGAAAATGCGGGCCTCAGAGAACGCTTTAAAAGCCCCTTTCGCCCATCCAAAAGTGCCCCCAAAGGAAGGCTTTGGGTACAACTGAACTCCCCAGGGGAGCCTTTATTCAGCCCCACATGCAACTCGACGCTCCGGTTTCGCTGTTTCACCGCAACCCTATGTATAACCCTAGCCAGCATGGCAGAAGACTGAAAACTAGGGCCACAAAAAAAGCGTTTCAAGCCCCATTCACCCATCCAAAAGTGCCCCCAAAGGAAGGCTTTGGGTACAGCTGAACTCCCCAGGGGAGCCTTTATGCAGCCCCACATGCAACTCGACCCTCCTTATTCGCTATTTCACAGCAAGCCTAAATATAGCACTAGCCGGCACCGCAGATGACTAAAAAATCAGGCAAAAGAATACGCCTTACAAGACCCTTTCGCCCATCCAAAAGTGCCCCCAAAGGAAGACTTTGAGTACAAGTGAACTCCTCAGGGGAGCCTTTACGCAGCACCACATGCAACTGGACCCTCCGTATTCGCTCTTTCACAGCTAGCCTAAATATAACCGTGGCCCGCATTGTAGACGACTGAAAAATCGTGCCCCAGAAAACGGGTTAAAAGCCCCATTCGCCCATCCAAAAGTGCCCCCAAAAGAAGGCTTTGGGTACAAGTGAACTCCCCAGGGGAGCCTTTATGCAGCCCCACATGCAACTGGACCTTCAGGGTTCGCTGTTTCAAAGCAACACTAAATATAGCCCTAGCCGGCATTGGAGACGACTGAAAAATCGGGCCAATGAAAACGGCTTACAAGACCATTTCGCCCCTCCAAAACAGCCCCCAAAGGAAGGCTTTGGGTACAACTGAACTCCCCAGGGGAGCCTTTACGCAGCCCCACATGCAACTGGACCCTCCGTATTCGCTCTTTCACAGCAACACTAAATATAAGCCTGGCCTGCAGGGCAGACGACTGAAAACTCAGGCCCCAGAAAACTCATTCCAAGCCCCTTTCGCCCATCCAAAAGTGCCCCCAGAGGAAGGCTTTGGGTACAAGTGAACTTTCCAGGAGAGCCTTTATGCAGCCCCACATGCAACTGGACCCTCCGTATACGCTCTTTCACAGCAAGCCTAAATATATCCCTAGCCGGCATCGGAGTTGACTGAAAAATCGGGCCAAAGAAAACGCCTTACAAGACCCTTTCGCCCATCCAAAAGTGCCCCCAGAGGAAGGCTTTTGGTACAAGTGAACTTTCCAGGGGAGTCTTTATGCAGCCCCTCATACAACTGGACACTCCGGGTTCACCCTTTCACCGCAAGACTAAATATAGCCCTAGTCGCAAATGGTGAAGACTGAAAAAGCGGGCCTCAGAAAACGCTTTGCAAGTCTCTTTCGACCATCCGAAAGTGCCCCCAAGGGAAGGCTTTGGGTACAACTGAACACCCCAGGGGAGCCCTTATGCAGCCCCACATGCAACTGGACCCTCCTTATTCGCTCTTTCACACAAGCCTAAATATATCCGTAACCGGCATCGGAGATGACTGAAAAAGAAGGCCTCAGAAAACGCATTGCGATTCCCCTTGGACCATCCAAAAGTGCCCGCAAAGGAAGGCTTTGGGTACATCTGAACTCCCCAGGGGAGCCTTTATGCAGCCCCACATGCAACTGGACCTTCCAGGTTCGCTGTTTCCGAGCAACACTAAATATAGCCCTAGCCGGCAAGGGAGACGCCTGAAAACTCAGGCCCCAGAAAACGCAATTCCGAGACCCATTCGCCCATCCAAAAGTGCCCCCAGAGGAAGGCTATGAATAGAAGTGAACTTCCCAGGGGAGCCTTTATGCAGCCCCACATGCAACTGGACCTTCCGGGTTCGCTTTTTCCGAGCAACACTAAATATAGCCCTAGCCGGCATGGGAGACGACTGAAAACTCGGGCCCCAGAAAACGCATTCCGAGCCCCTTTCGCCCATCCAAAAATGCCCACAGAGGAAGGCTTTGAGTACAAGTGAACTCCCCAGGGGAGCCTTTATGCAGCCCCACATGCAACTGGACCCTCTATATACGCTCTTTCACAGCAAGACTAAATATATCCCTAGCTGGCATCGGAGTTGACTGAAAAATCGGGCCAAAGAAAACGCATTCCGAGCCCCTTTCGCCCATTCAAAAGTGCCCCCAAAGGAAGGCTTTGGGTACAACTGAATTCCCCAGGGGAGCCTTTTTGCAGCCCCACATGCAACTGGACCCTCCGCGTTCACTCTTTCACCGCAAGACTAAATATAGCCCTAGCCGCAAAGGGAGAAGACTGAAAAAGCGGGCCTCAGAAAACACATTGCGATTCCCCTTGGACCATCCAAAAGTGCCCCCAAAGGAAGGCTTTGGGTACAGCTGAACTCCCGAGGAGAGCCTTTATGCAGCCCCACACGCAACTGGACCCTCCGTGTTCGCTGTTTCCGAGCAACACTAAACATAGCCCTAGCCGGCATGGGAGACGACTGAAAACTTGGGCCCCAGAAAACGCTTTCTGAGCCCTTTTCGCCCATCCAAAAGTGCCCCCAGAGGAAGGCTTTGAGTACAAGTGAACTCCCCAGGGGAGCCTTTATGCAGCCCCACATGCAACTGGACCCTCAGTATTCGCTCTTTCACAGCAAGACTAAATATATCCCTAGCTGGCATCGGAGTTGACTGAAAAATCGGGCCAAAGAAAACGCATTCCGAGCCCCATTCGCCCATTCAAAAGTGCCCCCAAAGGAAGGCTTTGGGTACAACTGAATTCCCCAGGGGAGCCTTTTTGCAACCCCACATGCAACTGGACCCTCCGCGTTCACTCTTTCACCGCAAGACTAAATATAGCCCTAGCCGCAAAGGGAGAAGACTGAAAAAGCGGGCCTCAGAAAACACATTGCGATTCCCCTTGGACCATCCAAAAGTGCCCCCAAAGGAAGGCTTTGGGTACAGCTGAACTCCCGAGGAGAGCCTTTATGCAGCCCCACACGCAACTGGACCCTCCGTGTTCGCTGTTTCCGAGCAACACTAAACATAGCCCTAGCCGGCATGGGAGACGACTGAAAACTTGGGCCCCAGAAAACGCTTTCTGAGCCCTTTTCGCCCATCCAAAAGTGCCCCCAGAGGAAGGCTTTGAGTACAAGTGAACTCCCCAGGGGAGCCTTTATGCAGCCCCACATGCAACTGGACCCTCAGTATTCGCTCTTTCACAGAAACCCTAACTATAGCCCTAGCCGACATGGGAGACGACTGAAAACTCGGGCCCCAGAAAACACATTCCAAGCCCTATTCGCCCATCCAGAAGTGCCCCCAAAGGAAGGATTTGGTACAGCTGAACTCCCCAGGGGAGCCTTTGTGCAGAACCAAATGCAAATGGATCCTCCTTATTCGCTCTTTCACAGCAAGCCTAAATATAGCCCTAGCCGGCACCGGAGATGACTGAAAAATCGGGCCAAAGAAAACGCCTTACAAGACCCTTTGGCCCATTAAAAAGTGCCCCCAAAGGAAGGCTTTGAGTACAACTGAACTCCCCAGGGGAGTCTTTACGCAGCCCCACATGCAACTGGACACTCCTTATTCGCTCTTTCACAGGAACCCTAAATATAGCCCTGACCCGCATGGCAGTCGACTGAAAACTCGGGCCCCAGAAAACGCGTTACAAGCCCCATTCGCCCATCCAAAAGTGCCACCAAAGGAAGGCTTTGGGTACAAGTGAACTCCCCAGTGGAGCTTTTTTGAAGCCCCACATGCAACTGGACCCTCCGGGTTCACTCTTTTTAAGCAAGCCTAAATATAGCCCTAGTCTCAAAGGGTGAAGACTGAAAAAGCGGGCCTCAGAAAACGCATTGGAAGTCTCTTTCGACCATCCGAAAGTGCCCCCAAAGGAAGGCTTTGGGTACATCTGAAATCCCCAGGGGAGTCTTTATGCAGCCCCACATGCAACTGGACCCTCCTTATTCGCTCTTTCACAGCATGCCTAAATGTATCTGTAGCAGGCATCGGAGATGACTGAAAAAGCAGGCCTCAGAAAACGCATTGCGAGTCTCTTTCCACCATCCAGAAGTGCCCCCAAAGGAAGGCTTTGGTACAGCTGAACTCCACAGGGGAGCGTTTGTGCAGAACCAAATGCAAATGGATCCTCCTTATTCACTCTTTCACAGCAAGCCTAAATATAGCCCTTGCCGGCACCGGAGATGACTGAAAACTCGGGCCCCATAAAAATCATTCCAAGCCCTATTCGCCCATCCAAAAGTCCCCCCAAAAGGAAGGCTTTGGTACAGCTGAACTCCCCAGGGGAGCCTTTGTGCAGTACCAAATGCAAATGGATCCTCCTTATTCGCTCTTTCACAGCAAGCCTAAATATAGCCCTAGCCGGCACCGGAGATGACTGAAAAATTGGGCCAAAGAAAACGCCTTACAAGACCCTTTCGCCCATCCAAAAGTGCCCCCAAAGGAAGGCTTTGAGTACACTTGAACTCCCCAGGGGAGCCTTTTTGCAGCCCCACATGCAACTGGACCCTCCTTATTCGCTCTTTCACAGCAACACTAAATACAGACCTGGCCCGCATGACAGACGACTGAAAACTCGGGCCCCAGAAAACGCGTTACAAGCCCCATTCGCCAATCCAAAAGTGCCCCCAAAGGAAGGCTTTGGGTACAACTGAACTCCCCAGGCGAGCCTTTATGCAGCCCCACATGCAACTGGACCCTCCTTATTCGCTCTTTCACAGCAAGCCTAAATATAGTCCTAGCCGGCATCGGAGATGACTTAAAAATCTGGCCAAAGAAAACGGCTTACAAGACCATTTCGCCCATCCAAAACTGCCCCCAAAGGAAGGCTTTGGGTACAACTGAACTCCCCAGGGGAGCCTTTACGCAGCCCCACATACAACTGGACCCTCCGTATTCGCTCTTTCACAGCAACACTAAATATAGCCCTGGCCCGCAAGGCAGACGACTGAAAACTCAGGCCCCAGAAAACTCATTCCAAGCCCCTTTCGCCCATTCAAAATTGCCCCCAGAGGAAAGCTTTGGGTACAAGTGAACTTTCCAGGGGAGCCTTTATGCAGCCCCTCATACAACTGGAACCTTTGGGTTCACTCTTTCACCGCAAGACTAAATATATCCCTCGGCGCAATGGGAGAAGACTGAAAAAGCGGGCCTCAGAAAATGCATTGCGATTCCCCTTGGACCATCCAAAAGTGCCCCCAAAGGAAGGCTTTGGGTACAACTGAACACCCCAGGGGAGCCTTTATGCAGCCCCACATGCAAATGGACCTTCCGGGTTCGCTGTTTCCGAGCAACACTAAATATAGCCCTAGCCGGCATGGGAGACGACTGAAAACTCGGGCCCCAGAAAACGCAATCCGAGCCCCATTCGCCCATCCAAAAGTCCCCCCAGAGGAAGGCTTTGAGTACAAGTGAACTCCCCAGGGGAGCCTTTATGCAGCCCCACATGCAACTGGACCCTCCGTATACGCTCTTTCACAGCAAGCCTAAATATATCCCTAGCCGGCATCGGAGTTGACTGAAAAATCGGGCCACAGAAAACGCCTTACAAGACCCTTTCGCCCATCCAAAATTTCCCCCAAAGGAAGGCTTTGGGTACAACTGAACTCCCCAGGGGAGCCTTTTTGCAGCCCCACATGCAACTGGACCCTCCGTATTCGCTCTTTCACCGCAAGACTAAACCTAGCCCTAGCCGCAAAGGGAGAAGACTGAAAAAGCGGGCCTCAGAAAACGCATTGCGATTCCCCTTGGACCATCCAAAAGTGCCCCCAAAGGAAGGCTTTGAGTACAGCTGAACTCCCCAGGGGAGCCTTTATGCAGCCCCACATGCAACTGGACCCTCCGGGTTCGCTGTTTCCGAGCAACACTAAACATAGCCCTAGCCGGCATGGGAGACGACTGAAAACTCGGGCCCCAGAAAACGCTTTCTGAGCCCTTTTCGCCCATCCAAAAGTGCCCCCAGAGGAATGCTTTGAGTACAAGTGAACTCCCCAGGGGAGCCTTTATGCAGCCCCACATGCAACTGGACCCTCCGTATTCGCTCTTTCACAGCAACCCTAAACATATCCCTAGCCGACATGGGAGACGACTGAAAACTCGGGCCCCAGAAAACGCATTCCAAGCCCTATTCGCCCATCCAGAAGTGCCCCCAAAGGAAGGCTTTGGTACAGCTGAACTCCCCAGGGGAGCCTTTGTGCAGAACCAAATGCAAATGTATCGTCCTTATTCGCTCTTTCACAGCAAGCCTAAATATAGCCCTAGCCGGCACCGGAGATGACTGAAAAATCGGGCCAAAGAAAACGCCTTACAAGAGCATTTCGCCTATCCAAAACTGACCCAAAGGAAGGCTTTGAGTACAAGTGAACTCCCCAGGGGAGCCTTTACGCAGCCCCACATGCAACTGGACACTCCTTATACGCTCTTTCACAGCAACCCTAAATACAGCCCTGGCCCGCATGGCAGACGACTGAAAAATCGGACCCCAGAAAACGCGTTACAAGCCCCATTCTCCAATCCAAAAGTGTTCCCAAAGGAAGGCTTTCGGTACAAGTGAACTCCCCAGTGGAGCTTTTTTGAAGCCCCACATGCAACTGGACCCTCCGGGTTCACTCTTTTTACGCAAGACTATATATAACCCTTTGCGCAATGGGAGAAGACTGAAAAAGCGGGCCTCAGAAAACGCATTGCAAGTCTCTTTCGACCATCCGAAAGTGCCCCCAAAGGAAGGCTTTGGGTACAACTGAACTCCCCAGGGGAGCCTTTATATAGCCCCACATGCAACTGGACCCTCCTTATTCGCTCTTTCACAGCAACCCTAAATATAGCCCTAGCCGCAAATGGAGAAGACTGAAAAAGCGGGCCTCAGAAAACGCATTGCGAGTCCCTTTGGACCATCCAAAAGTGCCCCCAAAGGAAGGCTTTGGGTACATCTGAACACCCCAGGGGAGCCTTTTTGCAGCCCCACATGCAACTGGAACCTCCGGGTTCACTTTTTCCGAGCAACACTAAACATATCCCTAGCCGGAATGGCAGACGACTGAAAACTCGGGCCCCAGAAAACGCTTTCCGAGCCCTTTTAGCCCATCCAAAAGTGCCCCCAGAGGAAGGCTTTGAGTACAAGTGAACTCCCCAGGGGACCCTTTATGCAGCCCCACATGCAACTGGAACCTCCGGGTTCGCTGTTTACGAGAAACCCTAAATATATAACTCTCCATCATGACAGAAGACTGAAAACTCGGGCCACAGAGAAAGCGTTTCAAGCCCCATTCACCCATCCAAAAGTGCCACCAAAGGAAGGCTTTGGGTACAAGTGATCTGCCCAGTGGAGCTTTTTTGAAGCCCCACATGCAACTGGACCCTCCGGGTTCACTCTTTTTACGCAAGACTATATATAGCCCTAGCCGGCACCGGAGATGACTGAAAAATCAGGCCATAGAAATTGCACTACAAGACCCTTTTGCCCATCCAGACGTGCCCCCAAAGGAAGGCTTTGAGTACAACTGAACTCCCCAGGGGAGCCTTTACGCAGCCCCACATGCAACTGGTCCCTCCTTATTCGCTCTTTCACAGCAACCCTAAATATAGCCCTGGCCCGCATGGCAGTCGAATGAAAACTCGGGCCCCAGAAAACGCGTTACAAGCCCCATTCGCCAATCCAAAAGTGTCCCCAAAGGAAGGCTTTGGGTACAACTGAACTCCCCAGGGGAGCCTTTATGCAGCCCCACATGCAACTGGACGCTCCGGGTTCGCTGTTTCCGAGCAACACTAAAGATAGCCCTAGCCAGCATGGGAGACGACTGAAAACTCGGGCCCCAGAAAACTCATTCCAAGCCCCTTTCGCCCATCCAGAAGTGCCCCCAAAGGAAGGCTTTGGGTACAAGTGAACTCCCCAGTGGAGCTTTTTTGAAGCCCCACATGCAACTGGACCCTCCGGGTTCACTCTTTTTACGCAAGCCTAAATATAGCCCTAGTCGCAAATGGTGAAGACTGAAAAAGCGGGCCTCAGAAAACGCTTTGCAAGTCTCTTTCGACCATCCGAAAGTGCCCCCAAGGGAAGGCTTTGGGTACAACTGAACTCCCCAGGGGAGCCCTTATGCAGCCCCACATGCAACTGGACCCTCCTTATTCGCTCTTTCACACAAGCCTAAATATATCCGTAACCGGCATCGGAGATGACTGAAAAAGAAGGCCTCAGAAAACGCATTGCGAGTCTCTTTGGACCATCCAAAAGTGCCCCCAAAGGAAAGCTTTGGGTACATCTGAACTCCCCAAGGGAGCCTTTTTGCAGCCCCACATGCAACTGGACCCTCCTTATTCGCTCTTTCACAGCAAGCCTAAATATAGCACTAGCCGGCACCGGACATGACTAAAAAATCAGGCAAAAGAAAATGCTTTACAAGACCCTTTCGCCCATCCAAATGTGCCCCCAAATGAAGGCTTTGGGTACAAGTGAACTCCCCAGGGTAGCCTTTATGCAGCCCCACATGCAACTGGACCCTCCGTATTCGCTCTTTCACAGCAAGCCTAAATATAGCCCTGGCCCGCATTGTAGACGACTGAAAACTCGGGCCCCCGAAAACGGGTTACAAGCCCCATTCACCCATCCAAAAGTGCCCCCACAAGAAGGCTTTGGGTACAAGTGAACTCCCCAGGGGAGCCTTTATGCAGCCCCACATGCAACTGGACCTTCAGGGTTCGCTGTTTCAAAGCAACACTAAACATAGCCCTAGATGGCATTGGAGACGACTGAACATTCGGGCCCCAAAAAACGCATTCCCAGCCCCATTCGCCCCTCCAAAAGTGCCCCAGAGGAAGGCTTTGGGTACAAGTGAACTCCCCAGGGGAGCCTTTATGCAGCCCCACATGCAACTGGACCCTCCTTATTCGCTCTTACACAGCAAGCCTAAGTATAGCCCTAGCCGGCATCGGAGATGACTGAAAAATCGGGCCAAAGAAAACGGCTTAAAAGACCATTTCGCCCATCCAAAAGTGCCCCCAAAGGAAGGCTTTGGGTACAACTGAACTCCCCAGGGGAGCCTTTACGCAGCCCCACATGCAACTGGACCCTCCGTATTCGCTCTTTCACAGCAACACTAAATATAACCCTGTCCCGCATGGTATAAGACTGAAAACTTGGGCCCCAGAAAACTCATTCCAAGCCCCTTTCGCCCATCCAAAAGTGCCCCCAGAGGAAGGCTTTGGGTACAAGTGAAATTTCCAGGGGAGCCTTTATGCAGCCCCACATACAACTGGACCCTCCGGGTTCACTCTTTCACCGCAAGACTAAATATAGCCCTTTGAGCAATGGGAGAAGACTGAAAAAGCGGCCCTCAGAAAACGCATTGCAAGTCTCTTTCGACCATCCGAAAGTGCCCCCAAAGGAAGGCTTTGGGTACAAGTGAACTCCCCAGGGGAGCCTTTATGCAGCCCCACATGCAACTGGACCCTCCTTATTCGCTCTTTCACAGCAAGCCTATATATAGCCTTAGCCGGCATCGGAGATGACTGAAAAATCGGGCAAAAGAAATGGCCTTACAAGACCATTTCGCCCATCAAAAAGTGCCCCCAAAGGAAGGCTTTGGGTACATCTGAATTCCCCAGGGGAGCCTTTTTGCAGCCCCACATGCAACTGGACCCTCCGCGTTCACACTTTCACCGCAAGACTAAATATTAGCCCTCGGCGCAATGGGAGAAGACTGAAAAAGCGGGCCTCAGAAAACGCATTGCGATTCCCCTTGGACCATCCAAAAGTGCCCCCAAAGGAAAGCTCTGGGTACATCTGAACTCCCCAGGGGAGCCTTTACGTAGCCCCACATGAATCTAGACCCTCCAAATTCGCTCTTTCACAGCAACTCTAAATATAACCCTGGCCCGCATGGCAGACGACTGTAAACTCGGGCCCCAGAAACTGCGTAACAAGCCCCATTCGCCCATCCAAAAGTGCCCCCAAAGGAAGGCTTTGGGTACAAGTGAACTCCCCAGGGGAGCCTTTACGTAGCCCCACATGCAACTGGACTCTCCTGGTTCGCTCTTTCACAGCAAGCCTAATTATAGCCCTAGCCGGCATCGGAGATGACTGAAAAATCGTTAAAAAGAAAACTCATTCCAAGCCCCTTTCGCCCATCCAAAAGTGCCCCCAAAGGAAGGCTTTGGGTACAACTAAATTCCCCAGGGGAGCCTTTATGCAGCCCCACATGCAACTGGTCCCTCCGCATTCACTCTTTCTACGCAAGGCTAAATATTTCCCTAGCCGCAATGGGAGAAGTCTGAAAAAGCGGGCCTCAGAAAACGCATTCAGGTTCCCCTTGGACCATACAAAAGTGCCCCCAAAGGAAGGCTTTGGGTACATCTGAACTCCCCAGGGGAACCTTTACGCAGCCCCACATGCAACTGGACTCTCCTGGTTCGCTCTTTCACAGCAAGCCTAAATATAGCCCTAACCGGCATCGGAGATGACTGAAAAAGCCGGTACCCCAGAAAACGCATTCCGATCCCCTTTCGCCCATCCAAATGTGCCCCCAAAGGAAGGCTTTGGTACAGCTGAACTCCCCAGTGGAGCCTTTGTGCAGAACCAAATGCAAATGGATCGTGCTTATTCGCTCTTTCACAGCAAGCCTAAATATAGCCCTAGCCGGCACCGGAGATGACTGAAAAATCGGGCCAAAGAAAACGCCTTACAAGACCCTTTCGCCCATCCAAAAGTGCCCCCAAAGAAAGGCTTTGAGTACAAGTGAACTCCCCAGGGGAGCCTTTACGCAGCCCCACATGCAACTGGACACTCCTTATTCGCTCTTTCACAGCAACCCTAAATACAGCCCTGGCCCGCATGGCAGACGACTGAAAACTCGGGCCCCAGAAAACGCGTTACAAGCCCCATTCGCCAATCCAAAAGTGCCCCCAGAGGAAGGCTTTGGGTACAAGTGAACTCCCCAGTGGAGCTTTTTTGAAGCCCCACATGCAACTGAAGCCTCCGGGTTCACTCTTTTTACGCAAGCCTAAATATAGCCCTAGTCGCAAAGGGTGAAGACTGAAAAAGCGGGCCTCAGAAAACGCATTGCAAGTCTCCTTCGACCATCTGAAAGTGCCCCGAAAGGAAGGCTTTGGGTACAACTGAACTCCCCAGGGGAGTCTTTATGCAGCCCCACATGCAACTGGACCCTCCGTATTCGCTCTTTCACAGCAACACTAAATATAGCCCTGGCCCGCATGGCAGTCGAATGAAAACTCGGGCCCCAGAAAACTCATTCCAAGCCCCTTTCGCCCATCCAAAAGTGCCCCCAAAGGAAGGCTTTGGGTACAAGTGAACTTTCCAGGGGAGCCTTTATGCAGCCCCTTATACAACTGGACCCTCCGCGTTCACTCTTTCACCGCAAGCCTAAATATAGCCCTCGGCGCAATGGGAGAAGACTGAAAAAGCGGGCCTCAGAAAATGCATTGCGATTCCCCTTGGACCATCCAAAAGTGCCCCCAAAGGAAGGCTTTGGGTACAACTGAACTCCCCAGGGGAGCCTTTATGCAGCCCCACATGCAACTGGACCTTCCAGGTTCGCTGTTTCCGAGCAACACTAAATATAGCCCTAGCCGGCATGGGAGACGACTGAAAACTCGGGCCCCAGAAAACGCATTCCGAGCCCCTTTCGCCCATTCAAAAGTGCCACCAAAGGAAGGCTTTGGGTACATCTGAACTCCCCAGGGGAGCCTTTATGCAGCCCCACATGCAACTGGACCCTCCGTATACGCTCTTTCACAGCAAGCCTAAATATAACCCTAGCCGGCATCGGAGATGACTGAAAAATCGGGCCAAAGAAAACGCCTTACAAGACCCTTTCGCCCATCCAAAAGTGCCCCCAGAGGAAGGCTTTGGGTACAACTGAATTCCCCAGGGGAGCCTTTTTGCAGCCCCACATGCAACTGGACCCTCCGCGTTCACTCTTTCACCGCAAGACTAAATATAGCCCTAGCCGCAAAGGGAGAAGACTGAAAAAGCGGGCCTCAGAAAACACATTGCGATTCCCCTTGGACCATCCAAAAGTGCCCCCAAAGGAAGGCTTTGGGTACAGCTGAACTCCCCAGGAGAGCCTTTATGCAGCCCCACATGTAACTGGACCCTCCGTGTTCACTGTTTCCGAGCAACACTAAACATAGCCCTAGCCGGCATGGGAGACGACTGAAAACTCGGGCCCCAGAAAACGCTTTCTGAGCCCTTTTGGTCCATCCAGAAGTGCCCCCAGAGGAAGGCTTTCAGTACAAGTGAACTCCCCAGGGGAGCCTTTATGCAGCCCCACAGGCAACTGGACCTTCCGTATTCGCTCTTTCACAACAACCCTAAATATAGCCCTAGCCGACATGGGAGACGACTGAAAACTCGGGCCCCAGAAAACTCATTCCAAGCCCTATTCGCCCATCCAAAAGTGCCCCCAAAGGAAGGCTTTGGTACAGCTGAACTCCCCAGGGGAGCCTTTGTGCAGAACCAAATGCAAATGGATCCTCCTTATTCGCTCTTTCACAGCAAGCCTAAATATAGCCCTAACCGGCATCGGAGATGACTGAAAAAGCGGGCCAAAGAAAACGCCTTACAAGACCATTTCGCCCAACCAAAACTGCCCCCAAAGGAAGGCTTTGGGTACAACTGAATTCCCCAGGGGAGCCTTTACGCAGCCCCACATGCAACTGGACCCTCCGTATTCGCTCTTTCACAGCAACCCTAAATATAACCCTGGCCCGCATGGCAGACGACTGAAAACTCGGGACCCAGAAAAATCATTCCAAGCCCCTTTCGCCCATACAAAAGTGCCACCAAAGGAAGGCTTTGAGTACAAGTGAACTCCCCAGGGGAGCCTTTATGCAGCCCCACATGCAACTGGACCTTCCAGGTTCGCTTTTTCCGAGCAACACTATATATAGCCATAGCCGGCATGGGAGACGACTGAAAACTCGGGCCCCAGAAAACGCATTCCGAGCCCCTTTCGCCCATCCAAAAGTGCCCCCAAAGGAAGGCTTTAGGTACATCTGAACTCCCCAGGGGAGCCTTTATGCAGCCCCACATGCAACTGGACCTTCCAGGTTCGCTTTTTCCGAGCAACACTAAATATAGCCCTAGCCGGCATGGGAGACGACTGAAAACTCGGGCCCCAGAAAACGCATTCCGAGCCCCTTTCGCCCATCCAAAAGTGCCACCAAAGGAAGGCTTTGGGTACATCTGAACTCCCCAGGGGAGCCTTTATGCAGCCCCACATGCAACTGGACCCTCCTTATTCGCTCTTTCACAGCAAGCCTAAATATAACCCTAGCCGGCATCGGGGAAGACTGAAAATGCGGGCCTCAGAGAACGCTTTAAAAGCCCCTTTCGCCCATCCAAAAGTGCCCCCAAAGGAAGGCTTTGGGTACAACTGAACTCCCCAGGGGAGCCTTTATTCAGCCCCACATGCAACTCGATGCTCCGGTTTCGCTGTTTCACCGCAACCCTATGTATAACCCTAGCCAGCATGGCAGAAGACTGAAAACTAGGGCCACAAAAAAAGCGTTTCAAGCCCCATTCACCCATCCAAAAGTGCCCCCAAAGGAAGGCTTTGGGTACAGCTGAACTCCCCAGGGGAGCCTTTACGCAGCCCCACATGCAACTGGACCCTCCGTATTCGCTCTTTCACAGCAACACTAAATATAGCCCTGGCCCGCAAGGCAGACGACTGAAAACTCGGGCCCCAGAAAATTCATTCCAAGCCCCTTTCGCCCATCCAAAAGTGCCCCCAGAGGAAGGCTTTGGGTACAAGTGAACTTTCCAGGGGTGCCTTTATGCAGCCCCTTATACAACTGGACCCTCCGCGTTCACTCTTTCACCGCAAGCCTAAATATAGCCCTCGGCGCAATGGGAGAAGACTGAAAAAGCGGGCCTCAGAAAATGCATTGCGATTCCCCTTGGACCATCCAAAAGTGCCCCCAAAGGAAGGCTTTGGGTACAACTGAACTCCCCAGGGGAGCCTTTATGCAGCCCCACATGCAACTGGACCTTCCAGGTTCGCTGTTTCCGAGCAACACTAAATATAGCCCTAGCCGGCATGGCAGACGACTGAAAACTCGGGCCCCAGAAAACGCATTCCGAGCCCCTTTCGCCCATTCAAAAGTGCCACCAAAGGAAGGCTTTAGGTACATCTGAACTCCCCAGGGGAGCCTTTATGCAGCCCCACATGCAACTGGACCCTCCGTATTCGCTCTTTCACACCAACCCTAAATATAGCCCTAGCCGACATGGGAGACGACTGAAAACTCGGGCCCCAGAAAACTCATTCCAAGCCCTATTCGCCCATCCAAAAGTGCCCCCAAAAGAAGGCTTTGGTACAGCTGAACTCCCCAGGGGAGCCTTTGTGCAGAACCAAATGCAAATGGATCCTCCTTATTCGCTCTTTCACAGCAAGCCTAAATATAGCCCTAGCCGGCACCGGAGATGACTGAATAATCGGGCCAAAGAAAACGCCTTACAAGACCCTTTCGCCCATCCAAAAGTGCCCCCAAAGAAAGGCTTTGAGTACAAGTGAACTCCCCAGGGGAGCCTTTACGCAGCCCCACATGCAACTGGACACTCCTTATTCGCTCTTTCACAGCAACCCTAAATACAGCCCTGGCCCGCATGGCAGACGACTGAAAACTCGGGCCCCAGAAAACGCGTTACAAGCCCCATTCGCCAATCCAAAAGTGCCCCCAAAGGAAGGCTTTGGGTACAAGTGAACTCCCCAGTGGAGCTTTTTTGAAGCCCCACATGCAACTGAACCCTCCGGGTTCACTCTTTTTACGCAAGCCTAAATATAGCCCTAGTCGCAAAGGGTGAAGACTGAAAAAGCGGGCCTCAGAAAACGCATTGCAAGTCTCTTTCGACCATCCGAAAGTGCCCCCAAAGGAAGGCTTTGGGTACAACTGAACTCCCCAGGGGAGCCTTTATGCAGCCCCACATGCAACTGGACCCTCCGTATTCGCTCTTTCACAGCAAGCCTAAATATATCCCTAGCCGCAAATGGAGAAGACTGAAAAAGCGGGCCTCAGAAAACGCATTGCGATTCTCTTTGGACCATCCAAAAGTGCCCCCAAAGGAAGGCTTTGGGTACATCTGAACTCCCCAGGGGAGCCTTTTTGCAGCCCCACATGCAACTGGACCCTCCGGGTTCGCTTTTTCCGAGCAACACTAAATATAGCCCTAGCCGGCATGGGAGACGACTGAAAACTCGGGCCCCAGAAAACGCATTCCGAGCCCCTTTCGCCCATCCAAAAGTGCCCCCAGAGGAAGGCTTTGAGTACAAGTGAACTCCCCAGGGTAGCCTTTACGCAGCCCCACATGCAACTGGACCCTCCTTATTCACTCTTTCACAGCAAGCCTAAATATATCCCTAACCGGCATCGGAGATGACTGAAAAAGCGGGCCAAAGAAAACGCCTTACAAGACCATTTCGCCCAACCAAAACTGCCCCCAAAGGAAGGCTTTGGGTACAACTGAATTCCCCAGGGGAGCCTTTACGCAGCCCCACATGCAACTGGACCCTCCGTATTCGCTCTTTCACAGCAACCCTAAATATAACCCTGGCCCGCATGGCAGACGACTGAAAACTCGGGACCCAGAAAAGTCATTCCAAGCCCCTTTCGCCCATCCAAAAGTGCCCCCAGAGGAAGGCTTTGGGTACAAGTGAACTTTCCAGGGGAGCCTTTATGCAGCCCCTCATACAACTGGAACCTCCAGGTTCACTCTTTCACCGCAAGACTAAATATAACCCTCGGGGCAATGGGAGAAGACTTAAAAAGCGGGCCTCAGAAAATGCATTGCGATTCCCGTTGGACCATCCAAAAGTGCCCCCAAAGGAAGGCTTTGGGTACAACTGAACTCCCCAGGGGAGCCTTTATGTAGCCCCACATGCAACTGGACCTTCCAGGTTCGCTTTTTCCGAGCAACACTAAATATAGCCCTAGCCGGCATGGGAGACGACTGAAAACTCGGGCCCCAGAAAACGCATTCCGAGCCCCTTTCGCCCATCCAAAAGTGCCACCAAAGGAAGGCTTTAGGTACATCTGAACTCCCCAGGGGAGCCTTTATGCAGCCCCACATGCAACTGGACCCTCCTTATTCGCTCTTTCACAGCAAGCCTAAATATACCACTAGCCGGCATCGGGGAAGACTGAAAATGCGGGCCTCAGAGAACGCTTTAAAAGCCCCTTTCGCCCATCCAAAAGTGCCCCCAAAGGAAGGCTTTGGGTACAACTGAACTCCCCAGGGGAGCCTTTATTCAGCCCCACATGCAACTCGACGCTCCGGTTTCGCTGTTTCACCGCAACCCTATGTATAACCCTAGCCAGCATGGCAGAAGACTGAAAACTAGGGCCACAAAAAAAGCGTTTCAAGCCCCATTCACCCATCCAAAAGTGCCCCCAAAGGAAGGCTTTGGGTACAGCTGAACTCCCCAGGGGAGCCTTTATGCAGCCCCACATGCAACTCGACCCTCCTTATTCGCTATTTCACAGCAAGCCTAAATATAGCACTAGCCGGCACCGCAGATGACTAAAAAATCAGGCAAAAGAATACGCCTTACAAGACCCTTTCGCCCATCCAAAAGTGCCCCCAAAGGAAGACTTTGAGTACAAGTGAACTCCTCAGGGGAGCCTTTACGCAGCACCACATGCAACTGGACCCTCCGTATTCGCTCTTTCACAGCAAGCCTAAATATAACCGTGGCCCGCATTGTAGACGACTGAAAAATCGTGCCCCAGAAAACGGGTTAAAAGCCCCATTCGCCCATCCAAAAGTGCCCCCAAAAGAAGGCTTTGGGTACAAGTGAACTCCCCAGGGGAGCCTTTATGCAGCCCCACATGCAACTGGACCTTCAGGGTTCGCTGTTTCAAAGCAACACTAAATATAGCCCTAGCCGGCATTGGAGACGACTGAAAAATCGGGCCAATGAAAACGGCTTACAAGACCATTTCGCCCCTCCAAAACAGCCCCCAAAGGAAGGCTTTGGGTACAACTGAACTCCCCAGGGGAGCCTTTACGCAGCCCCACATGCAACTGGACCCTCCGTATTCGCTCTTTCACAGCAACACTAAATATAAGCCTGGCCTGCAGGGCAGACGACTGAAAACTCGGGCCCCAGAAAACGCATTCCGAGCCCCTTTCGCCCATTCAAAAGTGCCACCAAAGGAAGGCTTTGGGTACATCTGAACTCCCCAGGGGAGCCTTTATGCAGCCCCACATGCAACTGGACCCTCCGTATACGCTCTTTCACAGCAAGCCTAAATATAACCCTAGCCGGCATCGGAGATGACTGAAAAATCGGGCCAAAGAAAACGCCTTACAAGACCCTTTCGCCCATCCAAAAGTGCCCCCAGAGGAAGGCTTTGGGTACAACTGAATTCCCCAGGGGAGCCTTTTTGCAGCCCCACATGCAACTGGACCCTCCGCGTTCACTCTTTCACCGCAAGACTAAATATAGCCCTAGCCGCAAAGGGAGAAGACTGAAAAAGCGGGCCTCAGAAAACACATTGCGATTCCCCTTGGACCATCCAAAAGTGCCCCCAAAGGAAGGCTTTGGGTACAGCTGAACTCCCCAGGAGAGCCTTTATGCAGCCCCACATGTAACTGGACCCTCCGTGTTCACTGTTTCCGAGCAACACTAAACATAGCCCTAGCCGGCATGGGAGACTGAAAACTCGGGCCCCAGAAAACGCTTTCTGAGCCCTTTTGGTCCATCCAGAAGTGCCCCCAGAGGAAGGCTTTCAGTACAAGTGAACTCCCCAGGGGAGCCTTCATGCAGCCCCACATGCAACTGGACCTTCCGTATTCGCTCTTTCACAACAACCCTAAATATAGCCCTAGCCGACATGGGAGACGACTGAAAACTCGGGCCCCAGAAAACTCATTCCAAGCCCTATTCGCCCATCCAAAAGTGCCCCCAAAGGAAGGCTTTGGTACAGCTGAACTCCCCAGGGGAGCCTTTGTGCAGAACCAAATGCAAATGGATCCTCCTTATTCGCTCTTTCACAGCAAGCCTAAATATAGCCCTAACCGGCATCGGAGATGACTGAAAAAGCGGGCCAAAGAAAACGCCTTACAAGACCATTTCGCCCAACCAAAACTGCCCCCAAAGGAAGGCTTTGGGTACAACTGAATTCCCCAGGGGAGCCTTTACGCAGCCCCACATGCAACTGGACCCTCCGTATTCGCTCTTTCACAGCAACCCTAAATATAACCCTGGCCCGCATGGCAGACGACTGAAAACTCGGGACCCAGAAAAATCATTCCAAGCCCCTTTCGCCCATACAAAAGTGCCACCAAAGGAAGGCTTTGAGTACAAGTGAACTCCCCAGGGGAGCCTTTATGCAGCCCCACATGCAACTGGACCTTCCAGGTTCGCTTTTTCCGAGCAACACTATATATAGCCATAGCCGGCATGGGAGACGACTGAAAACTCGGGCCCCAGAAAAGGCATTCCGAGCCCCTTTCGCCCATCCAAAAGTGCCCCCAAAGGAAGGCTTTAGGTACATCTGAACTCCCCAGGGGAGCCTTTATGCAGCCCCACATGCAACTGGACCCTCCTTATTCGCTCTTTCACAGCAAGCCTAAATATAACCCTAGCCGGCATCGGGGAAGACTGAAAATGCGGGCCTCAGAGAACGCTTTAAAAGCCCCTTTCGCCCATCCAAAAGTGCCCCCAAAGGAAGGCTTTGGGTACAACTGAACTCCCCAGGGGAGCCTTTATTCAGCCCCACATGCAACTCGACGCTCCGGTTTCGCTGTTTCACCGCAACCCTATGTATAACCCTAGCCAGCATGGCAGAAGACTGAAAACTAGGGCCACAAAAAAAGCGTTTCAAGCCCCATTCACCCATCCAAAAGTGCCCCCAAAGGAAGGCTTTGGGTACAGCTGAACTCCCCAGGGGAGCCTTTACGCAGCCCCACATGCAACTGGACCCTCCGTATTCGCTCTTTCACAGCAACACTAAATATAGCCCTGGCCCGCAAGGCAGACGACTGAAAACTCGGGCCCCAGAAAATTCATTCCAAGCCCCTTTCGCCCATCCAAAAGTGCCCCCAGAGGAAGGCTTTGGGTACAAGTGAACTTTCCAGGGGTGCCTTTATGCAGCCCCTTATACAACTGGACCCTCCGCGTTCACTCTTTCACCGCAAGCCTAAATATAGCCCTCGGCGCAATGGGAGAAGACTGAAAAAGCGGGCCTCAGAAAATGCATTGCGATTCCCCTTGGACCATCCAAAAGTGCCCCCAAAGGAAGGCTTTGGGTACAACTGAACTCCCCAGGGGAGCCTTTATGCAGCCCCACATGCAACTGGACCTTCCAGGTTCGCTGTTTCCGAGCAACACTAAATATAGCCCTAGCCGGCATGGCAGACGACTGAAAACTCGGGCCCCAGAAAACGCATTCCGAGCCCCTTTCGCCCATTCAAAAGTGCCACCAAAGGAAGGCTTTAGGTACATCTGAACTCCCCAGGGGAGCCTTTATGCAGCCCCACATGCAACTGGACCCTCCGTATTCGCTCTTTCACACCAACACTAAATATAGCCCTAGCCGACATGGGAGACGACTGAAAACTCGGGCCCCAGAAAACTCATTCCAAGCCCTATTCGCCCATCCAAAAGTGCCCCCAAAAGAAGGCTTTGGTACAGCTGAACTCCCCAGGGGAGCCTTTGTGCAGAACCAAATGCAAATGGATCCTCCTTATTCGCTCTTTCACAGCAAGCCTAAATATAGCCCTAGCCGGCACCGGAGATGACTGAATAATCGGGCCAAAGAAAACGCCTTACAAGACCCTTTCGCCCATCCAAAAGTGCCCCCAAAGAAAGGCTTTGAGTACAAGTGAACTCCCCAGGGGAGCCTTTACGCAGCCCCACATGCAACTGGACACTCCTTATTCGCTCTTTCACAGCAACCCTAAATACAGCCCTGGCCCGCATGGCAGACGACTGAAAACTCGGGCCCCAGAAAACGCGTTACAAGCCCCATTCGCCAATCCAAAAGTGCCCCCAAAGGAAGGCTTTGGGTACAAGTGAACTCCCCAGTGGAGCTTTTTTGAAGCCCCACATGCAACTGAACCCTCCGGGTTCACTCTTTTTACGCAAGCCTAAATATAGCCCTAGTCGCAAAGGGTGAAGACTGAAAAAGCGGGCCTCAGAAAACGCATTGCAAGTCTCTTTCGACCATCCGAAAGTGCCCCCAAAGGAAGGCTTTGGGTACAACTGAACTCCCCAGGGGAGCCTTTATGCAGCCCCACATGCAACTGGACCCTCCGTATTCGCTCTTTCACAGCAAGCCTAAATATATCCCTAGCCGCAAATGGAGAAGACTGAAAAAGCGGGCCTCAGAAAACGCATTGCGATTCTCTTTGGACCATCCAAAAGTGCCCCCAAAGGAAGGCTTTGGGTACATCTGAACTCCCCAGGGGAGCCTTTTTGCAGCCCCACATGCAACTGGACCCTCCGGGTTCGCTTTTTCCGAGCAACACTAAATATAGCCCTAGCCGGCATGGGAGACGACTGAAAACTCGGGCCCCAGAAAACGCATTCCGAGCCCCTTTCGCCCATCCAAAAGTGCCCCCAGAGGAAGGCTTTGAGTACAAGTGAACTCCCCAGGGTAGCCTTTACGCAGCCCCACATGCAACTGGACCCTCCTTATTCACTCTTTCACAGCAAGCCTAAATATATCCCTAACCGGCATCGGAGATGACTGAAAAAGCGGGCCAAAGAAAACGCCTTACAAGACCATTTCGCCCAACCAAAACTGCCCCCAAAGGAAGGCTTTGGGTACAACTGAATTCCCCAGGGGAGCCTTTACGCAGCCCCACATGCAACTGGACCCTCCGTATTCGCTCTTTCACAGCAACCCTAAATATAACCCTGGCCCGCATGGCAGACGACTGAAAACTCGGGACCCAGAAAAGTCATTCCAAGCCCCTTTCGCCCATCCAAAAGTGCCCCCAGAGGAAGGCTTTGGGTACAAGTGAACTTTCCAGGGGAGCCTTTATGCAGCCCCTCATACAACTGGAACCTCCAGGTTCACTCTTTCACCGCAAGACTAAATATAACCCTCGGGGCAATGGGAGAAGACTTAAAAAGCGGGCCTCAGAAAATGCATTGCGATTCCCGTTGGACCATCCAAAAGTGCCCCCAAAGGAAGGCTTTGGGTACAACTGAACTCCCCAGGGGAGCCTTTATGTAGCCCCACATGCAACTGGACCTTCCAGGTTCGCTTTTTCCGAGCAACACTAAATATAGCCCTAGCCGGCATGGGAGACGACTGAAAACTCGGGCCCCAGAAAACGCATTCCGAGCCCCTTTCGCCCATCCAAAAGTGCCACCAAAGGAAGGCTTTAGGTACATCTGAACTCCCCAGGGGAGCCTTTATGCAGCCCCACATGCAACTGGACCCTCCTTATTCGCTCTTTCACAGCAAGCCTAAATATACCACTAGCCGGCATCGGGGAAGACTGAAAATGCGGGCCTCAGAGAACGCTTTAAAAGCCCCTTTCGCCCATCCAAAAGTGCCCCCAAAGGAAAGCTTTGGGTACAACTGAACTCCCCAGGGGAGCCTTTATTCAGCCCCACATGCAACTCGACGCTCCGGTTTCGCTGTTTCACCGCAACCCTATGTATAACCCTAGCCAGCATGGCAGAAGACTGAAAACTAGGGCCACAAAAAAAGCGTTTCAAGCCCCATTCACCCATCCAAAAGTGCCCCCAAAGGAAGGCTTTGGGTACAGCTGAACTCCCCAGGGGAGCCTTTATGCAGCCCCACATGCAACTCGACCCTCCTTATTCGCTATTTCACAGCAAGCCTAAATATAGCACTAGCCGGCACCGCAGATGACTAAAAAATCAGGCAAAAGAATACGCCTTACAAGACCCTTTCGCCCATCCAAAAGTGCCCCCAAAGGAAGACTTTGAGTACAAGTGAACTCCTCAGGGGAGCCTTTACGCAGCACCACATGCAACTGGACCCTCCGTATTCGCTCTTTCACAGCTAGCCTAAATATAACCGTGGCCCGCATTGTAGACGACTGAAAAATCGTGCCCCAGAAAACGGGTTAAAAGCCCCATTCGCCCATCCAAAAGTGCCCCCAAAAGAAGGCTTTGGGTACAAGTGAACTCCCCAGGGGAGCCTTTATGCAGCCCCACATGCAACTGGACCTTCAGGGTTCGCTGTTTCAAAGCAACACTAAATATAGCCCTAGCCGGCATTGGAGACGACTGAAAAATCGGGCCAATGAAAACGGCTTACAAGACCATTTCGCCCCTCCAAAACAGCCCCCAAAGGAAGGCTTTGGGTACAACTGAACTCCCCAGGGGAGCCTTTACGCAGCCCCACATGCAACTGGACCCTCCGTATTCGCTCTTTCACAGCAACACTAAATATAAGCCTGGCCTGCAGGGCAGACGACTGAAAACTCAGGCCCCAGAAAACTCATTCCAAGCCCCTTTCGCCCATCCAAAAGTGCCCCCAGAGGAAGGCTTTGGGTACAAGTGAACTTTCCAGGGGAGCCTTTATGCAGCCCCACATGCAACTGGACCCTCCGTATACGCTCTTTCACAGCAAGCCTAAATATATCCCTAGCCGGCATCGGAGTTGACTGAAAAATCGGGCCAAAGAAAACGCCTTACAAGACCCTTTCGCCCATCCAAAAGAGCCCCCAGAGGAAGGCTTTTGGTACAAGTGAACTTTCCAGGGGAGTCTTTATGCAGCCCCTCATACAACTGGACACTCCGGGTTCACCCTTTCACCGCAAGACTAAATATAGCCCTGGGGGCAATGGGAGAAGACTGAAAAAGCGGGCCTCAGAAAATGCATTGCGATTCCCCTTGGACCATCCAAAAGTGCCCCCAAAGGAAGGCTTTGGGTACATCTGAACTCCCCAGGGGAGCCTTTATGCAGCCCCACATGCAACTGGACCTTCCAGGTTCGCTGTTTCCGAGCAACACTAAATATAGCCCTAGCCGGCATGGCAGACGACTGAAAACTCGGGCCCCAGAAAACGCATTCCGAGCCCCTTTCGCCCATTCAAAAGTGCCACCAAAGGAAGGCTTTAGGTACATCTGAACTCCCCAGGGGAGCCTTTATGCAGCCCCACATGCAACTGGACCCTCCGTATTCGCTCTTTCACACCAACACTAAATATAGCCCTAGCCGACATGGGAGACGACTGAAAACTCGGGCCCCAGAAAACTCATTCCAAGCCCTATTCGCCCATCCAAAAGTGCCCCCAAAAGAAGGCTTTGGTACAGCTGAACTCCCCAGGGGAGCCTTTGTGCAGAACCAAATGCAAATGGATCCTCCTTATTCGCTCTTTCACAGCAAGCCTAAATATAGCCCTAGCCGGCACCGGAGATAACTGAATAATCGGGCCAAAGAAAACGCCTTACAAGACCCTTTCGCCCATCCAAAAGTGCCCCCAAAGAAAGGCTTTGAGTACAAGTGAACTCCCCAGGGGAGCCTTTACGCAGCCCCACATGCAACTGGACACTCCTTATTCGCTCTTTCACAGCAACCCTAAATACAGCCCTGGCCCGCATGGCAGACGACTGAAAACTCGGGCCCCAGAAAACGCGTTACAAGCCCCATTCGCCAATCCAAAAGTGCCCCCAAAGGAAGGCTTTGGGTACAAGTGAACTCCCCAGTGGAGCTTTTTTGAAGCCCCACATGCAACTGAACCCTCCGGGTTCACTCTTTTTACGCAAGCCTAAATATAGCCCTAGTCGCAAAGGGTGAAGACTGAAAAAGCGGGCCTCAGAAAACGCATTGCAAGTCTCTTTCGACCATCCGAAAGTGCCCCCAAAGGAAGGCTTTGGGTACAACTGAACTCCCCAGGGGAGCCTTTATGCAGCCCCACATGCAACTGGACCCTCCGTATTCGCTCTTTCACAGCAAGCCTAAATATATCCCTAGCCGCAAATGGAGAAGACTGAAAAAGCGGGCCTCAGAAAACGCATTGCGATTCTCTTTGGACCATCCAAAAGTGCCCCCAAAGGAAGGCTTTGGGTACATCTGAACTCCCCAGGGGAGCCTTTATGCAGCCCCACATGCAACTGGACCCTCCGGGTTCGCTTTTTCCGAGCAACACTAAATATAGCCCTAGCCGGCATGGGAGACGACTGAAAACTCGGGCCCCAGAAAACGCATTCCGAGCCCCTTTCGCCCATCCAAAAGTGCCCCCAGAGGAAGGCTTTGAGTACAAGTGAACTCCCCAGGGTAGCCTTTACGCAGCCCCACATGCAACTGGACCCTCCTTATTCACTCTTTCACAGCAAGCCTAAATATATCCCTAACCGGCATCGGAGATGACTGAAAAAGCGGGCCAAAGAAAACGCCTTACAAGACCATTTCGCCCAACCAAAACTGCCCCCAAAGGAAGGCTTTGGGTACAACTGAATTCCCCAGGGGAGCCTTTACGCAGCCCCACATGCAACTGGACCCTCCGTATTCGCTCTTTCACAGCAACCCTAAATATAACCCTGGCCCGCATGGCAGACGACTGAAAACTCGGGACCCAGAAAAGTCATTCCAAGCCCCTTTCGCCCATCCAAAAGTGCCCCCAGAGGAAGGCTTTGGGTACAAGTGAACTTTCCAGGGGAGCCTTTATGCAGCCCCTCATACAACTGGAACCTCCAGGTTCACTCTTTCACCGCAAGACTAAATATAACCCTCGGGGCAATGGGAGAAGACTTAAAAAGCGGGCCTCAGAAAATGCATTGCGATTCCCGTTGGACCATCCAAAAGTGCCCCCAAAGGAAGGCTTTGGGTACAACTGAACTCCCCAGGGGAGCCTTTATGTAGCCCCACATGCAACTGGACCTTCCAGGTTCGCTTTTTCCGAGCAACACTAAATATAGCCCTAGCCGGCATGGGAGACGACTGAAAACTCGGGCCCCAGAAAACGCATTCCGAGCCCCTTTCGCCCATCCAAAAGTGCCACCAAAGGAAGGCTTTAGGTACATCTGAACTCCCCAGGGGAGCCTTTATGCAGCCCCACATGCAACTGGACCCTCCTTATTCGCTCTTTCACAGCAAGCCTAAATATACCACTAGCCGGCATCGGGTAAGACTGAAAATGCGGGCCTCAGAGAACGCTTTAAAAGCCCCTTTCGCCCATCCAAAAGTGCCCCCAAAGGAAAGCTTTGGGTACAACTGAACTCCCCAGGGGAGCCTTTATTCAGCCCCACATGCAACTCGACGCTCCGGTTTCGCTGTTTCACCGCAACCCTATGTATAACCCTAGCCAGCATGGCAGAAGACTGAAAACTAGGGCCACAAAAAAAGCGTTTCAAGCCCCATTCACCCATCCAAAAGTGCCCCCAAAGGAAGGCTTTGGGTACAGCTGAACTCCCCAGGGGAGCCTTTATGCAGCCCCACATGCAACTCGACCCTCCTTATTCGCTATTTCACAGCAAGCCTAAATATAGCACTAGCCGGCACCGCAGATGACTAAAAAATCAGGCAAAAGAATACGCCTTACAAGACCCTTTCGCCCATCCAAAAGTGCCCCCAAAGGAAGACTTTGAGTACAAGTGAACTCCTCAGGGGAGCCTTTACGCAGCACCACATGCAACTGGACCCTCCGTATTCGCTCTTTCACAGCTAGCCTAAATATAACCGTGGCCCGCATTGTAGACGACTGAAAAATCGTGCCCCAGAAAACGGGTTAAAAGCCCCATTCGCCCATCCAAAAGTGCCCCCAAAAGAAGGCTTTGGGTACAAGTGAACTCCCCAGGGGAGCCTTTATGCAGCCCCACATGCAACTGGACCTTCAGGGTTCGCTGTTTCAAAGCAACACTAAATATAGCCCTAGCCGGCATTGGAGACGACTGAAAAATCGGGCCAATGAAAACGGCTTACAAGACCATTTCGCCCCTCCAAAACAGCCCCCAAAGGAAGGCTTTGGGTACAACTGAACTCCCCAGGGGAGCCTTTACGC
Source organism: Anas platyrhynchos (assembly GCF_047663525.1). Lineage (NCBI taxonomy): Eukaryota > Metazoa > Chordata > Aves > Anseriformes > Anatidae > Anas > Anas platyrhynchos. The sequence continues at coordinate 5,148,209 of NC_092596.1, forward strand.
AGCCCCACATGCAACTGGACCCTCCGTATTCGCTCTTTCACAGCAACACTAAATATAAGCCTGGCCTGCAGGGCAGACGACTGAAAACTCAGGCCCCAGAAAACTCATTCCAAGCCCCTTTCGCCCATCCAAAAGTGCCCCCAGAGGAAGGCTTTGGGTACAAGTGAACTTTCCAGGGGAGCCTTTATGCAGCCCCACATGCAACTGGACCCTCCGTATACGCTCTTTCACAGCAAGCCTAAATATATCCCTAGCCGGCATCGGAGTTGACTGAAAAATCGGGCCAAAGAAAACGCCTTACAAGACCCTTTCGCCCATCCAAAACTGCCCCCAGAGGAAGGCTTTTGGTACAAGTGAACTTTCCAGGGGAGTCTTTATGCAGCCCCTCATACAACTGGACACTCCGGGTTCACCCTTTCACCGCAAGACTAAATATAGCCCTGGGGGCAATGGGAGAAGACTGAAAAAGCGGGCCTCAGAAAATGCATTGCGATTCCCCTTGGACCATCCAAAAGTGCCCGCAAAGGAAGGCTTTGGGTACATCTGAACTCCCCAGGGGAGCCTTTATGCAGCCCCACATGCAACTGGACCTTCCAGGTTCGCTTTTTCCGAGCAACACTAAATATAGCCCTAGCCGGCAAGGGAGACGCCTGAAAACTCAGGCCCCAGAAAACGCAATTCCGAGACCCATTCGCCCATCCAAAAGTGCCCCCAGAGGAAGGCTATGAATAGAAGTGAACTTCCCAGGGGAGCCTTTATGCAGCCCCACATGCAACTGGACCTTCCGGGTTCGCTTTTTCCGAGCAACACTAAATATAGCCCTAGCCGGCATGGGAGACGACTGAAAACTCGGGCCCCAGAAAACGCATTCCGAGCCCCTTTCGCCCATCCAAAAATGCCCCCAGAGGAAGGCTTTGAGTACAAGTGAACTCCCCAGGGGAGCCTTTATGCAGCCCCACATGCAACTGGACCCTCTATATACGCTCTTTCACAGCAAGACTAAATATATCCCTAGCTGGCATCGGAGTTGACTGAAAAATCGGGCCAAAGAAAACGCATTCCGAGCCCCTTTTGCCCATTCAAAAGTGCCCCCAAAGGAAGGCTTTGGGTACAACTGAATTCCCCAGGGGAGCCTTTTTGCAGCCCCACATGCAACTGGACCCTCCGCGTTCACTCTTTCACCGCAAGACTAAATATAGCCCTAGCCGCAAAGGGAGAAGACTGAAAAAGCGGGCCTCAGAAAACACATTGCGATTCCCCTTGGACCATCCAAAAGTGCCCCCAAAGGAAGGCTTTGGGTACAGCTGAACTCCCGAGGAGAGCCTTTATGCAGCCCCACACGCAACTGGACCCTCCGTGTTCGCTGTTTCCGAGCAACACTAAACATAGCCCTAGCCGGCATGGGAGACGACTGAAAACTTGGGCCCCAGAAAACGCTTTCTGAGCCCTTTTCGCCCATCCAAAAGTGCCCCCAGAGGAAGGCTTTGAGTACAAGTGAACTCCCCAGGGGAGCCTTTATGCAGCCCCACATGCAACTGGACCCTCAGTATTCGCTCTTTCACAGCAAGACTAAATATATCCCTAGCTGGCATCGGAGTTGACTGAAAAATCGGGCCAAAGAAAACGCATTCCGAGCCCCATTCGCCCATTCAAAAGTGCCCCCAAAGGAAGGCTTTGGGTACAACTGAATTCCCCAGGGGAGCCTTTTTGCAGCCCCACATGCAACTGGACCCTCCGCGTTCACTCTTTCACCGCAAGACTAAATATAGCCCTAGCCGCAAAGGGAGAAGACTGAAAAAGCGGGCCTCAGAAAACACATTGCGATTCCCCTTGGACCATCCAAAAGTGCCCCCAAAGGAAGGCTTTGGGTACAGCTGAACTCCCGAGGAGAGCCTTTATGCAGCCCCACACGCAACTGGACCCTCCGTGTTCGCTGTTTCCGAGCAACACTAAACATAGCCCTAGCCGGCATGGGAGACGACTGAAAACTTGGGCCCCAGAAAACGCTTTCTGAGCCCTTTTCGCCCATCCAAAAGTGCCCCCAGAGGAAGGCTTTGAGTACAAGTGAACTCCCCAGGGGAGCCTTTATGCAGCCCCACATGCAACTGGACCCTCAGTATTCGCTCTTTCACAGAAACCCTAACTATAGCCCTAGCCGACATGGGAGACGACTGAAAACTCGGGCCCCAGAAAACACATTCCAAGCCCTATTCGCCCATCCAGAAGTGCCCCCAAAGGAAGGCTTTGGTACAGCTGAACTCCCCAGGGGAGCCTTTGTGCAGAACCAAATGCAAATGGATCCTCCTTATTCGCTCTTTCACAGCAAGCCTAAATATAGCCCTAGCCGGCACCGGAGATGACTGAAAAATCGGGCCAAAGAAAACGCCTTACAAGACCCTTTCGCCCATCCAAAAGTGCCCCCAAAGGAAGGCTTTGAGTACAACTGAACTCCCCAGGGGAGTCTTTACGCAGCCCCACATGCAACTGGACACTCCTTATTCGCTCTTTCACAGGAACCCTAAATATAGCCCTGACCCGCATGGCAGTCGACTGAAAACTCGGGCCCCAGAAAACGCGTTACAAGCCCCATTCGCCCATCCAAAAGTGCCCCCAAAGGAAGGCTTTGGGTACAAGTGAACTCCCCAGTGGAGCTTTTTTGAAGCCCCACATGCAACTGGACCCTCCGGGTTCACTCTTTTTAAGCAAGCCTAAATATAGCCCTAGTCTCAAAGGGTGAAGACTGAAAAAGCGGGCCTCAGAAAACGCATTGGAAGTCTCTTTCGACCATCCGAAAGTGCCCCCAAAGGAAGGCTTTGGGTACATCTGAAATCCCCAGGGGAGTCTTTATGCAGCCCCACATGCAACTGGACCCTCCTTATTCGCTCTTTCACAGCATGCCTAAATGTATCTGTAGCAGGCATCGGAGATGACTGAAAAAGCAGGCCTCAGAAAACGCATTGCGAGTCTCTTTCCACCATCCAGAAGTGCCCCCAAAGGAAGGCTTTGGTACAGCTGAACTCCACAGGGGAGCGTTTGTGCAGAACCAAATGCAAATGGATCCTCCTTATTCACTCTTTCACAGCAAGCCTAAATATAGCCCTTGCCGGCACCGGAGATGACTGAAAACTCGGGCCCCATAAAAATCATTCCAAGCCCTATTCGCCCATCCAAAAGTCCCCCCAAAAGGAAGGCTTTGGTACAGCTGAACTCCCCAGGGGAGCCTTTGTGCAGTACCAAATGCAAATGGATCCTCCTTATTCGCTCTTTCACAGCAAGCCTAAATATAGCCCTAGCCGGCACCGGAGATGACTGAAAAATTGGGCCAAAGAAAACGCCTTACAAGACCCTTTCGCCCATCCAAAAGTGCCCCCAAAGGAAGGCTTTGAGTACACCTGAACTCCCCAGGGGAGCCTTTTTGCAGCCCCACATGCAACTGGACCCTCCTTATTCGCTCTTTCACAGCAACACTAAATACAGACCTGGCCCGCATGACAGACGACTGAAAACTCGGGCCCCAGAAAACGCGTTACAAGCCCCATTCGCCAATCCAAAAGTGCCCCCAAAGGAAGGCTTTGGGTACAAGTGAACTCCCCAGTGGAGCTTTTTTGAAGCCCCACATGCAACTGGACCCTCCGGGTTCACTCTTTTTAAGCAAGCCTAAATATAGCCCTAGTCTCAAAGGGTGAAGACTGAAAAAGCGGGCAACAGAATACACATTGCGAGTCTATTTGGAACATCCAAAAGTGCCCCCAAAGGAAGGCTTTGGGTACATCTGAACTCCCCAGGGGATCCTTTATGCAGCCCCAAATACAACTGGACCCTCCGTATTCGATCTTTCACAGCAACCCTAAATATATCCCTAGACGGCATGAGAGACGACTGAAAACTCGGGCCCCAGAAAACTCATTCCAAGCCCTATTCGCCCATCCAGAAGTGCCCCCAAAGGAAGGCTTTGGGTACAACTGAACTCCCCAGGGGAGCCTTTATTCAGCCCCACATGCAACTGGACCCTCAGTATTCGCTCTTTCACAGAAACCCTAACTATAGCCCTAGCCGACATGGGAGACGACTGAAAACTCGGGCCCCAGAAAACACATTCCAAGCCCTATTCGCCCATCCAGAAGTGCCCCCAAAGGAAGGCTTTGGTACAGCTGAACTCCCCAGGGGAGCCTTTGTGCAGAACCAAATGCAAATGGATCCTCCTTATTCGCTCTTTCACAGCAAGCCTAAATATAGCCCTAGCCGGCACCGGAGATGACTGAAAAATCGGGCCAAAGAAAACGCCTTACAAGACCCTTTCGCCCATCCAAAAGTGCCCCCAAAGGAAGGCTTTGAGTACAACTGAACTCCCCAGGGGAGTCTTTACGCAGCCCCACATGCAACTGGACACTCCTTATTCGCTCTTTCACAGGAACCCTAAATATAGCCCTGACCCGCATGGCAGTCGACTGAAAACTCGGGCCCCAGAAAACGCGTTACAAGCCCCATTCGCCCATCCAAAAGTGCCCCCAAAGGAAGGCTTTGGGTACAAGTGAACTCCCCAGTGGAGCTTTTTTGAAGCCCCACATGCAACTGGACCCTCCGGGTTCACTCTTTTTAAGCAAGCCTAAATATAGCCCTAGTCTCAAAGGGTGAAGACTGAAAAAGCGGGCCTCAGAAAACGCATTGGAAGTCTCTTTCGACCATCCGAAAGTGCCCCCAAAGGAAGGCTTTGGGTACATCTGAAATCCCCAGGGGAGTCTTTATGCAGCCCCACATGCAACTGGACCCTCCTTATTCGCTCTTTCACAGCATGCCTAAATGTATCTGTAGCAGGCATCGGAGATGACTGAAAAAGCAGGCCTCAGAAAACGCATTGCGAGTCTCTTTCCACCATCCAGAAGTGCCCCCAAAGGAAGGCTTTGGTACAGCTGAACTCCACAGGGGAGCGTTTGTGCAGAACCAAATGCAAATGGATCCTCCTTATTCACTCTTTCACAGCAAGCCTAAATATAGCCCTTGCCGGCACCGGAGATGACTGAAAACTCGGGCCCCATAAAAATCATTCCAAGCCCTATTCGCCCATCCAAAAGTCCCCCCAAAAGGAAGGCTTTGGTACAGCTGAACTCCCCAGGGGAGCCTTTGTGCAGTACCAAATGCAAATGGATCCTCCTTATTCGCTCTTTCACAGCAAGCCTAAATATAGCCCTAGCCGGCACCGGAGATGACTGAAAAATTGGGCCAAAGAAAACGCCTTACAAGACCCTTTCGCCCATCCAAAAGTGCCCCCAAAGGAAGGCTTTGAGTACACCTGAACTCCCCAGGGGAGCCTTTTTGCAGCCCCACATGCAACTGGACCCTCCTTATTCGCTCTTTCACAGCAACACTAAATACAGACCTGGCCCGCATGACAGACGACTGAAAACTCGGGCCCCAGAAAACGCGTTACAAGCCCCATTCGCCAATCCAAAAGTGCCCCCAAAGGAAGGCTTTGGGTACAAGTGAACTCCCCAGTGGAGCTTTTTTGAAGCCCCACATGCAACTGGACCCTCCGGGTTCACTCTTTTTAAGCAAGCCTAAATATAGCCCTAGTCTCAAAGGGTGAAGACTGAAAAAGCGGGCAACAGAATACACATTGCGAGTCTATTTGGAACATCCAAAAGTGCCCCCAAAGGAAGGCTTTGGGTACATCTGAACTCCCCAGGGGATCCTTTATGCAGCCCCAAATACAACTGGACCCTCCGTATTCGATCTTTCACAGCAACCCTAAATATATCCCTAGACGGCATGAGAGACGACTGAAAACTCGGGCCCCAGAAAACTCATTCCAAGCCCTATTCGCCCATCCAGAAGTGCCCCCAAAGGAAGGCTTTGGGTACAACTGAACTCCCCAGGGGAGCCTTTATTCAGCCCCACATGCAACTGGACCTTCCGGGTTCGCTGTTTCCGAGCAACACTAAATATAACCCTAGCCGGCATGGGAGACGACTGAAAATTTGGGCCCCAAAAAACGCATTCCCAGCCCCATTCGCCCATCCAAAAGTGCCCCCAGAGGAAGGCTTTGAGTACAAGTGAACTCCCCAGGGGAGCCTTTATGCAGCCCCACATGCAACTGGACCCTCCGTATTCGCTCTTTCACAGCAAGCCTAAATATAGCACTAGCCGGCACCGGAGATGACTAAAAAATCAGGCAAAAGAAAACGCCTTACAAGACCCTTTCGCCCATCCAAAAGTGCCCCCAAAGGAAGGCTTTGAGTACAAGTGAACTCCCCAGGGGAGCCTTTTTGCAGCCCCACATGCAACTGGACCCTCCGGGTTCGCTTTTTCCGAGCAACACTAAATATATCCCTTGCCGGCATGGGAGACGACTGAAAACTCGGGCCCCAGAAAACGCTTTCCGAGCCCTTTTCGCCCATCCAAAAGTGCCCCCAGAGGAAGGCTTTGGGTACAAGTGAACTTTCCAGGGGACCCTTTATGCAGCCCCACATGCAACTGGACCCTCCGGGTTCGCTGTTTACGAGCAACCCTAAATATAAAACTCGCCAGCATGGCAGAAGACTAAAAACTCGGGCCACAGAAAAAGCGTTTCAAGCCCCTTTCACCCATCCAAAAGTGCCCCCAGAGGAAGGCTTTGAGTACAAGTGAACTCCCCAGGGGAGCCTTTATGCAGCCCCACATGCAACTGGACCCTCCGTATTCGCTCTTTCACAGCAACCCGAAATATAGCCCTAGCCGACATGGGAGACGACTGAAAACTTGGGCCCCAGAAAACTCATTCCAAGCCCTATTCGCCCATCCAGAAGTCCCCCCAAAGGAAGGCTTTGGTACAGCTGAACTCCCCAGGGGAGCCTTTGTGCAGAACCAAATGCAAATGGATCCTCCTTATTCGCTCTTTCACAGCAAGTCTAAATATAGCCCTAGCCGGCACCGGAGATGACTGAAAAATCGGGCCAAAGAAAACGCCTTACAAGACCCTTTCGCCCATCCAAAAGTGCCCCCAAAGGAAGGCTTTGAGTACAAGTGAACTCCCCAGGGGAGCCTTTTTGCAGCCCCACATGCAACTGTACACTCCTTATTCGCTCTTTCACAGCAACCCTAAATACAGCCCTGGCCCGCATGGCAGACGACTGAAAACTCGGGCCCCAGAAAACGCGTTACAAGCCCCATTCGCCAATCCAAAAGTGCCCCCAAAGGAAGGCTTTGGGTACAACTCAACTACCCAGTGGAGCTTTTTTGAAGCCCCACATGCAACTGGACCCTCCGGGTTCACTCTTTTTAAGCAAGCCTAAATATAGCCCTAGTCGCAAAGGGTGAAGACTGAAAAAGCAGGCCTCAGAAAACGCATTGCAAGTCTCTTTCGACCATCCGAAAGTGCCCCCAAAGGAAGGCTTTGGGTACATCTGAACTCCCCAGGGAGGCCTTTTTGCAGCCCCACATGCAACTGGACCCTCCTTATTCGCTCTTTCACAGCAAGCCTAAATATAACTCTAGCCGGCATCGGGGAAGACGGAAAAAGCGGGCCTCAGAGAACGCGTTAAAAGCCCCTTTCGCCCTTCAAAAAGTGCCCCCAAAGGAAGGCTTTGTGTACAACTGAACTCCCCAGGGGAGCCTTTATTCAGCCCCACATGCAACTCGACGCTCCGGTTTCGCTGTTTCACAGCAACCCTAAGTACAACCCTAGCCAGCATGGCAGAAGACTGAAAACTAGGGCCACAAAAAAAGCATTTCAGGCCCCATTCACCCATCCAAAAGTGCCCCCAAAGGAAGGCTTTGGGTACAGCTGAACTCCCCAGGGGAGCCTTTGTGCAGCCCCACATGCAACTGGACCCTCCTTATTCGCTCTTTCACAGCAAGCCTAAATATAGCACTAGCCGGCACCGGAGATGACTAAAAAATCAGGCAAAAGAAAACGCCTTACAAGATCCTTTCGCCCATCCAAAAGTGCCCCCAAAGGAAGGCTTTCAGTACAACTGAACTCCCCAGGGGTGCCTTTACGCAGCCCCACATGCAACTGGACCCTCCGTATTCGCTCTTACACAGCAAGCCTAAATATATCCCTGGCACGCATTGTAGATGACTGAAAACTCAGGCCCCAGAAAACGGGTTACAAGCCCCATTCGCCAATCCGAAAGTGCCCCCAAAGGAAGGCTTTGGGTACAACTGAACTCCCCAGGGGAGCCTTTTTGCAGCCCCACATGCAACTGGACCCTCCGCGTTCACTCTTTCACCGCAAGACTAAATATAGCCCTCGGCGCAATGGGAGAAGACTGAAAAAGCGGGCCTCAGAAAATGCATTGCGATTCCCCTTGGACCATCCAAAAGTGCCCCCAAAGGAAGGCTTTGGGTACAACTGAACTCCCCAGGGGAGCCTTTAGCAAGCCCTTCATACAACTGGACCCTCCGGGTTCACTCTTTCACCGCAAGACTAAATATAGGTCTCGGCGCAAATGGGAGAAGACTGAAAAAACGGGCCTCAGGAAATGCATTGCGATTCCCGTTGGACAATCCAAAGTGCCCCCAAAGGAAGACTTTGGGTACAATTGAACTCCCCAGGGGAGCCTTTTTGCAGCCCCACATGCAACTGGACCCTCCGCGTTCACTCTTTCACCGCAAGACTAAATATAGCCCTAGCCGCAAAGGGAGAAGACTGAAAAAGTGGGCCTCAGAAAACGCATTACGATTCTCTTTGGACCATGTAAAACTGCCCGCAAAGGAAGGCTTTGGGTACATCTGAACTCCCCAGGGGAGCCTTTTTGCAGCCCCACATGCAACTGGACCCTCCGGGTTCGCTTTTTCCGAGCAACACTAAATATAAAACTCGCCAGCATGGCAGAAGACTGAAAACTCGGGCCCCAGAAAAAGCGTTTCAAGCCCCTTTCACCCATCCAAAAGTGCCCCCAGAGGAAGGCTTTGAGTACAAGTGAACTCCCCAGGGGAGCCTTTATGCAGCCCCACATGCAACTGGACCCTCCGTATTCGCTCTTTCACAGCAACCCGAAATATAGCCCTAGCCGACATGGGAGACGACTGAAAACTCGGGCCCCAGAAAACTCATTCCAAGCCCTATTCGCCCATCCAGAAGTGCCCCCAAAGGAAGGCTTTGGTACAGCTGAACTCCCCAGGGGAGCCTTTGTGCAGAACCAAATGCAAATGGATCCTCCTTATTCGCTCTTTCACAGCAAGCCTAAATATAGCCCTAGCCGGCACCGGAGATGACTGAAAAACTGGGCCAAAGAAAACGCCTTATGAGACCCTTTCGCCCATCCAAAAGTGCCCCCAAAGGAAGGCTTTGATTACAACAGAACTCCCCAGGGGAGCCTTTACGCAGCCCCACATGCAACTGGACACTCCTTATTCGCTCTTTCACAGCAACCCTAAATACAGCCCTGGCCCGCATGGCAGACGACTGAAAACTCGGGCCCCAGAAAACGCGTTACAACTCCCATTCGCCAATCCAAAAGTGCCCCCAAAGGAAGGCTTTGGGTACAACTCAACTACCCAGTAAAGCTTTTTTGAAGCCCCACATGCAACTGAACCCTCCGGGTTCACTCTCTTTACGCAAGCCTAAATATAGCCCTAGTCGCAAAGGGTGAAGACTGAAAAAGCGGGCCTCAGAAAACGCATTGCAAGTCTCTTTCGACCATCCGAAAGTGCCCGCAAATGAAGGCTTTGGGTACATCTGAACTCCCCAGGGGAGCCTTTTTGCAGCCCCACATGCAACTGGACCCTCCGCGTTCACTCTTTCACCGCAAGACTAAATATAGCCCTAGCCGCAAAGGGAGAAGACTGAAAAAGTGGGCCTCAGAAAACGCATTACGATTCTCTTTGGACCATGTAAAACTGCCGGCAAAGGAAGGCTTTGGGTACATCTGAACTCCCCAGGGGAGCCTTTTGCAGCCCCACATGCAACTGGACCCTCCGGGTTCGCTTTTTCCAAGCAACACTAAACATAGCCCTGGCCGGCATGGGAGACGACTGAAAACTCGGGCCCCAGAAAACGCTTTCCGAGCCCTTTTCGCCCATCCAAAAGTGCCCCCAGAGGAAGGCTTTGAGTACAAGTGAACTCCCCAGGGGAGCCTTTATGCAGCCCCACATGCAACTGGACCCTCCGTATTCGCTCTTTCACAGCAACCCGAAATATAGCCTTAGCCGACATGGGAGACGACTGAAAACTCGGGCCCCAGAAAACTCATTCCAAGCCCTATTCGCCCATCCAGAAGTGCCCCCAAAGGAAGGCTTTGGGTACATCTGAACTCCCCAGGGGAGCCTTTGTGCAGAACCAAATGCAAATGGATCCTCCTTATTCGCTCTTTCACAGCAAGCCTAAATATAGCCCTAGCCGGCACCGGATATGACTGAAAAACCGGGCCAAAGAAAACGCCTTATGAGACCCTTTCGCCCATCCAAAAGTGCCCCCAAAGGAAGGCTTTGAGTACAACTGAACTCCCCAGGGGAGCCTTTACGCAGCCCCACATGCAACTGGACACTCCTTATTCGCTCTTTCACAGCAACCCTAAATACAGCCCTGGCCCGCATGGCAGACGACTGAAAACTCGGGCCCCAGAAAACGCGTTACAACTCCCATTCGCCAATCCAAAAGTGCCCCCAAAGGAAGTCTTTGGGTACAAGTGAACTCCCCAGTGGAGCTTTTTTTAAGCCCCACATGCAACTGAACCCTCCGGGTTCACTCTTTTTACGCAAGCCTAAATATAGCCCTAGTCGCTAAGGGTGAAGACTGAAAAAGCGGGCCTCAGAAAATGCATTGCAAGTCTCTTTCGACCATCCGAAAGTGCCCGCAAAGGAAGGCTTTGGGTACAACTGAACTCCCCAGGGGAGCCTTTATGCAGCCCCACATGCAACTGGACCCTCCTTATTCGCTCTTTCACAGCAAGCCTAAATATAACCCTAGCCGGCATCGGGGAAGACTGAAAAAGCGGGCCTCAGAGAACGCATTAAAAGCCCCTTTCGCCCTTCAAAAAGTGCCCCCAAAGGAAGGCTTTGGGTACAACTGAACTCCCCAGGGGAGCCTTTATTCAGGCCCACATGCAACTCGACGCTCCGGTTTCGCTGTTTCACAGCAACCCTAAGTATATCCCTAGCCAGCATGGCAGAAGACTGAAAACTCGGGCCCCAGAAAAAGCGTTTCAAGCCCCACTCACCCATCCAAAATTGCCCCCAAAGGAAGGCTTTGGGTACAGCTGAACTCCCCTGGGGAGCCTTTTTGCAGCCCCACAAGCAACTGGACCCTCCGTATACGCTCTTTCACAGCAAGACTAAATATAACTCTGGCCGGCATTGTAGATGACTGAAAACTCGGGCCCCAGAAAACGCATTCCCAGCCCCATTCGCCCATCCAAAAGTGCTCCCAGATGAAGGCTTTGGGTACAACTGAACTCCCCAGGGCAGTCTTTATGCAGTCCCACATGCAACTGGACCCTCCTTACTCGCTCTTTCACAGCAAGCCTAAATATAGCCCTAGCGGGCATCGGAGATGACTGAAAAATCGGGCCAAAGAAAACGCATTACAAGACCCTTTCGCCCATCCAAAACTGCGCCCAAAGGAAGGCTTTCGGTACAACTGAACTCCCCAGGGGAGCCTGTACGCAGCCCCACATGCAACTGGACCCTCCGTATTCGCTCTTTCACAGCAAGCATAAATATAACCCTGGCCCGCAGGGCAGACGACTGAAAACTCGGGCCCCAGAAAACTCATTCCAAGCCCCTTTCGCCCATTCAAAAGTGCCCCCAAAGGAAGGCTTTGGGTACAAGTGAACTCCCCAGGGGAGCCTTTATGCAGCCCCACATGCAACTGGACCCTCCGTATACGCTCTTTCACCGCAAGACTAAATATATCCCTAACCACAAAGGGAGAAGACTGAAAAAGCGGGCCTCAGAAAACGCATTGCGATTCCCCTTGGACCATCCAAAAGTGCCCCCAAAGGAAGGCTTTGGGTACAACTGAACTCCCCAGGGGAGCCTTTTTGCAGCCCCACATGCAACTGGACCCTCCGGGTTCGCTTTTTCCGAATAACACTAAACATAGCCCTAGCCGGCATGGGAGACGACTGAAAACTCGGGCCCCAGAAAACGCTTTCCGAGCCCTTTTCGCCCATCCAAAAGTGCCCCCAGAGGAAGGCTTTGAGTACAAGTGAACTCCCCAGGGGAGCCTTTATGCAGCCCCACATGCAACTGGACCCTCCGTATTCGCTCTTTCACAGCAACACTAAATATAGCCCTAGCCGACATGGGAGACGACTGAAAACTCGGGCCCCAGAAAACTCATTCCAAGCCCTATTCGCCCATCCAGAAGTGCCCCCAAAGGAAGGCTTTGGTACAGCTGAACTCCCCAGGGGAGCCTTTGTGCAGAACCAAATGCAAATGGATCCTCCTTATTCGCTCTTTCACAGCAAGCCTAAATATAGCCCTAGCCGGCACCAGATATGACTGAAAAACCGGGCCAAAGAAAACGCCTTATGAGACCCTTTCGCCCATCCAAAAGTGCCCCCAAAGGAAGGCTTTGATTACAACTGAACTCCCCAGGGGAGCCTTTACGCAGCCCCACATGCAACTGGACACTCCTTATTCGCTCTTTCACAGCAACCCTAAATACAGCCCTGGCCCGCATGGCAGACGACTGAAAACTCGGGCCCCAGAAAACGCGTTACAATTCCCATTCGCCAATCCAAAAGTGCCCCCAAAGGAAGTCTTTGGGTACAAGTGAACTCCCCAGTGGAGCTTTTTTTAAGCCCCACATGCAACTGAACCCTCCGGGTTCACTCTTTTTACGCAAGCCTAAATATAGCCCTAGTCGCAAAGGGTGAAGACTGAAAAAGCGGGCCTCAGAAAATGCATTGCAAGTCTCTTTCGACCATCCGAAAGTGCCCGCAAAGGAAGGCTTTGGGTACAACTGAACTCCCCAGGGGAGCCTTTATGCAGCCCCACATGCAACTGGACCCTCCTTATTCGCTCTTTCACAGCAAGCCTAAATATAACCCTAGCCGGCATCAGGGAAGACTGAAAAATCGGGCCTCAGAGAACGCTTTAAAAGCCCCTTTCGCCCTTCAAAAAGTGCCCCCAAAGGAAGGCTTTGGGTACAACTGAACTCCCCAGGGGAGCCTTTATTCAGGCCCACATGCAACTCGACGCTCCGGTTTCGCTGTTTCACAGCAACCCTAAGTATATCCCTAGCCAGCATGGCAGAAGACTGAAAACTCGGGCCCCAGAAAAAGCGTTTCAAGCCCCATTCACCCATCCAAAAGTGCCACCAAAGGAAGGCTTTGGGTACATCTGAACTCCCCAGGGGAGCCTTTTTGCAGCCCCACATGCAACTGGACCCTCCGGGTTCGCTTTTTCCGAGCAACACTAAACATAACCCTATCCGGCATGGGAGACGTCTGAAAACTCGGGCCCCAGAAAACGCTTTCCGAGCCCTTTTCGCCCATCCAAAAGTGCCCCCAGAGGAAGGCTTTGAGTACAAGTGAACTCCCCAGGGTAGCCTTTATGCAGCCCCACATGCAACTGGACCCTCCGGGTTCGCTGTTTACGAGCAACCCTAAATATAAAACTCGCCAGCATGGTAAAGGTCTGAAAACTCGGGCCACAGAAAAAGCATTTCAAGCCCCATTCACCCATCAAAAAGTGCCACCAAAGGAAGGCTTTGGGTACAACTGAACTACCCAGGTGAGCCTTTACGTAGCCCCACATGCATCTAGACCCTCCGTATTAGCTCTTTCATAGCAAGCCTAAATATAGCCCTGGCCCGCATGGCAGACGACTGAAAACTCGGGCCCCAGAAAACGCATTCCAAGCCCCTTTCGCCCATCCAAAAGTGCCCCCAGAGGAAGGCTTTGAGTACAAGTGAACTCCCCAGGGGAGCCTTTATGCAGCCCCTCATACAACTAGAACCTCCAGTTGTATGAGGGGTATTCTGGACACTTTCGTCGAGCCGCCCAAGGCGGGACGCGGACCCCCTCGCGGCTAGCACACACGTCACCCGGGACCGGAGCCAAGGGACCACATCCGGACGCCTGCCGCTCTGGACTGTCTGAGTCCCCGGTCCCCGGGACGGCTTAACTCCAAGCCGCTGAACGACAGCCTGACGCTTCGCGGCAAGTCTGGCTCCCATGCCGCTCGTGGCCGGACAACCGTGTCTTGGGATCGTTGTCCCCAATCCGCCCGAGACGGGACCCGGACCCCGGTGCGGCTAGCACACACGTCGCGCAGGACCGGAGCCTACGGGCTCGGAAAACCGGACCAACGCAGCCCGTAGAGGGACACACGTTTCCAGCGATCGAAATAGCGGAGCCGACAGAGGTCCGACCGGGTCCTAGTGCGGCTAGCACACACATCTCCCAGGACCGGAGCGTGGCTGTTCAGGAAGGACGGCCGCCGCTCCGGACAGGACAGAAGCTTTCGTCTCGGGGACAACCAGTCCCCGAGCCAGCGGATGACAGCCTCCTGTTTCACGACACGGCTGCTACGCATGCAGCTCGTGGCCGGACCACTGTGTCGTGGGATCTCGTTCCCCAAGCGGCCCAAGACCGAACCCGGACCCCCGTGCAGCTAGCACACACGTCGCCCAGGACCGGAGCCCAGGGTCCACATCCGGACGTCTGCCGCTCTGGACTGTCTGAATCCCCGGTCCCCGGCACTGCGTAACTCCGAGCCGCTGAACGACAGCCTCCACTTCTCGACACGGCTGGCAGCCACAGCGCTTGTGGCCGGTCACCCGTGTCTTGCGATCACTTTAGTCAAGCCGCCCAAGGCGGGACCCGGACCCCGGTGCGGCTAGCACACACGTCGCGCAGGACCGGAGCCTAGGGGCTCGGAAAACCGGACCAACGCAGCTCTTAGAGGACACACGTTTCCTGCGATCGGAATAGCGGAGCCGACAGAGGTCCGACAAGGGTCCTAGTGAGGCTAGCACAAACGTCGCCCAGGATAGGAGCGTGGCTGTTCGGGACGGACGGCTGCCGCTCCGGAGAGGACAGAACCCCATGTCCCCACGACTGCCAGCCCACGAGCCGGCGGAGGACAGCCTCCTGCTTCGCGGCAAGGCTGGCACCCACACCGCTTGTGGCCGGTCACCCGTGTCTTGCGATCACTTTCGTCGAGCCGCCCAAGGCGGGACGCGGACCCCCTCGCGGCTAGCACACACGTCACCCGGGACCGGAGCCAAGGGACCACATCCGGACGCCTGCCGCTCTGGACTGTCTGAGTCCCCGGTCCCCGGGACGGCTTATCTCCGAGCCGCTGAACGACAGCCTGACGCTTCGCGGCAAGTCTGGCTCCCATGCCGCTCGCGGCCGGACAACCGTGTCTTGGGATCGTTGTCCCCAATCCGCCCGAGACGGGACCCGGACCCCTGTGCGGCTAGCACACACGTCGCGCAGGACCGGAGCCTACGGGCTCGGAAAACCGGACCAACGCAGCCCGTAGAGGGACACACGTTTCCAGCGATCGAAATAGCGGAGCCGACAGAGGTCCGACCGGGTCCTAGTGCGGCTAGCACACACATCGCCCAGGACCGGAGCGTGGCTGTTCGGGAAGGACGGCCGCCGCTCCGGACAGGACAGAAGCTTTCGTCTCAGGGACAGCCAGTCCCCGAGCCAGCGGATGACAGCCTCCTGTTTCACGACATGGCTGCTACGCATGCAGCTCGTGGCCGGACCACTGTGTCGTGGGATCTCCTCCCCCGAGCCGCCCAAGACCGAACCGGTGCGGATAGCATACACGTAGCCCGCGACAGTAGCGTGAGTGTTCGAGACGGACGGCTGCCGCTCCGGAGAGGACAGAACCCCATGTCCCCACGACTGCCAGCCCACGAGCCGGCGGAGGACAGCCTCCTGCTTCGCGGCAAGGCTGGCACCCACACCGCTCGTGGCCGGTCACCCGTGTCTTGCGATCACTTTCGTCGAGCCGCCCAAGGCGGGACCCGGACCCCGGTGCGGCTAGCACACACGTCACCCGGGACCGGAGCCAAGGGACCACATCCGGACGCCTGCCGCTCTGGACTGTCTGAGTCCCCGGTCCCCGGGACGGCTTATCTCCGAGCCGCTGAACGACAGCCTGACGCTTCGCGGCAAGTCTGGCTCCCATGCCGCTCGCGGCCGGACAACCGTGTCTTGGGATCGTTGTCCCCAATCCGCCCGAGACGGGACCCGGACCCCGGTGCGGCTAGCACACACGTCGCGCAGGACCGGAGCCTACGGGCTCGGAAAACCGGACCAACGCATCCCGTAGAGGGACACACGTTTCCAGCGATCGAAATAGCGGAGCCGACAGAGGTCCGACCGGGTCCTAGTGCGGCTAGCACACACATCGCCCAGGACCGGAGCGTGGCTGTTCGGGAAGGACGGCCGCCGCTCCGGACAGGACAGAAGCTTTCGTCTCAGGGACAGCCAGTCCCCGAGCCAGCGGATGACAGCCTCCTGTTTCACGACATGGCTGCTACGCATGCAGCTCGTGGCCGGACCACTGTGTCGTGGGATCTCCTCCCCCGAGCCGCCCAAGACCGAACCGGTGCGGATAGCATACACGTAGCCCGCGACTGTAGCGTGAGTGTTCGAGACGGACGGCTGCCGTTCCGGAGAGGACAGAACCCCAGGTCCCCGCGACTGCCAGCCCACGAGCCGGCGGATGACAGCCTCCGGCTTCCCAGCAAGGCTGGCACCCACACCGCTTGTGGCCGGTCACCCGTGTCGTGAGATCACTTTCCTCGAGCAGCCCGAGACAGAACCCGGAACCCAGTGCGGCTAGCACACACGTCGCCCAGGATCGGAGCCAAGGAGCTCTGCACAGCCGGTCCCACAGTGCCCGTTGACGGACACCCGTGTCCTGCAATCGCTTTCCCGGAGCCGATCGACGTGGGACCCGGACCGCGGTCCGGCTAGCACACACGTCGCCCAGGATCGGAGCCCAGGGTGTCGATACGGACGGCTGCCGCTCCGGACAGGAAAGAACCCCGGGTCCGCGTGATTGCCAGCCTCCGAGCCGGCGGACGACAGCCTCCAGCTTCTCGACACGGCTGCTACGCAAGCCGCTCGAGGCCGGACAACCGTGTCGTGGGATCGTTGTCCCCAGTCCGCCCGAAACGTGATCCGGACCGCGGTGCGGCTAGCACACACGTCGCCCAGGACCGGAGCGTGGGTGTTCGGAACGGACGACCGCCGCTCCGGACAGGACAGAACCCCCGGTCTCGGCGAAGGCCAGCCCCCTAGCCGGCGAACAAGAGTCCTGGCTTCATGACACGGCTGACAACCGTGCCGGTCGAGGACGGACAACCCTGTCGTGGACCGCGGTCCCAGAGCCTCCAGAAACGGGACAGGGAGTCCGCTGTGGCTAGCACACACGTCGCCCAGGATCGGAGCCAAGGAGCTCTGCACAGCCGGTCCCACAGTGCCCGTAGACGGACACCCGTGTCCTGCAATCGCTTTCCCGGAGCCGATCGACGTGGGACCCGGACCGCGGTCCGGCTAGCACACACGTCGCCCAGGATCGGAGCCCAGGGTGTCGATACGGACGGCTGCCGCTCCGGACAGGAAAGAACCCCGGGTCCGCGTGATTGCCAGCCTCCGAGCCGGCGAACGACAGCCTCCAGCTTCTCGACACGGCTGGTACCCACACCGCTTGTGGCCGGACAACAGTGTCGTGTGATCGCTGTCCCCAATCCGCACAGACGGGATTCTTACCCCGGTGCGGCTAGCACACTCGTCGCCCAGGATCGGAGAGAGTTGGCTCGGGAATCCACACCCACGCAGCCTGTGGAGGGACACTCGTGTCCTGCGATCGCCACACCGGAGTCGACCGAGGTCCGACCTGGGCTTAGTGTGGCTAGCACACACGTCGCCCAGGATAGGAACGTGGGTGTTCGGGACGGAGGGCTGCCGCTCAGCAGAGGACAGAACCCCAGGTCCCCGCGACTGCCAGCCCACGAGGGGGCGGATGACAGCCTCACGCTTCGCTGCAAGTGTAGCTCCCATGCCGCTCGTGGAGAGACAACCGTGTCGTGGGATCGTTGTCAACAATCCGCCCGAGAATGGATTCTTACCCCCGCGCGGCTAGCATACACGTCTCCCAGGACCGGAGTCTTGGCGTTCGGGAAGCACGGTTGCCGCTCCGGGACAGACAGTTCCCGAGCGAACGGAACACAGCCTCCTGCTTCGCGGCAAGGCTGGCACCCACACCGCTTGTGGCCGGTCACCCGTGTCTTGCGATCACTTTCGTCGAGCCGCCCAAGGCGGGACCCGGACCCCGGTGCGGCTAGAACACACGTCACCCAGGACCGGAGCCCAGGGTCCACATCCGGACGTCTGCCGCTCTGGACTGTCTGAATCCCCAGTCCCCGGAACGGCGTAACTCCGAGCCGCTGAACGACAGCCTCCACTTCTCGACACGACTGGCAGCCACAGCGCTTGTGGCCGGACAACCGTGTCGTAGGATCTCCTTCCCCGAGGCGCCCGAAATGGGATCCGGACCCCGGTGCGGCGAGCAAACACGACACCCAGGATGGAGCCAAAGGGCTCGGGAAGCCGGACCCATGCTGCCCGTGGAGGGACACTCGTGTCCTGCGATCGAAATAGCGGAGCCGACCGAGGTCCCACCCGGACCCCAGTGCGGCTAGCACACACGTCGCCCAGGAGAGGAGCGTGGCTGTTCGGGAAGGACGGCCGCCGCTCCGGACAGGACAGAAGCCCTGGTCTCGGGGACAGCCAGCCCCCGAGCCAGCGGATGACAGCCATCTGTTTCACGATATGGCTGCTACGCATGCAGCTCGTGGCCGGACCACTGTGTCGTGGGATCTCCTCCCCCGAGCCGCCCAAGACCGAACCGGTGCGGATAGCATACACGTAGCCCGCGACTGTAGCGTGAGTGTTCGAGACGGACGGCTGCCGTTCCGGAGAGGACAGAACCCCAGGTCCCCGCGACTGCCAGCCCACGAGCCGGCGGATGACAGCCTCCGGCTTCCCAGCAAGGCTGGCACCCACACCGCTTGTGGCCGGTCACCCGTGTCGTGAGATCACTTTCCTCGAGCAGCCCGAGACAGAACCCGGACCCCGGTGTGGCTAGCACACACGTCGCCCAGGATCGGAGCCAAGGAGCTCTGCACAGCCGATCCCACAGTGCCCGTTGACGGACACCCGTGTCCTGCAATCGCTTTCCCGGAGCCGATCGACGTGGGACCCGGACCGCGGTCCGGCTAGCACACACGTCGCCCAGGATCGGAGCCCAGGGTGTCGATACGGACGGCTGCCGCTCCGGACAGGAAAGAACCCCGGGTCCGCGTGATTGCCAGCCTCCGAGCCGGCGGACGACAGCCTCCAGCTTCTCGACACGGCTGCTACGCAAGCCGCTCGAGGCCGGACAACCGTGTCGTGGGATCGTTGTCCCCAGTCCGCCCGAAACGGGATCCGGACCGCGGTGCGGCTAGCACACACGTCGCCCAGGACCGGAGCGTGGGTGTTCGGAACGGACGACCGCCGCTCCGGACAGGACAGAACCCCCGGTCTCGGCGAAGGCCAGCCCCCTAGCCGGCGAACAAGAGTCCTGGCTTCATGACACGGCTGACAACCGTGCCGGTCAAGGACGGACAACCCTGTCGTGGACCGCGGTCCCAGAGCCTCCAGAAACGGGACAGGGAGTCCGCTGTGGCTAGCACACACGTCGCCCAGGATCGGAGCCAAGGAGCTCTGCACAGCCGGTCCCACAGTGCCCGTAGACGGACACCCGTGTCCTGCAATCGCTTTCCCGGAGCCGATCGACGTGGGACCCGGACCGCGGTCCGGCTAGCACACACGTCGCCCAGGATCGGAGCCCAGGGTGTCGATACGGACGGCTGCCGCTCCGGACAGGAAAGAACCCCGGGTCCGCGTGATTGCCAGCCTCCGAGCCGGCGAACGACAGCCTCCAGCTTCTCGACACGGCTGGTACCCACACCGCTTGTGGCCGGACAACAGTGTCGTGTGATCGCTGTCCCCAATCCGCACAGACGGGATTCTTACCCCGGTGCGGCTAGCACACTCGTCGCCCAGGATCGGAGAGAGTTGGCTCGGGAATCCACACCCACGCAGCCTGTGGAGGGACACTCGTGTCCTGCGATCGCCACACCGGAGTCGACCGAGGTCCGACCTGGGCTTAGTGTGGCTAGCACACACGTCGCCCAGGATAGGAACGTGGGTGTTCGGGACGGAGGGCTGCCGCTCAGCAGAGGACAGAACCCCAGGTCCCCGCGACTGCCAGCCCACGAGGCGGCGGATGACAGCCTCACGCTTCGCTGCAAGTGTAGCTCCCATGCCGCTCGTGGAGAGACAACCGTGTCGTGGGATCGTTGTCAACAATCCGCCCGAGAATGGATTCTTACCCCCGCGCGGCTAGCATACACGTCTCCCAGGACCGGAGTCTTGGCGTTCGGGAAGCACGGTTGCCGCTCCGGGACAGACAGTTCCCGAGCGAACGGAACACAGCCTCCTGCTTCGCGGCAAGGCTGGCACCCACACCGCTCGTGGCCGGTCACCCGTGTCTTGCGATCACTTTCGTCGAGCCGCCCAAGGCGGGACCCGGACCCCGGTGCGGCTAGAACACACGTCACCCAGGACCGGAGTCCAGGGTCCACATCCGGACGTCTGCCGCTCTGGACTGTCTGAATCCCCAGTCCCCGGAACGGCGTAACTCCGAGCCGCTGAACGACAGCCTCCACTTCTCGACACGGCTGGCAGCCACAGCGCTTGTGGCCGGACAACCGTGTCGTAGGATCTCCTTCCCCGAGGAGCCCGAAATGGGATCCGGACCCCGGTGCGGCGAGCAAACACGACACCCAGGATGGAGCCAAAGGGCTCGGGAAGCCGGACCCATGCTGCCCGTGGAGGGACACTCGTGTCCTGCGATCGAAATAGCGGAGCCGACCGAGGTCCCACCCGGACCCCAGTGCGGCTAGCACACACGTTGCCCAGGAGAGGAGCGTGGCTGTTCGGGAAGGACGGCCGCCGCTCCGGACAGGACAGAAGCCCTGGTCTCGGGGACAGCCAGCCCCCGAGCCAGCGGATGACAGCCATCTGTTTCACGATATGGCTGCTACGCATGCAGCTCGTGGCCGGACCACTGTGTCGTGGGATCTCCTCCCCCGAGCCGCCCAAGACCGAACCGGTGCGGATAGCATACACGTAGCCCGCGACTGTAGCGTGAGTGTTCGAGACGGACGGCTGCCGTTCCGGAGAGGACAGAACCCCATGTCCCCACGACTGCCAGCCCACGAGCCGGCGGATGACAGCCTCTGGCTTCCCAGCAAGGCTGGCACCCACACCGCTTGTGGCCGGTCACCCGTGTCTTGCGATCACTTTCGTCGAGCCGCCCAAGGCGGGACGCGGACCCCCTCGCGGCTAGCACACACGTCACCCGGGACCGGAGCCAAGGGACCACATCCGGACGCCTGCCGCTCTGGACTGTCTGAGTCCCCGGTCCCCGGGACGGCTTATCTCCGAGCCGCTGAACGACAGCCTGACGCTTCGCGGCAAGTCTGGCTCCCATGCCGCTCGCGGCCGGACAACCGTGTCTTGGGATCGTTGTCCCCAATCCGCCCGAGACGGGACCCGGACCCCGGTGCGGCTAGCACACACGTCGCGCAGGACCGGAGCCTACGGGCTCGGAAAACCGGACCAACGCATCCCGTAGAGGGACACACGTTTCCAGCGATCGAAATAGCGGAGCCGACAGAGGTCCGACCGGGTCCTAGTGCTTCTAGCACACACATCGCCCAGGACCGGAGCGTGGCTGTTCGGGAAGGACGGCCGCCGCTCCGGACAGGACAGAAGCTTTCGTCTCAGGGACAGCCAGTCCCCGAGCCAGCGGATGACAGCCTCCTGTTTCACGACATGGCTGCTACGCATGCAGCTCGTGGCCGGACCACTGTGTCGTGGGATCTCCTCCCCCGAGCCGCCCAAGACCGAACCGGTGCGGATAGCATACACGTAGCCCGCGACTGTAGCGTGAGTGTTCGAGACGGACGGCTGCCGTTCCGGAGAGGACAGAACCCCAGGTCCCCGCGACTGCCAGCCCACGAGCCGGCGGATGACAGCCTCCGGCTTCCCAGCAAGGCTGGCACCCACACCGCTTGTGGCCGGTCACCCGTGTCGTGAGATCACTTTCCTCGAGCAGCCCGAGACAGAACCCGGAACCCAGTGCGGCTAGCACACACGTCGCCCAGGATCGGAGCCAAGGAGCTCTGCACAGCCGGTCCCACAGTGCCCGTTGACGGACACCCGTGTCCTGCAATCGCTTTCCCGGAGCCGATCGACGTGGGACCCGGACCGCGGTCCGGCTAGCACACACGTCGCCCAGGATCGGAGCCCAGGGTGTCGATACGGACGGCTGCCGCTCCGGACAGGAAAGAACCCCGGGTCCGCGTGATTGCCAGCCTCCGAGCCGGCGGACGACAGCCTCCAGCTTCTCGACACGGCTGCTACGCAAGCCGCTCGAGGCCGGACAACCGTGTCGTGGGATCGTTGTCCCCAGTCCGCCCGAAACGGGATCCGGACCGCGGTGCGGCTAGCACACACGTCGCCCAGGACCGGAGCGTGGGTGTTCGGAACGGACGACCGCCGCTCCGGACAGGACAGAACCCCCGGTCTCGGCGAAGGCCAGCCCCCTAGCCGGCGAACAAGAGTCCTGGCTTCATGACACGGCTGACAACCGTGCCGGTCGAGGACGGACAACCCTGTCGTGGACCGCGGTCCCAGAGCCTCCAGAAACGGGACAGGGAGTCCGCTGTGGCTAGCACACACGTCGCCCAGGATCGGAGCCAAGGAGCTCTGCACAGCCGGTCCCACAGTGCCCGTAGACGGACACCCGTGTCCTGCAATCGCTTTCCCGGAGCCGATCGACGTGGGACCCGGACCGCGGTCCGGCTAGCACACACGTCGCCCAGGATCGGAGCCCAGGGTGTCGATACGGACGGCTGCCGCTCCGGACAGGAAAGAACCCCGGGTCCGCGTGATTGCCAGCCTCCGAGCCGGCGAACGACAGCCTCCAGCTTCTCGACACGGCTGGTACCCACACCGCTTGTGGCCGGACAACAGTGTCGTGTGATCGCTGTCCCCAATCCGCACAGACGGGATTCTTACCCCGGTGCGGCTAGCACACTCGTCGCCCAGGATCGGAGAGAGTTGGCTCGGGAATCCACACCCACGCAGCCTGTGGAGGGACACTCGTGTCCTGCGATCGCCACACCGGAGTCGACCGAGGTCCGACCTGGGCTTAGTGTGGCTAGCACACACGTCGCCCAGGATAGGAACGTGGGTGTTCGGGACGGAGGGCTGCCGCTCAGCAGAGGACAGAACCCCAGGTCCCCGCGACTGCCAGCCCACGAGGCGGCGGATGACAGCCTCACGCTTCGCTGCAAGTGTAGCTCCCATGCCGCTCGTGGAGAGACAACCGTGTCGTGGGATCGTTGTCAACAATCCGCCCGAGAATGGATTCTTACCCCCGCGCGGCTAGCATACACGTCTCCCAGGACCGGAGTCTTGGCGTTCGGGAAGCACGGTTGCCGCTCCGGGACAGACAGTTCCCGAGCGAACGGAACACAGCCTCCTGCTTCGCGGCAAGGCTGGCACCCACACCGCTCGTGGCCGGTCACCCGTGTCTTGCGATCACTTTCGTCGAGCCGCCCAAGGCGGGACCCGGACCCCGGTGCGGCTAGAAAACACGTCACCCAGGACCGGAGTCCAGGGTCCACATCCGGACGTCTGCCGCTCTGGACTGTCTGAATCCCCAGTCCCCGGAACGGCGTAACTCCGAGCCGCTGAACGACAGCCTCCACTTCTCGACACGGCTGGCAGCCACAGCGCTTGTGGCCGGACAACCGTGTCGTAGGATCTCCTTCCCCGAGGAGCCCGAAATGGGATCCGGACCCCGGTGCGGCGAGCAAACACGACACCCAGGATGGAGCCAAAGGGCTCGGGAAGCCGGACCCATGCTGCCCGTGGAGGGACACTCGTGTCCTGCGATCGAAATAGCGGAGCCGACCGAGGTCCCACCCGGACCCCAGTGCGGCTAGCACACACGTTGCCCAGGAGAGGAGCGTGGCTGTTCGGGAAGGACGGCCGCCGCTCCGGACAGGACAGAAGCCCTGGTCTCGGGGACAGCCAGCCCCCGAGCCAGCGGATGACAGCCATCTGTTTCACGATATGGCTGCTACGCATGCAGCTCGTGGCCGGACCACTGTGTCGTGGGATCTCCTCCCCCGAGCCGCCCAAGACCGAACCGGTGCGGATAGCATACACGTAGCCCGCGACTGTAGCGTGAGTGTTCGAGACGGACGGCTGCCGTTCCGGAGAGGACAGAACCCCAGGTCCCCGCGACTGCCAGCCCACGAGCCGGCGGATGACAGCCTCTGGCTTCCCAGCAAGGCTGGCACCCACACCGCTTGTGGCCGGTCACCCGTGTCGTGAGATCACTTTCCTCGAGCAGCCCGAGACAGAACCCGGACCCCGGTGTGGCTAGCACACACGTCGCCCAGGATCGGAGCCAAGGAGCTCTGCACAGCCGATCCCACAGTGCCCGTTGACGGACACCCGTGTCCTGCAATCGCTTTCCCGGAGCCGATCGACGTGGGACCCGGACCGCGGTCCGGCTAGCACACACGTCGCCCAGGATCGGAGCCCAGGGTGTCGATACGGACGGCTGCCACTCCGGACAGGAAAGAACCCCGGGTCCGCGTGATTGCCAGCCTCCGAGCCGGCGGACGACAGCCTCCAGCTTCTCGACACGGCTGCTACGCAAGCCGCTCGAGGCCGGACAACCGTGTCGTGGGATCGTTGTCCCCAGTCCGCCCGAAACGGGATCCGGACCGCGGTGCGGCTAGCACACACGTCGCCCAGGACCGGAGCGTGGGTGTTCGGAACGGACGACCGCCGCTCCGGACAGGACAGAACCCCCGGTCTCGGCGAAGGCCAGCCCCCTAGCCGGCGAACAAGAGTCCTGGCTTCATGACACGGCTGACAACCGTGCCGGTCGAGGACGGACAACCCTGTCGTGGACCGCGGTCCCAGAGCCTCCAGAAACGGGACAGGGAGTCCGCTGTGGCTAGCACACACGTCGCCCAGGATCGGAGCCAAGGAGCTCTGCACAGCCGGTCCCACAGTGCCCGTAGACGGACACCCGTGTCCTGCAATCGCTTTCCCGGAGCCGATCGACGTGGGACCCGGACCGCGGTCCGGCTAGCACACACGTCGCCCAGGATCGGAGCCCAGGGTGTCGATACGGACGGCTGCCGCTCCGGACAGGAAAGAACCCCGGGTCCGCGTGATTGCCAGCCTCCGAGCCGGCGAACGACAGCCTCCAGCTTCTCGACACGGCTGGTACCCACACCGCTTGTGGCCGGACAACAGTGTCGTGTGATCGCTGTCCCCAATCCGCACAGACGGGATTCTTACCCCGGTGCAGCTAGCACACTCGTCGCCCAGGATCGGAGAGAGTTGGCTCGGGAATCCACACCCACGCAGCCTGTGGAGGGACACTCGTGTCCTGCGATCGCCACACCGGAGTCGACCGAGGTCCGACCTGGGCTTAGTGTGGCTAGCACACACGTCGCCCAGGATAGGAACGTGGGTGTTCGGGACGGAGGGCTGCCGCTCAGCAGAGGACAGAACCCCAGGTCCCCGCGACTGCCAGCCCACGAGGCGGCGGATGACAGCCTCACGCTTCGCTGCAAGTGTAGCTCCCATGCCGCTCGTGGAGAGACAACCGTGTCGTGGGATCGTTGACAACAATCCGCCCGAGAATGGATTCTTACCCCCGCGCGGCTAGCATACACGTCTCCCAGGACCGGAGTCTTGGCGTTCGGGAAGCACGGTTGCCGCTCCGGGACAGACAGTTCCCGAGCGAACGGAACACAGCCTCCTGCTTCGCGGCAAGGCTGGCACCCACACCGCTCGTGGCCGGTCACCCGTGTCTTGCGATCACTTTC
Source organism: Anas platyrhynchos (assembly GCF_047663525.1). Lineage (NCBI taxonomy): Eukaryota > Metazoa > Chordata > Aves > Anseriformes > Anatidae > Anas > Anas platyrhynchos. Next base: position 5,174,145 of record NC_092596.1, read on the forward strand.
GTCGAGCCGCCCAAGGCGGGACCCGGACCCCGGTGCGGCTAGAAAACACGTCACCCAGGACCGGAGCCCAGGGTCCACATCCGGACGTCTGCCGCTCTGGACTGTCTGAATCCCCAGTCCCCGGAACGGCGTAACTCCGAGCCGCTGAACGACAGCCTCCACTTCTCGACACGGCTGGCAGCCACAGCGCTTGTGGCCGGACAACCGTGTCGTAGGATCTCCTTCCCCGAGGCGCCCGAAATGGGATCCGGACCCCGGTGCGGCGAGCAAACACGACACCCAGGATGGAGCCAAAGGGCTCGGGAAGCCGGACCCATGCTGCCCGTGGAGGGACACTCGTGTCCTGCGATCGAAATAGCGGAGCCGACCGAGGTCCCACCCGGACCCCAGTGCGGCTAGCACACACGTCGCCCAGGAGAGGAGCGTGGCTGTTCGGGAAGGACGGCCGCCGCTCCGGACAGGACAGAAGCCCTGGTCTCGGGGACAGCCAGCCCCCGAGCCAGCGGATGACAGCCATCTGTTTCACGATATGGCTGCTACGCATGCAGCTCGTGGCCGGACCACTGTGTCGTGGGATCTCCTCCCCCGAGCCGCCCAAGACCGAACCGGTGCGGATAGCATACACGTAGCCCGCGACTGTAGCGTGAGTGTTCGAGACGGACGGCTGCCGTTCCGGAGAGGACAGAACCCCAGGTCCCCGCGACTGCCAGCCCACGAGCCGGCGGATGACAGCCTCCGGCTTCCCAGCAAGGCTGGCACCCACACCGCTTGTGGCCGGTCACCCGTGTCGTGAGATCACTTTCCTCGAGCAGCCCGAGACAGAACCCGGACCCCGGTGTGGCTAGCACACACGTCGCCCAGGATCGGAGCCAAGGAGCTCTGCACAGCCGATCCCACAGTGCCCGTTGACGGACACCCGTGTCCTGCAATCGCTTTCCCGGAGCCGATCGACGTGGGACCCGGACCGCGGTCCGGCTAGCACACACGTCGCCCAGGATCGGAGCCCAGGGTGTCGATACGGACGGCTGCCACTCCGGACAGGAAAGAACCCCGGGTCCGCGTGATTGCCAGCCTCCGAGCCGGCGGACGACAGCCTCCAGCTTCTCGACACGGCTGCTACGCAAGCCGCTCGAGGCCGGACAACCGTGTCGTGGGATCGTTGTCCCCAGTCCGCCCGAAACGGGATCCGGACCGCGGTGCGGCTAGCACACACGTCGCCCAGGACCGGAGCGTGGGTGTTCGGAACGGACGACCGCCGCTCCGGACAGGACAGAACCCCCGGTCTCGGCGAAGGCCAGCCCCCTAGCCGGCGAACAAGAGTCCTGGCTTCATGACACGGCTGACAACCGTGCCGGTCGAGGACGGACAACCCTGTCGTGGACCGCGGTCCCAGAGCCTCCAGAAACGGGACAGGGAGTCCGCTGTGGCTAGCACACACGTCGCCCAGGATCGGAGCCAAGGAGCTCTGCACAGCCGGTCCCACAGTGCCCGTAGACGGACACCCGTGTCCTGCAATCGCTTTCCCGGAGCCGATCGACGTGGGACCCGGACCGCGGTCCGGCTAGCACACACGTCGCCCAGGATCGGAGCCCAGGGTGTCGATACGGACGGCTGCCGCTCCGGACAGGAAAGAACCCCGGGTCCGCGTGATTGCCAGCCTCCGAGCCGGCGAACGACAGCCTCCAGCTTCTCGACACGGCTGGTACCCACACCGCTTGTGGCCGGACAACAGTGTCGTGTGATCGCTGTCCCCAATCCGCACAGACGGGATTCTTACCCCGGTGCGGCTAGCACACTCGTCGCCCAGGATCGGAGAGAGTTGGCTCGGGAATCCACACCCACGCAGCCTGTGGAGGGACACTCGTGTCCTGCGATCGCCACACCGGAGTCGACCGAGGTCCGACCTGGGCTTAGTGTGGCTAGCACACACGTCGCCCAGGATAGGAACGTGGGTGTTCGGGACGGAGGGCTGCCGCTCAGCAGAGGACAGAACCCCAGGTCCCCGCGACTGCCAGCCCACGAGGCGGCGGATGACAGCCTCACGCTTCGCTGCAAGTGTAGCTCCCATGCCGCTCGTGGAGAGACAACCGTGTCGTGGGATCGTTGTCAACAATCCGCCCGAGAATGGATTCTTACCCCCGCGCGGCTAGCATACACGTCTCCCAGGACCGGAGTCTTGGCGTTCGGGAAGCACGGTTGCCGCTCCGGGACAGACAGTTCCCGAGCGAACGGAACACAGCCTCCTGCTTCGCGGCAAGGCTGGCACCCACACCGCTCGTGGCCGGTCACCCGTGTCTTGCGATCACTTTCGTCGAGCCGCCCAAGGCGGGACCCGGACCCCGGTGCGGCTAGAACACACGTCACCCAGGACCGGAGTCCAGGGTCCACATCCGGACGTCTGCCGCTCTGGACTGTCTGAATCCCCAGTCCCCGGAACGGCGTAACTCCGAGCCGCTGAACGACAGCCTCCACTTCTCGACACGGCTGGCAGCCACAGCGCTTGTGGCCGGACAACCGTGTCGTAGGATCTCCTTCCCCGAGGCGCCCGAAATGGGATCCGGACCCCGGTGCGGCGAGCAAACACGACACCCAGGATGGAGCCAAAGGGCTCGGGAAGCCGGACCCATGCTGCCCGTGGAGGGACACTCGTGTCCTGCGATCGAAATAGCGGAGCCGACCGAGGTCCCACCCGGACCCCAGTGCGGCTAGCACACACGTTGCCCAGGAGAGGAGCGTGGCTGTTCGGGAAGGACGGCCGCCGCTCCGGACAGGACAGAAGCCCTGGTCTCGGGGACAGCCAGCCCCCGAGCCAGCGGATGACAGCCATCTGTTTCACGATATGGCTGCTACGCATGCAGCTCGTGGCCGGACCACTGTGTCGTGGGATCTCCTCCCCCGAGCCGCCCAAGACCGAACCGGTGCGGATAGCATACACGTAGCCCGCGACTGTAGCGTGAGTGTTCGAGACGGACGGCTGCCGTTCCGGAGAGGACAGAACCCCAGGTCCCCGCGACTGCCAGCCCACGAGCCGGCGGATGACAGCCTCTGGCTTCCCAGCAAGGCTGGCACCCACACCGCTTGTGGCCGGTCACCCGTGTCGTGAGATCACTTTCCTCGAGCAGCCCGAGACAGAACCCGGACCCCGGTGTGGCTAGCACACACGTCGCCCAGGATCGGAGCCAAGGAGCTCTGCACAGCCGATCCCACAGTGCCCGTTGACGGACACCCGTGTCCTGCAATCGCTTTCCCGGAGCCGATCGACGTGGGACCCGGACCGCGGTCCGGCTAGCACACACGTCGCCCAGGATCGGAGCCCAGGGTGTCGATACGGACGGCTGCCACTCCGGACAGGAAAGAACCCCGGGTCCGCGTGATTGCCAGCCTCCGAGCCGGCGGACGACAGCCTCCAGCTTCTCGACACGGCTGCTACGCAAGCCGCTCGAGGCCGGACAACCGTGTCGTGGGATCGTTGTCCCCAGTCCGCCCGAAACGGGATCCGGACCGCGGTGCGGCTAGCACACACGTCGCCCAGGACCGGAGCGTGGGTGTTCGGAACGGACGACCGCCGCTCCGGACAGGACAGAACCCCCGGTCTCGGCGAAGGCCAGCCCCCTAGCCGGCGAACAAGAGTCCTGGCTTCATGACACGGCTGACAACCGTGCCGGTCGAGGACGGACAACCCTGTCGTGGACCGCGGTCCCAGAGCCTCCAGAAACGGGACAGGGAGTCCGCTGTGGCTAGCACACACGTCGCCCAGGATCGGAGCCAAGGAGCTCTGCACAGCCGGTCCCACAGTGCCCGTAGACGGACACCCGTGTCCTGCAATCGCTTTCCCGGAGCCGATCGACGTGGGACCCGGACCGCGGTCCGGCTAGCACACACGTCGCCCAGGATCGGAGCCCAGGGTGTCGATACGGACGGCTGCCGCTCCGGACAGGAAAGAACCCCGGGTCCGCGTGATTGCCAGCCTCCGAGCCGGCGAACGACAGCCTCCAGCTTCTCGACACGGCTGGTACCCACACCGCTTGTGGCCGGACAACAGTGTCGTGTGATCGCTGTCCCCAATCCGCACAGACGGGATTCTTACCCCGGTGCAGCTAGCACACTCGTCGCCCAGGATCGGAGAGAGTTGGCTCGGGAATCCACACCCACGCAGCCTGTGGAGGGACACTCGTGTCCTGCGATCGCCACACCGGAGTCGACCGAGGTCCGACCTGGGCTTAGTGTGGCTAGCACACACGTCGCCCAGGATAGGAACGTGGGTGTTCGGGACGGAGGGCTGCCGCTCAGCAGAGGACAGAACCCCAGGTCCCCGCGACTGCCAGCCCACGAGGCGGCGGATGACAGCCTCACGCTTCGCTGCAAGTGTAGCTCCCATGCCGCTCGTGGAGAGACAACCGTGTCGTGGGATCGTTGTCAACAATCCGCCCGAGAATGGATTCTTACCCCCGCGCGGCTAGCATACACGTCTCCCAGGACCGGAGTCTTGGCGTTCGGGAAGCACGGTTGCCGCTCCGGGACAGACAGTTCCCGAGCGAACGGAACACAGCCTCCTGCTTCGCGGCAAGGCTGGCACCCACACCGCTCGTGGCCGGTCACCCGCGTCTTGCGATCACTTTCGTCGAGCCGCCCAAGGCGGGACCCGGACCCCGGTGCGGCTAGAACACACGTCACCCAGGACCGGAGCCCAGGGTCCACATCCGGACGTCTGCCGCTCTGGACTGTCTGAATCCCCAGTCCCCGGAACGGCGTAACTCCGAGCCGCTGAACGACAGCCTCCACTTCTCGACACGGCTGGCAGCCACAGCGCTTGTGGCCGGACAACCGTGTCGTAGGATCTCCTTCCCCGAGGCGCCCGAAATGGGATCCGGACCCCGGTGCGGCGAGCAAACACGACACCCAGGATGGAGCCAAAGGGCTCGGGAAGCCGGACCCATGCTGCCCGTGGAGGGACACTCGTGTCCTGCGATCGAAATAGCGGAGCCGACCGAGGTCCCACCCGGACCCCAGTGCGGCTAGCACACACGTCGCCCAGGAGAGGAGCGTGGCTGTTCGGGAAGGACGGCCACCGCTCCGGACAGGACAGAAGCCCTGGTCTCGGGGACAGCCAGCCCCCGAGCCAGCGGATGACAGCCATCTGTTTCACGATATGGCTGCTACGCATGCAGCTCGTGGCCGGACCACTGTGTCGTGGGATCTCCTCCCCCGAGCCGCCCAAGACCGAACCGGTGCGGATAGCATACACGTAGCCCGCGACTGTAGCGTGAGTGTTCGAGACGGACGGCTGCCGTTCCGGAGAGGACAGAACCCCAGGTCCCCGCGACTGCCAGCCCACGAGCCGGCGGATGACAGCCTCCGGCTTCCCAGCAAGGCTGGCACCCACACCGCTTGTGGCCGGTCACCCGTGTCGTGAGATCACTTTCCTCGAGCAGCCCGAGACAGAACCCGGACCCCGGTGTGGCTAGCACACACGTCGCCCAGGATCGGAGCCAAGGAGCTCTGCACAGCCGATCCCACAGTGCCCGTTGACGGACACCCGTGTCCTGCAATCGCTTTCCCGGAGCCGATCGACGTGGGACCCGGACCGCGGTCCGGCTAGCACACACGTCGCCCAGGATCGGAGCCCAGGGTGTCGATACGGACGGCTGCCACTCCGGACAGGAAAGAACCCCGGGTCCGCGTGATTGCCAGCCTCCGAGCCGGCGGACGACAGCCTCCAGCTTCTCGACACGGCTGCTACGCAAGCCGCTCGAGGCCGGACAACCGTGTCGTGGGATCGTTGTCCCCAGTCCGCCCGAAACGGGATCCGGACCGCGGTGCGGCTAGCACACACGTCGCCCAGGACCGGAGCGTGGGTGTTCGGAACGGACGACCGCCGCTCCGGACAGGACAGAACCCCCGGTCTCGGCGAAGGCCAGCCCCCTAGCCGGCGAACAAGAGTCCTGGCTTCATGACACGGCTGACAACCGTGCCGGTCGAGGACGGACAACCCTGTCGTGGACCGCGGTCCCAGAGCCTCCAGAAACGGGACAGGGAGTCCGCTGTGGCTAGCACACACGTCGCCCAGGATCGGAGCCAAGGAGCTCTGCACAGCCGGTCCCACAGTGCCCGTAGACGGACACCCGTGTCCTGCAATCGCTTTCCCGGAGCCGATCGACGTGGGACCCGGACCGCGGTCCGGCTAGCACACACGTCGCCCAGGATCGGAGCCCAGGGTGTCGATACGGACGGCTGCCGCTCCGGACAGGAAAGAACCCCGGGTCCGCGTGATTGCCAGCCTCCGAGCCGGCGAACGACAGCCTCCAGCTTCTCGACACGGCTGGTACCCACACCGCTTGTGGCCGGACAACAGTGTCGTGTGATCGCTGTCCCCAATCCGCACAGACGGGATTCTTACCCCGGTGCGGCTAGCACACTCGTCGCCCAGGATCGGAGAGAGTTGGCTCGGGAATCCACACCCACGCAGCCTGTGGAGGGACACTCGTGTCCTGCGATCGCCACACCGGAGTCGACCGAGGTCCGACCTGGGCTTAGTGTGGCTAGCACACACGTCGCCCAGGATAGGAACGTGGGTGTTCGGGACGGAGGGCTGCCGCTCAGCAGAGGACAGAACCCCAGGTCCCCGCGACTGCCAGCCCACGAGGCGGCGGATGACAGCCTCACGCTTCGCTGCAAGTGTAGCTCCCATGCCGCTCGTGGAGAGACAACCGTGTCGTGGGATCGTTGTCAACAATCCGCCCGAGAATGGATTCTTACCCCCGCGCGGCTAGCATACATGTCTCCCAGGACCGGAGTCTTGGCGTTCGGGAAGCACGGTTGCCGCTCCGGGACAGACAGTTCCCGAGCGAACGGAACACAGCCTCCTGCTTCGCGGCAAGGCTGGCACCCACACCGCTTGTGTCCGGTCACCCGCGTCTTGCGATCACTTTCGTCGAGCCGCCCAAGGCGGGACCCGGACCCCGGTGCGGCTAGAACACACGTCACCCAGGACCGGAGCCCAGGGTCCACATCCGGACGTCTGCCGCTCTGGACTGTCTGAATCCCCAGTCCCCGGAACGGCGTAACTCCGAGCCGCTGAACGACAGCCTCCACTTCTCGACACGGCTGGCAGCCACAGCGCTTGTGGCCGGACAACCGTGTCGTAGGATCTCCTTCCCCGAGGCGCCCGAAATGGGATCCGGACCCCGGTGCGGCGAGCAAACACGACACCCAGGATGGAGCCAAAGGGCTCGGGAAGCCGGACCCATGCTGCCCGTGGAGGGACACTCGTGTCCTGCGATCGAAATAGCGGAGCCGACCGAGGTCCCACCCGGACCCCAGTGCGGCTAGCACACACGTCGCCCAGGAGAGGAGCGTGGCTGTTCGGGAAGGACGGCTGCCGCTCCGGACAGGACAGAAGCCCAGGTCCCCGCGACTGCCAGCCCACGAGGCGGCGTATGACAGCTTCACGCTTCGCGGCAAGTCTGGCTCCCACGCCACTCGTGGCCCGACAACCATGTATTGGGATCGCTGTCCCCAGTCCGCCCGAGACGGGACCCGGACCCCGGTGCGACTAGCGCACACGTCGCCCAGGACCGGAGCCTCGGCGTTCGGGAAGGACGGCTGCCGCTCCGGACAGGACAGAACCCTGGTCTCGGGGACAGCCAGCCCCCGAGCCAGCAGATGACAGCCTCCTGTTTCACGACACGGCTGCTACACATGCAGCTCGTGGCCGCACAACCGTGTCGTGGGAACTCCTTTCCCGAGCAGACCAAGACCGAACCCGGACCCCGGTGCGGCTAGCACACACGTCGCGCCGGACCAGAGCCCAGGGTCCACATCCGGACGCCTGCCGCTATGGACAGGTCTGAATCCCCGGTCCCCGGGACTGCGTAACTCCGAGACGGTGAACGACAGCCTCCACTTCACGACACGGCTAGCAGCCACAACTCTTATGGCCAGAGAACCGTGTCGTAGAATCTCCTTCCCCGAGGCGCCCGAAATGGGATCCGGACCCCGGCGCCGCTAGCACACACGTAGCCCGGGACCGTAGCGTGAGTGGTCGGGACGGACGGCTGCGGCTCGGAAAGGAGAGAACCCCAGGTCCTCGCGACTGCTAGCCCACGAGGCGGCGGATGACAGCCTCACTCTTCCCTGCAAGTCTAGCTCTCAAGCCGCTCGTGGCCGGACAACCGTGTCTTGGGATCGTTGTCCCCAGTCCGCCCGAAGCGGGATCCGGATCCCGGTGCGGCTAGCACACACGTCACCCAGGATGAAGCCTAGGACTCGTAAAGCCGGGCACACGCTGCCCGTGGAGGTACACTCGTGTCCTGCGATCGCCAAGCGGAGCCGACAGAGGTCCGACCCGGACCCCTGTGCGACTAGCACACGCGTCGCCCAGCATCGGAGCGTGGCTGTTCGGGACGGACGGCTGCCACTCCAGAGAGGACAGAACCCCATGTCCCCGTGACTGCCAGCCCATGAGGCGGCGGATGACAGCCTCACGCTTCGTTGCAAGTCTAGCTCCCACGCAGCTCGTGGCCGGACAACCGTGTATTGGGATCGTTGTCCCCCATCCGCCCGGGAAGGTATTCTTACCCCTGCGCTGCTACCATACACGTCGCCCAGGATAGGAGCGTGGATGTTCGGGAAGGACGGCCGCCGCTCCGGACAGGACAGAAGCCCTGGTCTCGGGGACAGCCAGCCCCCGAGCCAGCGGATGACAGCCATCTGTTTCACGATATGGCTGCTACGCATGCAGCTCGTGGCCGGACCACTGTGTCGTGGGATCTCCTCCCCCGAGCCGCCCAAGACCGAACCGGTGCGGATAGCATACACGTAGCCCGCGACTGTAGCGTGAGTGTTCGAGACGGATGGCTGCCGTTCCGGAGAGGACAGAACCCCAGGTCCCCGCGACTGCCAGCCCACGAGCCGGCGGATGACAGCCTCCGGCTTCCCAGCAAGGCTGGCACCCACACCGCTTGTGGCCGGTCACCCGTGTCGTGAGATCACTTTCCTCGAGCAGCCCGAGACAGAACCCGGACCCCGGTGTGGCTAGCACACACGTCGCCCAGGATCGGAGCCAAGGAGCTCTGCACAGCCGATCCCACAGTGCCCGTTGACGGACACCCGTGTCCTGCAATCGCTTTCCCGGAGCCGATCGACGTGGGACCCGGACCGCGGTCCGGCTAGCACACACGTCGCCCAGGATCGGAGCCCAGGGTGTCGATACGGACGGCTGCCGCTCCGGACAGGAAAGAACCCCGGGTCCGCGTGATTGCCAGCCTCCGAGCCGGCGAACGACAGCCTCCAGCTTCTCGACACGGCTGGTACCCACACCGCTTGTGGCCGGACAACAGTGTCGTGTGATCGCTGTCCCCAATCCGCACAGACGGGATTCTTACCCCGGTGCGGCTAGCACACTCGTCGCCCAGGATCGGAGAGAGTTGGCTCGGGAATCCACACCCACGCAGCCTGTGGAGGGACACTCGTGTCCTGCGATCGCCACACCGGAGTCGACCGAGGTCCGACCTGGGCTTAGTGTGGCTAGCACACACGTCGCCCAGGATAGGAACGTGGGTGTTCGGGACGGAGGGCTGCCGCTCAGCAGAGGACAGAACCCCAGGTCCCCGCGACTGCCAGCCCACGAGGGGGCGGATGACAGCCTCACGCTTCGCTGCAAGTGTAGCTCCCATGCCGCTCGTGGAGAGACAACCGTGTCGTGGGATCGTTGACAACAATCCGCCCGAGAATGGATTCTTACCCCCGCGCGGCTAGCATACACGTCTCCCAGGACCGGAGTCTTGGCGTTCGGGAAGCACGGTTGCCGCTCCGGGACAGACAGTTCCCGAGCGAACGGAACACAGCCTCCTGCTTCGCGGCAAGGCTGGCACCCACACCGCTTGTGTCCGGTCACCCGCGTCTTGCGATCACTTTCGTCGAGCCGCCCAAGGCGGGACCCGGACCCCGGTGCGGCTAGAACACACATCACCCAGGACCGGAGCCCAGGGTCCACATCCGGACGTCTGCCGCTCTGGACTGTCTGAATCCCCAGTCCCCGGAACGGCGTAACTCCGAGCCGCTGAACGACAGCCTCCACTTCTCGACACGGCTGGCAGCCACAGCGCTTGTGGCCGGACAACCGTGTCGTAGGATCTCCTTCCCCGAGGCGCCCGAAATGGGATCCGGACCCCGGTGCGGCGAGCAAACACGACACCCAGGATGGAGCCAAAGGGCTCGGGAAGCCGGACCCATGCTGCCCGTGGAGGGACACTCGTGTCCTGCGATCGAAATAGCGGAGCCGACCGAGGTCCCACCCGGACCCCAGTGCGGCTAGCACACACGTCGCCCAGGAGAGGAGCGTGGCTGTTCGGGAAGGACGGCTGCCGCTCCGGACAGGACAGAAGCCCAGGTCCCCGCGACTGCCAGCCCACGAGGCGGCGTATGACAGCTTCACGCTTCGCGGCAAGTCTGGCTCCCACGCCACTCGTGGCCCGACAACCATGTATTGGGATCGCTGTCCCCAGTCCGCCCGAGACGGGACCCGGACCCCGGTGCGACTAGCGCACACGTCGCCCAGGACCGGAGCCTCGGCGTTCGGGAAGGACGGCTGCCGCTCCGGACAGGACAGAACCCTGGTCTCGGGGACAGCCAGCCCCCGAGCCAGCAGATGACAGCCTCCTGTTTCACGACACGGCTGCTACACATGCAGCTCGTGGCCGCACAACCGTGTCGTGGGAACTCCTTTCCCGAGCAGACCAAGACCGAACCCGGACCCCGGTGCGGCTAGCACACACGTCGCGCCGGACCAGAGCCCAGGGTCCACATCCGGACGCCTGCCGCTATGGACAGGTCTGAATCCCCGGTCCCCGGGACTGCGTAACTCCGAGACGGTGAACGACAGCCTCCACTTCACGACACGGCTAGCAGCCACAACTCTTATGGCCAGAGAACCGTGTCGTAGAATCTCCTTCCCCGAGGCGCCCGAAATGGGATCCGGACCCCGGCGCCGCTAGCACACACGTAGCCCGGGACCGTAGCGTGAGTGGTCGGGACGGACGGCTGCGGCTCGGAAAGGAGAGAACCCCAGGTCCTCGCGACTGCTAGCCCACGAGGCGGCGGATGACAGCCTCACTCTTCCCTGCAAGTCTAGCTCTCAAGCCACTCGTGGCCGGACAACCGTGTCTTGGGATCGTTGTCCCCAGTCCGCCCGAAGCGGGATCCGGATCCCGGTGCGGCTAGCACACACGTCACCCAGGATGAAGCCTAGGACTCGTAAAGCCGGGCACACGCTGCCCGTGGAGGTACACTCGTGTCCTGCGATCGCCAAGCGGAGCCGACAGAGGTCCGACCCGGACCCCTGTGCGACTAGCACACGCGTCGCCCAGCATCGGAGCGTGGCTGTTCGGGACGGACGGCTGCCACTCCAGAGAGGACAGAACCCCATGTCCCCGTGACTGCCAGCCCATGAGGCGGCGGATGACAGCCTCACGCTTCGTTGCAAGTCTAGCTCCCACGCAGCTCGTGGCCGGACAACCGTGTATTGGGATCGTTGTCCCCCATCCGCCCGGGAAGGTATTCTTACCCCTGCGCTGCTACCATACACGTCGCCCAGGATAGGAGCGTGGATGTTCGGGACGGACGGCTGCCGCTCCGCAGACGACAGAACCCCAGGTCCCCGCGACTGCCAGCCCACGAGGCGGCGGATGACAGCTTCACGCTTCGCGGCAAGTCTGGCTCCCACGCCGCTCATGGCCTGACAACCGTGTATTGGGATCGCTGTCCCCAGTCCGCCCGAAACGTGACCCGGACCCCGGTGCGACTAGCACACACGTCGCCCAGGACCGGAGCCCAGGGTCCACATCCGGACGCCTGCCGCTATGGACAGGTCTGAATCCCCGGTCCCCGGGACTGCGTAACTCCGAGACGGTGAACGACAGCCTCCACTTCACGACACGGCTAGCAGCCACAACTCTTATGGCCAGAAAACCGTGTCGTAGAATCTCCTTCCCCAAGGCGCCCGAAATGGGATCCGGACCCCGGCGCGGCTAGCACACGACTCCCACGCTGCCGGTGGAAGATAACGGATAGGTTTTTTTCTGGATTCGAAACTGAAATGCCAAATGGAAGCTCTGAATGACTCAATACACAGTAAAGGACGATGCGTTCTCTACTGAAGCATCCTGCTTCTGACGGCAGCTAAGATAACTAGCATTTGTAGAGGTTGACTTGAGGTTTGAAGTATAAGGCACCTATTTTTCTTTAAAAAATCAAAACTCAGATATTTGGAGGGGAAGCATTTCTAAGTCAATGTTTCTAATTCCTTTCTGAAGAATGTCAGGACCAGGCTACAAGTATAACTGGTCTAAGCTAAGTATTGTTTTAGCTATCATCATTTTTAACCAGTCTCCTAATTTAAATGTTTGTGGATCGTACTATACACGTGCATGTGAGATCAATTAACATTATATTTACTAGATGAATGGAATTCTGTGGCTATCACATCCTTAATCCCCGTGCTTTCATTGTGGGAACCTCCTCCAGAAAGAAATGGTCTTTTATTTATTTTTATTTTTTTAGCTATTTAGCAACTGCAGAAATTGTTCGTAATCTCCTTTATTCTAAGGGGGAGAAAAAAATCACCAAGAGTAGCGTACCTTATACGTACACATCAGTGGGACTTAGTACAGCTTTGTAGGGCCTTGTGCCATCTCCCTAGATCTGTGGTGGGATGAACTCTAGGAAATAGCTTTCAGTGTGTGCTCTCAAATGAAGAAAGTGTTTTGGCACTGATTTAGAAGCTGTATTAACGTAAGAGAACGAGACAAAAGCTATTCAGGAAAGTTAACAAACCTCTTTTGTCTTTCAGACCATTTAAATCCTATTTTACAAGATGATATGTTCGACAGTGATGACGATGCATCCTTGGTTTCTGGAGATGAATTAAAAGATGGAATGCCTGACATACCAGAGAAAAAACACCTCTGTTTCAGCAGGTAAAGAAAGATAGATCCCTGTTATGTTTAAATTCTCAGGACTGCTGAGTCTTTGTAAACAGTTCCAGCTGTTAAAAGTGCGAGGGGTGGTAGAAGTAGGGGTACCATCAAGTTTGTGTGTTGCAGGGGTGCTTGGTATTCACAAGAAGAAAGGGTGAAGGGACTAAAGTTGCTCTGAATGACCAAACTGAAAAGCCCAGGCTTCTCTTCCTAAGCCAAAGTGATCCGTAGACTACCAGAACACGTTGACTTAATCCATGGCATTCTTTGAAAGACTCAAGACCACATAAATGTCCTGTCTGTGCTTTTAGCTAAAAATACCCCAACTTTATGGGTTTGTGTTGCCACCTTTTGCCCTTCTGTTTTCCAGGAGTGTTAAACCAGTAGTGAATTATGTAGCAGAAAGAAAACTGAGAAATGGCTTGTTAAAACACCTTGAGAAAAATTTGAATGGTGCCTTTATTTGTTAAGCCACCAAGTTGTGTTAATCTTGTGGTATTTTAGTATGGAAGTCATGCAAGCCCACAGTTGGAAAGTTAGATCATGTTGTCACAGCTGGATCGGTTATTTTTCTCAGTTTCTATTGCTGTGCTGTCCAGAAGCTTTTCTGTCCTCTAGAGCAAGGCGAAGTCTCTAGCATCTTTGATTTAAGCCAGCAAAGGTACAGCCTGATTGTAGTGGGGAAAAAAATGCTCCTCACAAATTTATTTCCTAGTAGTGAAGCAAGATTGCAGGGATATTAATTTGCAGTCTCGGTTTAGTAAAGAATAGGAAACACAAGGGAAGAAGATGAAACAATTGGAATGACTGAATAACTTAACTGGAAATCTTACATGTATTTAATGTACCGCTGCCATTTGGATTATTTGGGGAGGGAAAAGAAAGTCTATAGGAAAATTACTTGGAACATCTGTGTGTGTCTATTCAGCACCTCATTTATAAACTTGTTTTCTTAACTCTTGTTCTAGGAGTGCTTTCTGCGAACCAACATCATGCCGGCCCCGTCTGCTAATAGTAGGAAAAGAAGGGTACGGCCAGGTTTCTTACATGGCACCCGCGGTGTTGCACGCTTTGGAGAAGTTTCCCGTTCACACCCTGGACCTTTCTGTTCTGCTTACAAACGTTGCACCGCCAGAAGAAATCTGCGGACAGGTACCTTTTTTCTTTTTATTCTCATTGGATTCACTGACTGTATGTAAAGGATCAATCGAGTTGCAAGTAAGGTGAGCAAAATTAATTGGTAATGGAGGTGGCCTTGTTTTAATGTGCTGGGACATTTGCTTCTGTCTGAAAATCCCCTTTTCTTTTAGACAAAACCACAAACAATCTGGATGTTGTACATGTCCACATTTTCCATACCCACTTTTACAGTGATGATGTTGCTAGCAGCTCAGGAAGCTGGGCGGTGTTGCTAATAAACATCTCTTTGTGGAAAGAAATGCTGCTCATCTCCCTGGGATCCAGAAAGTAGTTCTCATTGCCTCCTAAGACTGTGTGCTCCCAGTAGATGGCTCTGTATCAGACTGCACGTCGGCTACTTTTTGTAGCCTTCTTCTAAATTATATTAGTAAGGCAACCAAGGTTTGGGGCTTCTGTTTATTTTGTTTTCACACGGACATACACAACTTGTGCTGTTGCAGTATGTGCAATAAAAGCATTAACATTCACAAAACGCTTCATTCACACGCTGATGTGGTTTTAACTAGAAAAAATGAACAGATTTGGTGTTTTTACTTTTAGGCAGGAAATCCATTTTATTGTTTGGCATCACTACCTTAAAATATTTATACCTTTAGTGGAAACATTTGAGAGCCATACAAGTAAGGACAGACATGTTACACGACTGAATACTGATGTGTCCCATAAGAGGGACATTTCCTTTCTTTGTTATGCGAAGATTGTGGCTGTGGCCATATAGCTACGGTGTCTAGACACTGCCTGAATATATCCTTCCCATCTTCTGACTAGAGTTCTTCGAATATTGGTAATCTGAAAGGGTGCACAGAGAAATTCCTTATGTGAAAGGATGCTTGCCACTCTGTTCACATAGTTTCATTTCATGGGGCAGTCAGGTGGCTATGTAGCTATGTATTAACAGGTTATTCTACGTGTTTTAGTTTTCTTACCCAAGCTTTCCTTTTCACTAGCTGATTCGAAATGCTCAGAAGACAGCACCAAGCATAATTTATGTCCCAGATATCCATTTATGGTGGGACAACGTTGGACCTGCCTTGAAACTTACTTTTCTAACTCTAACTTTTCCAGCATTTTCGCCAGTTTTGCTGCTTACTACATCTGATGTACGTCACTCAGATCTCCCAGAAGAGGTATTTGTCAATACTTTTCTTACTATTTCTTCAGTTTCTTGTAATTTATGAATGCTTTCAGCATCAAAATGTTGTGCTTTCATAAATGCCTACTGTTATTACTCAGGCACCCTAACAAATCATTTAAAATTTGCTTAAAGAAAAAGAATACTGTGAAAGCATCTGCTTAAGGTTTTTTCTGAGTCAAGCAAGTGACTTTCACTCCCTTCTCACACATGCAAATAATAAATTAATACAATAATTCCGGTGGCTACAAAGTGGTTCAGTCAAGAATACGCAGTGCTTGAAATGACAAGAGGATGTTTTTACTGAAGAGATTTCTTCTGACAGTCTGCCATTCCATGCTATGTTAGGTAAACTGCTAATAATGCAATTTAGTAGAGAATTGAAACACTTTGATTAAAAAAAAAAATGTCAGTTTCTTTCTTCATATAGGCCAAAGCTTTCCAAGCTGAAAAGCTGAGTTCCAATTTCTGCTCAAGTAACTTTGGAATGGAATTCTAGTTGTATTCCTAAATAAACTGTAGTAAAAGTACATGCAGAACTTCATTGACTTCTGAGAGTTTACATTAAGGGAAGGTGCTCAAAACAGGAACACGCTGTTCTCATTCCGATTATTTTGTCTCAGTTATTGGGGGAAGAGAACGGGTCTTACCTAGACGTGTTTATTATCAACTGCTTTGAAAGTGCTTGAGTTCCCACAGAAGTTTTTGTACAGGTTCTGAATTCCTTCTAAAATAAGTAGTGAAATTCCTTACCTACCTTTTAATACTAGAAATTGAAAATGGACGAAGACGTAGAGGTACTAGCTACTTCAGACACCTTTTGGTAGAGAAATAAAAACTCAGCAAAAAGCCCTCACTTGTCTGCTGAAGCCTTTCTCTTCCCTCTATAGCCATAAAGGTTCTAACTAAAGGATGCAGCAAGGCAAGTAAATACAAAGGAAGCGATGTTGGATGTGGTGAAAGCTATTACTTTATCAGTGTAGCGTACAATCCCTTCACCAAGATTTAATTCTACAGGTGATTCTTAAAGGTGATATTTGAATTTGCCGTGCCAGCCTGTGAAAATGTAGCCTTTTAAGGCCAGGAAGATAACTTTTTTCAGTTTGTGTTCTTCAGGTTATTATTAATTTTAAAAGGTACTTGTCTTTTTGGAATAGAATATGAGTTTTTGTGGCCTTAAATCTGAAATGTCTTTCCTCCTTCTGCTTTAGATCCAAAAATTATTTAATAAGGAATTTGGAGAAGTGTGCAATATTGAGTTGCCTGGTAGGGCAGAGAGAGCAGCTTTTTTTGAGGACCTAATTCTAAATCAAGTGGCTAAGCCTCCTGTAAAGAAAACAGGTGAGGAGGATATAAGAAGTACATCTAAAACTTTCCTATCGAAGTTACTAGCTCTTTGGGATTTGCTTTGGTGGTCATTTTCTGTCATTAATTTGTCATATGCTTGTATTTGAGTACTGTAAATTGGCTAATTTTTCCTGATTAATTGAAGTTCATCGGACATTGGAAGTCCTGCTTGTAGCACCACCAGCTGAGCCTCAGAAGCCACAAGAGAAAGAAGTAGGGATGCTGGAGGAGGAAGAGGAGGATACCTTGCGTGAACTTAGAATTTTCTTGAGGGACGTTACTCACAGACTTGCCACTGACAGACGTTTCAGGGAATTTGCAAAGCCCGTTGACCCACAGAAGGTAAACTAGTGCTGATCTGTGTGTGTCTGTAACTTCTCAGTGTTGGTATTTCTCAGCGTTTTGGGGAAGGTTCAACTTTGTTTTTAGGGCTGCACTATTAGGATTTTGCAAGAAGCAGAGGCAGCGCTTTTACTTCTGCTGACTCTCAGATGTCTCTTACCGGATTATTCGCTGAAAGCCCTGGTTTCATTCTAAAAAGCCAGTCCAAATGCCAACACAGTCTGCTCGTGAAAAGGCATACGTAGGCATGTCACAGCACTGAAAAGCACAGAGATCTTTCCTTATAATTACAAACAGTACTTACAGGACTACTTTAATGAAGTCTAAAGCCCTTTATTGGACTGTCAGTTCCTGTGGGAACAGGAATAGGAGCAGCAGTTTGTAAAAATAAGTTTTGAGATCCTGTTCTCTGTTTCATCTGGAACTCCTCAATAGGAATCAACCATAAGTGCAGTGTGTTTTCTTTTTCCTCCAATTGGCTGCTTAGATCCCTTTTTCTCCTTAATTGATTAGATAAGCCTAAACTAGGGGCGTATATTTCAAAGACAGGTGTAACTTGACTATACCTGCGGATCAGCAAAGGCCTCTTCATGTGGGCATCCACTGGCTTTTCTTCCCCTTTTCTCCTAGGTTCTTGAGCTGTGAAAAATCTAGACAGATACGTATGTCCTCATCTGAACTAGTCATTAGGCTCGTCTTATGGTCTGAGAGAAGAAATCAGCACCTCTGGGCCTAGTTATCTCATTCTAAAGTAGATGCCTGCAATAGGTATTTCACAGGTGCAATTCATGCACCTTTTCCTCAATGTCGACAGCAAAAAGAATGTCGGATGGCTTACTCAGCTTTCACTGTTGTGATTTTCTGAAGCAAAGTGAAATGAATCTCCCACCCTCAGTGTTTCTTCTGTACCATGCACGTGCTTCTGACCTCCCTACTTCTTGTTGTCCTCTCCTAGCAGCTCTAATGCCAGTTGAAAGAGCCCTTCCATTTTTGAGAAGCAAACTGGTTAATTTCAGCATCTTCTGATGCATCACAAATGTTCAGGTTTTTTAGGAAGTCGTTTATTTAAAGTTTTCAGAATAATTTTGGTAGACAGTGTGCAAGGTTAAGAAAACCTCTGAATGCTTGTATTTGATCTGCAGGTACCTGACTATGCCACGAGGATTAAAGAGCCGATGGATCTTTCAACAGTTCTGACTCAAATTGACTCACGCCAGTACCTCACTGCAGGAGACTATCTGAAGGACATTGATCTAATCTGTAACAATGCCTTAGAGTACTACCCAGATCAAAGATCTACAATTGAGGATGTGCTTTTTAGCCCTAGTTTAAAAAAATCTGTCAAACGTATAGATGGATAAATGCTGTGTGCGGACAATAGACTTTGGATGGATTCGATGATTTTGGACATCCACAGAGAACATCTCTTACCACATTGTAAATATTTTATCATTTTGCTACTTGGGCATGGAATTGTGATATAAATGTTCCCAAGGAACTAGTGCTTTTGTTTTAATTAACTTCTATGTTGTTATGCTGAAAATATTCACTGAGATAACCTTTCGGAACCAACCTATGAAGAAAGCAATTTTTTTCTCTGATCAAAACAGTTTCATTGGTTGGTAGACAACATTCAGTTAAAGTCTGTAAAATTTCAGATTGTCACAGAGCCTATGTTTTGCAAGACACTGCATATTCAATGGTGAGGAACAAAATGGATACAGAGTTTGGACGACTTTGTGAACAAATTAAAGAATCTCTTGAGAAAAGAGGTACGTGCTTTAACGCTAAGGATTTTAAGACTTGTTTCTGCATTTGTAACTGAGAATGCACAACGAAGATCTTTGGTATCTATTCTTTATTGCAAGGTCGCACCTCTCCAGCAAGTGCTCCATGCGACAACTCCAAGTCACCACAGCAGAACCCTGCTACTGAAGACGACAAACCAGATGAAGAGAGTAATGAAAATGAGGAGATGACAGCGGCACCTGTAGATGCCAGTACACCCATTTCTAATGGTAAGTTGCATTTTATTCAGCTGCTCTTGTCATTCATACCTTCTCTGTTCTTGAGGCGCAACAGGTGTCTCTGATGCCTGGCTCTTTATGCCAGAGGTATTTTGTTTTCAAATTTACTTCAAAATGTGAGAGAGAAATCCAGAGGTCATTCATTCAATATAGTTATGAATTAAAGTTCAAAGAAAGTTGGTTTACAATATAAAAAAACAAAAAACAAAAACAAAACGAAACAACAAAAAAAAAACAACTTTGACTGCCCAATTGCCATTTAGTCACCCCTAAATTGCTAATTCTTGAGGTAAAAAATGTTGTGGATGGCAGTTTCTGAATACTTAACTAGTTTTTAATTATGCAAAATGGTATTTTTACCCCCACTCCACTCCTCCCTTCCCCAAATGGTAAAATCTTAGCTACCTCATACTGTGATTTCCAGTTGAAGGAGGGAAGTCTAACTAGTGAGAGTGGGAATTTTGCCATGGACTCCACCCATATCCTTTTGCAATACTATATGAATACTACGAATGTTGGGCAAAACCACAAAGTTTGTTTTTTCACAAAAGGTTTACCGAATCAGGAAGCATACGCGGTATAAGTCTTCACGTTTTTTCTCCTTTGAATATTCCCTTAAAATTGTCTCATTAATTAATCTCTTCCAAACACGCCCAGCGGGGATAACCCGCGCAGTCAGCACAGCGGTCCCGAGCAGCAGAGTTCCCCCACTGCTGCCTGCTAATAACACTGTGCAGGATAGAACTCCCACTCTCTGATTCAAATGAGGATCTCCTGTTTGAAGAAAGTTCAGCCTTCCTGGAGCGCCCTGCCTTTAGAACTGCCTCCCCGAGGACTCTGTCAGCCAGGTCTCTAAACAGGCCAGTGTCTGCCCTCTGGAAATCCACGGCAGCGGTTCTGCAAACTGCCTTCCTTACTTCGCCAAAGATTAAAAAAGCCTATCGCTTCATGATGGCTGTGCCCAAAGAGACCTCCAACCATCATGTCACCCACAGGTCCTTCCCTGTTTGCAAACAACAGGTCAAGTGGGGCACCTTCCCTTGCTGCTTCCCTCACCCCCTGTGTCCACACACCCCAGGAGTCTCTCAGACCATTTCCTCCTTCCTGCACTGTATTTCAAGCAGACACCTGGCAAGCTGAAGTCCCCCATGAGAACAAGGGTAGCAAACATGAGACTTCCCTTGCTGCGTATGCAGTATTTTATCTGTGGTTTTTGTTTGTTAGTTTGCTGGGGGGGGGGGGGGGGGCGTGGGGTGTGTAGAGAGAGGGATGTTCTTTTTTTTCTTCCCCGTTTTTCTTTCCTTTTCTTTCTTCTTCCCTCTTTCCCATATGATTGCCTTGCTGTCCTCTCTCTCACATTGTTCTGTTTGTGTATTGGAATTGCTAGCTCCTATTCATGGTCAACACTTCATCCAGTTCTCAAAGATCACAAATGTACCCAATGTATTTACCTCCTGTAGTGCTACAGGACATTGTACTTATGTCTGGAAATGGATACATATGGCATACAGAATCTAATGTTTGAATGACTACTTAATCTGTAGTGTCACAGCTGCAGAAACCTGCGGAGCATCAGCAGACATCTACTACCAATTGAGTTGTATGTTTCCTACATTACTTCTTGCTTATTTTTCATCCATGAAGAACAGAATTTCCATTTATGCAGACCTCAAGAGGAATTCATCCTTAGTTGTAGAGTAGTGACAGGTATTTGATAATACACAGTATCATCCGAAGAAGAAATTCCTTCGGCAATTCTTTCACCTCATAAAGAATAATAAATAAGTGCACATTTTAAACTCTATTTACTCGTTTGTTTATTGCTCTTTGACAACAAACATGGACTGAATAATAGAGACACTAATATTAAACTGAACATTAGCAAGACTTGTTACTTCCACGAAAGTAGAAATAATCCAACAAAAAGATGACGATTCTTATCTCACAATTGAGATGAACAACATAGAATAATGAAGTATGGTTTACCTAATTGTTTAGAATATAGTATTTTGCAATCTACTCAGAAAAACTGTAAATGTGCCACAAGACAATAGGCCCATTTATCATGTTGTAACAGCCGCCTCATGATGTGGACAAATTTATTCTGTGCTTGCAGCAAGGAAAAATGCAGTCCTTTCATATCTACAGCCACACATGTTATACACTACTTGCCCAGATGACAGCAGAGTAAAAAATCCCTTTGCTAAGTACATCTAATAATCCACAACAACACTTTCAAATATGCCCACTTGTAGTCCACTGCTAACATAAAACTAACCTTACTTTCAAAAGTACCTTTTTTGATATGTTGGAGAGAGTTATGGATAAAAGTTAGATTCATTTAAGTGCGGACATTCTGCTCTCTGCATTCAAGTTTGTGCAGCTATTAAGTGTATGCTTTTCAGTGAGTACTGTACTCTTACAAAAAAGGTTTGCTTTTCATCCTGAACTGATGACCAACAAAAGTAAATCAAAGGATACATGTAGCCCTTGCAGATTGGGAATTCAAAAGAATTATCTATCTTCTAAAAAAAGACATGAGTAATTAGTACAAAGAAAATTCTCTATTCGCCCATCTAGCTTACCTAGAAAATGCTGAATTTGATCCTCTGTTTTGCTTGTTTTGTTTGTTTGTTTGTTTTCTACAGTAATGTTACAGAAACAAACAACACGCTTCGATATTCCCAAAGTGCAATTTTTTTAAGCCCCAACAAACAAAACCTTCAAGTGAAATAAGCAGTTCCCTTAATTTCACAACCAGACCATAACAACCATAACAATTATTTTGATTTTTTTTTTTTTTTTTTTTTTGTGGAGAAACAAAAAACTTCTAGGTCATGCAATAGGACACAAAGTAATTTTAGATGTGATATTTTTTAAAGTACTTTCACGTTCCTTTTCAATAACAAATTGATCTTTAGGCTATTTTAATCTCAAGCATGGCTCGTATAAAATGTACGAAGTATTTAGAAAAAAGAAGTCAGAGGTCAGTCATTATCAATACCAGGTAAGATTCTGGAAACTGTATTTTCTAGCTATATAGTGAAATAAATTATGTAGTTTGTTACTGTTTCTGACCCAATGAAATGAAGCAGAATGTTCTTTCAGAAAACCTAAATTACACAGGTACAGTGCACTTCACAGTGCAATTTTTGAAAAATATTTGAAGTTAGTGAAATAAAAACAAGTAAACAATATAAATTACTTCTTCAATGTTAAAAGGTCTTTGAATGATATGTCCATAGATACTGAATTAATTACAATCCATCTCAGATTCACTCAAACTGTGTGAACATCACAAGCACCTAACGATTTGATCGTGACCAGAAGAACTAAAGGGCATTAAGTGGTTCATCCATGGCTGCTACTTAACAAGACCATCTGTAGTGGGTTTACATGGCAAAGTTTTGGTAGCAGGGGGCCATAGGGGTGGTTTCTGTGAGAAAGATCTAGAAGCTGCCCCATGTTTGGGAAGGGCCCCATTGTTTTCCAGAGCTGAGCCAATAAGCGATGTTGTCTTGTGCCTCTGTGAGAGCATATTTAAGACAGGGAAAAAAACGCTGCGCCACACAGCAGCTGGGAGAGTGAAGGGAGTGAGGAACAGCCTTGCAGGTGCCAAGGTCGGTGTAGAAAGAGGGGGAGAGGTGCTCCAGGTGCAAGTCCCCTGCAGCCTGTGGTGAGGCCCATGGTGAAGCAGGATGTCCCCCTGCAGCCCATGGAGTACCACGGTGGAGCAGGGTTCCACGCTGCAGCCCGTGGAGGAGACCACGGTGGAGCAGGTGGCCCTGCACCGATGGAGGCTGCCGCCTGTGGAAGACCCCTGCCGGAGCAGATTCCGGGCCGGACCTGTAGCCCGTGGAGAGGAGCCCACGCAGGAGCAGGTGACCTGGCAGGAGCTGCTGCCCGTGGGGGAGCCAGGTTGGAGCAGTTTTCTCCTGAGGGATGGAGCCCGTGGTACGGACCCATATCTGGAGCAACTCTGGAAGAGCTGCTGCCTGTGGGAAGCCCACGCCGGATCAGTTCATCAAGGACTGCATCCCGTGGGAGGGACCCCACAGCACAGGGTACGAGAGTGACCGAGAAGGAGCGGCAGAGAAGAAGCGCTGTAGACTGACCATATCCCCATTCCCTCCCCATTCCTCTTTGAGGAGGGGGAGTGACAGAGCGGCTGTGGTGGAGCTTGGCTGCCCACCTGAGTAAAACCACCACAGCCACCTCCTTCTCCTCACGCTCTTTTTTTTTGTATTTGTGATTTTTTTTGTCCACGACCACCTCTTCCTCCTCCTCCTCTTTTTTTTTTTTTTTTTTTGTATTTGTGATTTTTTTGGCCATCTCCTCCTCCTTATGCTCTTTTTTTTTTTTTTGTATTTTTGAATTATTTGGCCTCCTCCTCCTCCTCATGCTCTTTTTTTTTTGTATTTGTGACTTTTTGGCCTCCTCCTCCTCCTCTCTTTTTTTTTTGTATTTGTGATTTTTTTGGCCTCCTGCTCCTCCAGCAGCGTGGGCGCTGCGTCGTGGCCCTCCCAGGGCCCCACACAGGGCACGTAGTGCACGCGGGGCTGCGCCGGACGCTGCAGCATGCACGGCTGCGTGGGCAGAGCCGGACTCTGCTCTTGGCCCCCCGCGGCTGGCAGGCCCAGCGCTCTGGGCGCCTGCTCTAGGGGAGCTCTCCATGCTGGCGCTGTGCTGCCTGGTAGTGCTGGCAGCACCAGGGCCTTGTGGTCAGCTGGGGGCCGGGGGGCAGCAGGCACAGCGCTGCAGCCTGGCAGCGTTGGCCGGGCCCTGGGCATGCTGCTGGGGCCGCTGGAGGTGGGCTGCGGCTGCACACAGGGCGGCTGGCGCACTGGCCCCAGCGCCTTGGCCCTGGCCCCCAGCGGCTGCAAAGTCTCACTGGGGGTCTTTGTCCCCGGCTGCTGGTGCTGCAGCGTCTTGGCCCTGCTGGCTTGGGGCCGGAGCCTGTCCTGGGGCCGCACGGCACAGGCACGGGCACGGGGCTTCATGAGGAGGGCCTCCGGCAGCAGCAGCGTTCTGCGGAGAGGCAGCGCCGCTGCTCCTTGCCCCCCAGCAGCCCCCGGGCTTCGGGCTCTCTTGCTGGGTGCCCTGGTGCTGTCGCTCGCCGGCTGCTGCCTGCCGCTGCCCGCTTGGGTGCTGCTGCCAGCCAACGCGCTGTGGCCACCCATCTTACACTGGCGCAGCGTCTTGGGGCCTTGGCCAGCCTGGCCCAGCAGCAGCAGCGTCTTCTCCTAGCCGGGTGTCTTGTCTGACGTCAGCCTCCTGTGCTGGGAGCTCTGCGCTGTGCTGGGGGTGCTGGTGGGCGCGGGGCGCTTGGCCCCCCACTTGGTGCCGGTGGGCGCAGGGGCAGGCGGGGGGCTCTGGAGGGGACTGCGAGGGGGATTAGGAAAGGGCTCTCCTCAGGGCTGGCAGAAGTCAGGAAATCAGGGTCGGGGGGGGCTCTGGACGGGAGCCTGGGGAGGCTGGGGCAAGGGTCTCTTGCGGGCAGGGAGGCAGTCAGGGTCGGGGCGCCTCTTGAGGGGAGCCAAGGGAGGCTGGGGCAGGGTTCTCTTGCGGGTGGGGATGAATTCCTGCTGGGGGGGCCTTTTGGGCAGAGCTCTCCTGAGCTGGGGCCGGGCTGCAGGCTTGAGGGGGGAGCTGAGTGGCGGCACAGCAGCTGCAGGGGGCTGCAGCGCCCGCCCAGCCTGCACCTTGTCGGGGTGCAGCCCAGGGCTTGAGGGGACCTCACCCAGCGCTCTGGTGGCTGCCAGTCCCTGTGTGCTGGGCTCCTCGATGTCCTCGCAGAGGTCGGGCAGCTGCGAGAGGAAGCGCTTGAGGACAGGACTGCTGGGGACAGCGGCGAAGGCGTCCTGGGGCTCCACGGCATCGAGGCAGCTGAGCAGCTCCTCCAAGCCGGAGCTGTCCAGGTCGGCCGGGAGCTGGTCCTGCAGGTGCTGCAGCTGCTGGCTGTCCCCTGCCAGCTGGGGAAAGGCCTCGGCGAAGGCATCGGGGCCCAGCTCCAGCAGCTCCAGGGGCTCCTCAGGCACCTCTGCAAGTGTCGCCGCTGAGGAAAAAGCAAGCCAATGCAATCCCCCAAGCATCCCCCGCTGCCAGCTTTGCCATGGCTCCTGGGTGTGGGGCGCCCAGCAGCCGGCTGGGCCAGCCCCAAACTCACCGTCGGGCATCACCGTCTGGGTGCTGGCGGTCGCTGGAGCCTGGGCAGGCTCGGGGGGAGTGGGGCCGGGCAGCGGGGGCCCCTGGTCCTCGCTGAGCCCCACGGCATGCAAGCAGGGCTCCGGCAGCTGCCCCTGGCTGCTGCTGAGGGTGCAGGGCGTGGGGAGCGCCTGCCCCCGCAGCGGAGGCCCCGGCACGAGGAGTGGTGGGGGGCCGGGGTAGGCAGGGGCCTGCAGCAGGCAGGTGCCTGCGGGGTGCAGGAGCTCCCCATGGAGCACGGCCCTGGGCCCCAAGCAGAGGGGAGCACCATCCTGGGGCACCTGCGTCCCCGTCCACATCAGCAGGGGCTGGGAGACACTGGGGGCACCCACAGGAGCGCTGTGGGGGAGCTGCCCCACAGCAGGGAGCTGCCCCACGGCGGCGGTGGGGAGCTGCCCAAGCTGCAGGTGGTGCCCCTGGGCTGGGAGGTGCCCCCCAGGTGGCAGCTGCACCCTGGCGGGGAGCTGCAGCACCTGCCCCTGGACCCCCGGCCCCACGTGCCAGACGGTGGCCTGGGGCAGTGCGGAGGGGAGGGTGGGTACCTGGGGGGGCTGCAAGGGCAGCGCCATCACTCCGGGGAGGGAGGGAAGCAGCCAGGCAGCCACCGTTGGCGGCACGGCTGGGACAATGAAGGGGGAGTTTTGCGTCTGCGGAAGCCGCGGAAGCCGTCTGGGGAAACCCTCTGTGGGAGAAAGGGCGCTGGGCTGAGCTCTGGGGCACTGGGCTCGCCAGCAGGGCCGCAGCCCCGGGAGGAGCGGGAGCTGGCTGCTGGACCTGCCATGATGGCTGGAGAGTGGGGCGGTTGCTTGGGGAACGCGGGCAACGGGGGTTCCGTCCCAACGGCTGACCAGCCCCTCGCCGACATCTTGGGGAGGACTGCAGGCTTTGGAGCCAAGCAGGCTGCCCAGCGCAAGACTTGGCCATCCCCAGCAGGCTTTCCCTCCCACGCAGCACTTGCCATGCCCAGGACGCTTCCACACCACCACTTGCCCGGCCCAAGGCTTGCCCAGCCCAGGACCAGCTTCTCGGCCTCAGCGGCAGTGCCCATCCTTGCCATTTCACCGCATGGCACATTCCCAGCAACCCAGACGAAATCTGCCCCATCAACACGAAGCGTTTCTTCAGCCAAAGAGACCTCGTCCCAAAGAATTCCCCTCTCTTGGAGGACGTTTCCAAGCACTTCCTTCCCCAGGGAATGGTACCCACCCCATTCAAGACTTCCCATCCCAAGGCTTTTGCTTCCCAGGGATTTCCTTCCTAGGGAACATTGCCCTTCTCTCTCATTTCCTAGCCCAATGGCTTCCCACCCCAAGGAAGTCTTCCCATGCTGTAGCCCCGAAATGCCCCCAGAGGGCACCTGGCAGCTACTGGGAAGGAAATGAGCTCTGTCATGGTGAGCTAGCCGCTCAAGGCCCTGCTCTTTGGCCCAGGTGTCTGTGAGGCGGTGTTGGCAAGGAGTCCTGTTGTGAACATAAGAACATAACATAACAGAAGAACATAAAATCACGTAAGAGAGAAAAAAAATATAGAATAACAGAACGCGACATAAGAACATCAAACAAAGACAACTCTCATGATGTGGTCTGATAGGATGGAGGAGAAAGCAGAAATCCAGCAATGCTGTCTTTCCTACTCCTCAAAACCAATTCCGTTGACAACTGGGAATGCTTCCAGCTGGAAAAAAATGCCAGAATGAAGTGGAGGACTCCTTGCCATCACTGTGTTTCTGGAGCACACCTCTACCTTTCTGTCCAACAGGGGGTTTTTCTTGGGAGATAATTGCCCAACATGAAAAAACACAACCAAAGCCAGAGGACCCATCTCCGCAACAACACGATAAATAGAAAAGACATCTCTAGATGCAGACCCCAGAGCTCCAATTCACTATGTCCCACTAGTGGAAGTTATTTTTTAGGCTTTGTTTTTAAGGCCACTGGCTGCCTCCTCCCTTATGCTGCCCATTCTCCCTGTTGTCCTGTCTTCTTTCTCCTGCATTGCTTCCTTTCCTTGCTGGACCTTGCTGAGCTCTTTGATGTTTTGTTGTATATATATGTATGAAGACATAAAACTGTTAGAGAGTGTCGAAAGAAGGGCAACAAACAAGAGGGTCTCTTTTAACAGGGGGATTGAGGTTTGTGGCAAGGTTTTGGTAGCAATTTAGGGGCTGCACTGTGCTGGACACAGCAACAGATGCACCATAAGCCAAAGTCAGACAATAAGCCAAGGTGTGTTTACGTGTGGTTTACGTGTGGTTTAACGTGGTTTACGTATAGAAGAAAGTTTTTGCCTATTGGTGAGTATACTGCAGATTTGCTGCATTGTTCTAAATTAAATAGCAAGATAAGTGATGGCATCGTAGGCTGGGAAAATATTTCTAGAGTATTAGCGCATTTTGAGCATCATTTTAACTGTTTATGCAAACATGAAGATTATTAAAATCAGTGTTTATTTATGTCTGTATGTAAACAGGTCATCATGTTGTATAGCATGCAGTAAATGGTTTGTGAATGCTGCTTGAAGAATGAAAAGAGTAAGTCAGCTCCACAAGGAATAAATGAATTTTGTTTATTTGTGCAATGCAGAGATTAGAATTAGACCAACAGCATGGAACCAAAGTCTTGCTCTGTGCCTTTTATCTGTAGGACAGTTCATGGAGGCTTCAGCAGCCCTGTCTGTTTTCTAGCACTCTGAAATGTCCTCTGTGGTGCTGCACCCAGTTGAAAGCCTGCACTGATTGTGATGAACTTTCCTAACAGGAGGCATGGGTCCTTCGTCGGATGCTGGCTGGGGATGTATGCTGAGATGCGGGCAGATGATGCTGGCCCAAGCACTGATCTGCAGACACTTAGGGAGAGGTGAGTGCTGGTCCTGAGGGAACTTCGGTATTGTCTGCAGACGCTTCTTCGTAAGTACTCCATTAAAAGCACAAACCCTGAATTTATTAGTGAGACTTTCTTTGATGCCCTGGTAACAGTTCCTAATGAATCAATTCATATTCAGCTGGGTGAAATCATCCCAGCCTGAAGCAGAGAAATAGGCGTAGAAGGAGAACAAATGGGGAATCCTGTCGCCATTATTTTATAAACCTTTTAGTGTAACACCCAAGTTGAGGCCAAGGGAAAACCTGCCACCGTGGGACAGTGCTCTTACCCTTCTCTTCACTACTCACTTGTCAGCAGCACGAGGTCCAAACCCCCCTGGTGCAAGCTCTTAAGCATGCATGTCACATCCCAGGATGCTGCCAGTGGAGTGTTTGGACTTTCTGTATGGATCTTATGTTGTTATTTAATGGGTGTTTAGAAATCCAACAAGGTCTAAACACAGCCTGTAGTTTTAAATAATCTTGGAAGCTCATAGATACTGGAATGGCTATCAACACGCAGCATGATCTGTCAGAATATGTTTGCAGTTGATGTTTTTGTTTTGTTTTATTTTCCCTGTTTTTACAATCCAGCCTATGATGATAAAGGGCAGCTTGATAATAAATAACAAGCTTGGAATTCTAGGAGCTCTACACAAAATGTAAATATTCGAGATGAATTGAAATGTCTTTTAACATCTCATTATAAAGCTTTCTGCTGTCTAGACATTTGATCAGTGTAATGAAAACGTCACCATTTTTTATTCTATATCAATTTTTCCTTTCAGATTGGCAATGGGAAAAACACAAAAAACAACCAGAAGAATATCACAGAATCCTACGATGCTTTCTCAACAGGAAGGCTTGCTGTTATTCAATCCACCAGATGGGTAAGAACAAACATAAACTTTCAGGTTTTTTCCACTGAAATTGCTACTGTGTTGAATCACTAATTTGCAGTATGTTAATTCATAATTTTAAAAAGTGGATATGAAGACAATGTGTATGCTTATACAAAAATAAAAAGGTATGCAGATGGGCGCAAAGACTAGTAGTACAGAAACATTCACTGAGACCTAAATAAAGCCATGTACTAGAATGTAGCTCTTGATAAACTCTGTAAGCCTTGGGTACCAGAGTCAGTAATGTTAGAATAGACAGTCTTGTAGGTTATTGCTGTAATTTGTAATAAAGGGCACTAACATTTGTTAACTTGTAATTCTCATTATAGTTTAGAAGCCTTTTGTTTATTAAAGAAACTGGCACTCCCTACATTTTGAAAAGAGCATAGATTGAGAAAATAATTGTTATTGCTAAGTACAGATTGCAGTTACTCTAGAATGTTTGACAGTCACAGTATTTACTGTATATTGTTACCACATTCTTTGTGGTCTCATTTTTCTTTGATTTTGTGTACGTGTGTCTTTTTTTCACTATGAAAACAGCACAGGTGGGTGTTGGAGAGGGGAAGTCAATTGGAGAATGGTTTGGACCAAATACAGTTGCTCAAGTACTAAAGTAAGTGAGATCATACCAGTCTCATTCAGAACGTACTCCCCTGGGGCAGCCAAGACAAGGCCCAGGCAGAGTTTTGAAGGCTGCATCTCCCCCTGTCCCACAGTCAGGAATGTACTTGCCATCTATTTACAAGTGCAGCATGGAATGTCATGCCACAGCTCGGTGTGCAGGTACTGAGTTGGGAATGGGTGACCTCTAAATTTTAATAAAGGAAGAGCCTGAGGAGAAGAAACTGCAGGAAAGTCTCCTGCTATGCCGTCTGCATGCCCTCACCAGTCACACCACAGATGTATATTCCTTTCTGCACAGTGGCACAGCTCTGGCAGGTCGAGAGTGCCACCATGTAGGTCGGAGTGGTGGTGTGAAACATCAGAGAGAAGCCATCTCGGCTGAGGAGGGAACTGAGCTGCAATTCCTCCCTTTCTGAGCAGCAGTTCTGCCAGCAAGGCTACTGGATAAAGATGGGCAGCTCCTCATAGTCTGGGAGCCACACTGAAAGGAACTGAGGCTGCTCAGTTCTCCAGGGGTACGTGGAGGTGTCTTACCTCAGGCAGGGGCTAGGCTACAGGTCCTGCGAGCTCAGCAGCAAGTCTTTGACACCCTGGAACAGGCACATGATCTGAAGAGGGAGGGGAGCTGAAGCATGCCCTTGACTCCAGATCTTTCATGGCCAAGTTTTTCATGGTGAAACGCTCACCCCCATTTCTTTCTGGCTTATTTGAAACAGCTAATTCTGCCAGTGCAGCTTAAGAGTGTAGCTCCCTTCCCCAAAGGTTTGGATTTCGCAGAAGTGGACATAAAACTGTGTGCTGCTGTCTCCCACTGAAGTTTTGATGCCCCAAACCCTTAGCTGATTTAGCTTTTAATGCCCCATTTCTGCTGTGCACGCAGGCTCAGGCAGAAGTAGTTCCACTGAATTCAGTGGAATTTCTTAAGCAAAAAGTAATCTGCAAAACTGGCATAGGAATTTTTTTCTTTTCCAGATGAGAAAAGACACAATTGGGCAAGAACCCATTGCAGAGACTGTCGAGTGCAATAAAAAGTAATAAACTTGATGTAGTTGGACTGTTACTGTCACTGCACTTAGCAGTAAGACAAAACAGTTTGCACATGGTGCAGCGTATATGTTTTTCCTGGTACCACTCAGTACCTATTTTTCTAAAGATATTAAACATTTAATGTTTAAAGTTTTCTTTTTCTTACATGGAGACTTTAAAAAATGCAGAAAGGATGTTTTTTCTTAAGAAAAAAAAATAAATCAAATGGTTCTGAGTGTAAAGCTACCCTTTTGATCCAACTAGTTTGTATTAATTAGTACCTTAATGTTTTCTAGGAAGCTTGCTTTATTTGATGAATGGAATTCATTAGCAGTTTATGTATCTATGGACAATACGGTGGTCATTGAAGACATCAGTAAGTGAAACCTCATCAGTTTTCTGGTAACAGTTTCTGATTTGACTCCATTTGCCAGCATGTATCTAAACATGAACAAATACTTGGGGGGCCATGGGTTTGTCTTGCAAGGGTAAGAAGAGGGAAGAAGGACATACAAACTCAGTTGTGTTTTTTTGATCCCTGATGCCAACTTCGTGCTCACATCACTGGATGTGAAGGGCTCCTTGAAGAATTTCTACTGTCATCATTTCTGCCATTTCATTTCTCTGGCGTTTTATAGGCAAAGCTTGACAGTATTAATAACATTAATAGTACACGTCACTGCAGTCTTAAATTGTCATCCCCCAATCATTTATCTAACGTCTCACTTGGACGTGCCAGCACATACTGTCTGCTAGAATTACTTCTA
The DNA here is from genome assembly GCF_047663525.1 of Anas platyrhynchos. Classification (NCBI taxonomy): domain Eukaryota; kingdom Metazoa; phylum Chordata; class Aves; order Anseriformes; family Anatidae; genus Anas; species Anas platyrhynchos. Next base: position 5,205,553 of record NC_092596.1, read on the forward strand.
CTAAATAGCTGTAATTGCCATGCCCAGCTCGTTTTGTCTTGGGTGCCCTATAAAGATCCCTGGCAAACTAGCTTAATTCACTACTGAGAGGAAGATCTGCTTTGTGTTCCTCTGTGCGTTGACTGATTTCTAGTTTTATTCCCGCAGAAAAACTGTGCTGGTCCCCTCCTCAGAGCAGCAGCGTGTCCCACAGCAGTGCACATTTGCACAGAAGTGCTCTTGGCCGAAGCAAGAACGCAGGAGGACTCTGCACAGCCTGGAAACCCCTCTTGCTTATTATACCTCTACAACTAGGGATAAATCACATAAATCCCGTATATATTGATGCATTTAAAGTAAGGTTTCTTTCAATTCATTGCTCGTTACTGTCAAATAAGTTTAGGTATCTGTGATCACACAGAATCACAGAATCACAGAATTTCTAGGTTGGAAGAGACCTCAAGATCATCGAGCCCAACCTCTAACCTAACGCTAACAGTCCCTACTAAACCATATCCCTAAGCTCTACATCTAAACGTCTTTTAAAGACTTCCAGGGATGGTGACTCCACCACCTCCCTGGGCAGCCTGTTCCAGTGCCTAACAACCCTTTCAGTAAAGAAGTTCTTCCTAACATATAACTCCCCTGGCGCAACTTATGTCAGTAAAGAAATGAATTACAATTTCCTTTATTCCTTTTGAACTCCTAGGAATGCTTTAAGATGCCACAGTCTTTGGGAGCATTAGGAGGGAAACCAAATAATGCCTATTATTTCATAGGATTTTTAGGTAAGGAAAAAAGAAACTTATTCCAAATGTGCAGATGATCAAAGGAGAACATTTTTTGAAGGGGAAATAGTAAGGAGTCTAAGCGTGAACCTCTAGAAGTAAAGAAAGATGAGAATAGAATAAAATAAATGAAGAAACATATCTAAAAGAGTTTAAAAACAGTATGAGATGATCCTTAACAGGAGGAGAAAGTTAACAGCAAAGCTAGGTGTAAAAATAAGTGATGACATCAACAAGAGCAACATACTAAGAATAGCTGATAGCATTTGACAAGTGTATTGGTCAAATGTCACTTTTATTTTCTTGTATTTCAAAACTGTTTCTGATAGCAGTATCTTTTTCACCTTTTGCATACCTTCTGTTATTAAGTATTGCTCTAATTAATTTAAAATGCATTCCTTCAGCTTTCACCCCACTTTGGGCCAAAATTTTGCAACTCTATTTTGTCCTTTTGTAAAACCTAACCTGTTTTAGTTAGGCTTTTTTGTTCCAATTTCTGAATGAATGCCTAATGGGATTACAGATTGCATCTGTGAACATCCTGTACCTTTTAATCTGTCAAATGTTAGTGTTTACAACACTTGAGATTTTTTTTTTTTAAAAAAAAAAAAAGAACATAAGATAGATAGAACATAACCAACCAAAAAATTACAGTAATAGGTCACAATAGGAAGTTATACTAAATAGCCTGTGGGAAACGTTGTGTCTGAGCCTTCCGATTCTCTTAAAGAATCCCTAGCTGGAAAGTCTAGATTATACTGACTGCAATGGCAATCTAATTTCTATTTTACAGTTCTGGACCAAGTGCTTATTAATGTCACTTGCTTATTTTTAACATACAGCTTTTACCCATCCAGGCAATGAGCTGATCTATCTGGACCCTCACACCATTCAAAGCTTTGTAGATTCAGAAGAAAATGGCACGGTTGACAATGAGAGTTTCCACTGCCAGAAAGCCCCACATAGAATGAAGATCATGAATTTGGACCCTTCAGTAGCTTTAGTAAGTGTCAGGAAATCTTGAATGCATATACTTTATCTCAAAGTAATGTCTCTCTACATTGGTAAGGGCAGCAATGCATCTCCTTGAACAGAACCAAGATCACAAAGCTGTCTTCTGTGATCAACACATAGTAGTTTGTACATAACTACATCGAGAATCTTAGGGCAAGTGGGGAGCTGTCTGTACTGTAGGGAGCTCGCTTTGTTTTCTTTACTGAGCAGCTTTTACTTCTTTCAAGAGGCATTATAATGGTCAGAGCAAGGAACTGAAACAGGTTTACGTGTTTTATTCTATCACTACTTTATGTTTGGTCACCTCTAGACAAGTTACTTAAACTTACTTTATGTCATAATTTAAACATGTTTAAGTGGAATTATTGTATTTCACCCAAAATTACAAATACAAATGTATTATTTGTAATTCACCCAAAATGTCATGGGGTACTGTGGTATTTGAAAAAATTGGATCTGATCCCATGCCAGTATCCTGTGATTGGGTGATTGGCAGTTGTCACCAGTGGGATGTGTTTCTAAAGCTTTAAACAATCTGTAAAGATACCAGTATCTGTCATTCATTCACATACCTGTTTTTTAATACTGCTGCTTTTTAGAAAGTTTGTTTTTTTGTTTGTTTTTTTTTAATACTTAACTACGTAACTGTGCAAAATGTGGCATGATGCAACGAGACAGACAAAATCATAATGAAGAGCAAATATTTTCAGTATAGATACCAGAATGGAGATGTTCCTTAGGTGGTCCATCATCTACAAGTTTTCAGCTTCTGCTGATACCTGGACTGTAGGAACTGGGTGGCGCTCCATGGAGGAGCACACAGGAGCTGCTGCTATTTTTTGCTTGACTATTTCGTTAGGGGTTTGCAGGCCCTTGTTCTCCCCGTGGGTTCTCTCCCTAGAGCTGCCACATATTTGGAGTCTTGTATCTACTGATCGTACAGGGCATTACTGTATCAGAGGCCAAACCGCCTTACCTGCTGGTACCACATACCTACCATCTGCAAAGGTAAAACTCTGTGTGTTTGTTTTTTCCCCTAAGGGCTTCTTTTGCAAAGAAGAATGTGATTTTGATAACTGGTGTAGTCTTGTACAAAAGGTAAGAGTGGGAACTTAGCATCTCGATTTGTTCTTTATAAAGTCTGGTTTTTATTGTCTGTTTTTTGTAAAATTTTCCTTTGCATTTTCCTTTGTATACAAATTGTATGAGCCATGGAGAAGAATGCATTAAAGCATCAGGGTAAGGCAATACTACTGAATTGCTAATTGGAAATTGTTCAGCACTTTACCAGCCACAAACCCTGCCAGTTGGAAAATGGGTGTAAACATCCACACTTGAAGGTGTTACTGGGTGACACTTGCTTTTAACTTCTAATTCTCACTAAATGACTAAGGTTTAACTGCCATATTGTAGTGATGTATAAATGATTTGCTTCCTGATCCTTTTTTATTGTTTGACATAATAGGCTGCGTGTTCTAATTATGACTGTTAGTCCCTGCTATCTTAAAGATCTGATTCTGTAAGCGCTGCAGGCCTCTAGCTCCTGCTGATCTAGGGAGAACAGAAGGTGCTGGCTGCCACAGGAAACAGACTTGAGGATGTTTCTGCATGCAGCTGTTAAACTAAGCACCAGACGTCTGAATGTAAAGTACCATCAACCTCTAAAGGCATTTATTTAAAAAAAAAAAAAAAAATCAGCTAAGGAAAACAGTTTGTAAATAACTGAAATACAGGAAATGAAGGTAACTTCTCTTTGAAGAGGAATAGCGTTTGGCTTCAGGAACACCTTTTTTCCTGACCAAAACCTGTCCTTCAAAATCTGATGCGTTTTTTTTTTTTTTTTTTTTCCCCTTGGAGGAGCTGATAGATCTGTCTTTTGTGCTATTGATCAACAGAAAACTTGAGGAGAGTTCTATGCGAGCAACTTTCTTTCAAAAAGCAGAAAATATTGTACATTCCTTCTGTGCTTGCTACATGTAAACAAAATTACAGGTTTGCAGATATCAAAGCTGATATCAAAAGATGATAAGACTGATAATTTGTAGTACAGTTCAAGAGATCTGTCTTCCAGATGTGTTTTAACTAGGGATGTATTACAGAGACCATGGTGCTTGGATTTCACAGTATGTCTGTATAAAGACTTTTTTTTCCTGATGGACATGCGTAATTAAAAAACATTTTCAATTAAGCAGACACGTTTTGTGTTTGAAGCGTCTCCCGAGCCAGCTTTTAAAATGAAAGCATTCTGTCCTCAGGAGATTCTAAAGCAGCAGAGTCTACGGATGTTTGAGCTGGTCCAGAAGCACCCACCACACTGGCCTCCTTTCATACCTCCAACAAAACCAGAAGTGACAACCACAGGAGCAGGTAAGGCACCGATTAAAAGCCTAATTGTGCAATGTTATGTTCCTCGTTAGCAAATAAAAGAATAATCACAGGTAGAATAACTATCCTTTGTGAGTGTCAAGCAATATATAGCAGGCATGTATCCAAACAAGCCATACAATTGCTAGCACAGATTTTTTTTTTTCATTCTTACAAAGTACTTTTCTGGAATGCGTCTTTCAAAGTTTTTTTTTTTAAGTGAACAAAATCAGGCATGTCTTTAGAAGCATTTTTTTCTTTATCATTTTTTACAGAACTCATTGAATCTACTGACAAGCTATTTGAATTGGAAGAATTTGAAATCCTGAGTGTGTGAAGGAAACTGTGGTGACTCTTCTGAGTGTTGAATATATTGGTAATATTATTGCATTGACTTAAACAGCCATGTTAGCCCCAAAGTGCCTGAAATTATGGATAACAGAGCACAGAAATCTAGTAGCAGTTTAACACACAAGCTTCCCCAGATGGAAAGGCAGTAAGAGATCTTGTGATAAGATGCTTAAAGGGAATCTCTTTTTAACGTACCTTACCTGGAGACAAACGGGCCTTTGAGATTAAGGCAAAAATACATGTATCACTGGGTACCATGTTTGGAGAAAGGGATAACCCAAATGGATATTTCTTGCTCTCATATAATAATGCAATAGTTTAGTTCTTCAAGCAAAACAGTCTTCAGTTAAGGAGGATGTTTACTTCTGTTCCCTCCTGTGGGCTGCGTCAAAGGAAAAATACATTGTCTTGTTTAAAAGATCGACTGGATCAGGAGAAAATTGTTTCCTTGTTAAATATTTTAACATGTATTTGAGCAACCAGACTTTATTACAAAAATGTTTCTGTAAAAGGAACTATGTCTAATGTATACATTTTGCAATAGCCTTCCTGTTTCTGGGAGACCTCAAGAGGAACAGGAGACTCAAATAGTTGATACAGATCACAACCACTGTTATAGTTATGGTATATTTCACCTTGACCTTAAAATTCAAATGATTAAAACTTAGGTTATTTCTTTCCTAGTTAAAATGAGTCAAAGGTGGTTTAACTGTACCTTATTTATTTTAAAATAGATTTACACAAGTTTCTCTGTTACAGCACTCTATCTGTGCATCTAATAAATTTCTTAAGCTTTTCTTAGGTTGTATGCTGCTATGTTTGGTTAATTTGTGTGAACTAAATATAGACCAGGTTATCTTAAAACTTAATATATAAGCGTACACAGATTACTGAATTGTTGCTTTTTGACTTCTTGCCTTTTGAAATCTGTTTTGGTAGAAGTGCCTTAACCCTACAGGTTTATCAGAACAGCCTGGGCAGTTTTATTTCTAAGGCAGAGAATCTCTCTCTAGCAGCCATAAGAAAAACAGTTCAGAAAAAAGAAAGGCAAAGATTTTTAATCCATGCTGAAGTTCCTTTTCACTACCAGACAGTCCCCCTTGTGGTCATTTTGTCATGCTAGTGTAATGAACATGAATTGCAGACTTTCATCTTCACCAATAAATGACAACATAGAGAAATACTGAATATTGTCTCCTCTCACTTGCACCTCTCGATCAGGGCCACTGTTTTTTCAAACAAAAGAGTTAACGAGATCCTATTGCATCTTGTTTAATGTTTATTAACTACAGTTTGGAAACCACAAACGTAGAAAAAAAATATCATTTTCTTTCTTCTCTGTCCAGGGATATGCTGCATGGTTTTTTAGGAGATTCAAGAGGTCTTCAGGGCCAAACCCTCCGTATGCAGCAAAAGCTTGTGAGGCCCTGCAGACTTCTTGAAGAAGTGTTCTTGGGGGGGGTAACCAGACTTCTGAAAATAGGGCTGCTGGAAGAACGCCTGGTGATAGGAATTCGCACCCTCGGTACCTGACTGAGAATGGCTTATGTGTAAACAGAGGAGGAACTGGCTGGGTTTGTTGAACTCGACGGAAGATTGGGTATTGGTATCAACAGAGCCAGCTTACTGCAAGAGAGGTAGGTCCCTAAAGATACTGGCACTTAGAATGCATAAAGCTCTGATCCTGGAACAAAAACAAAACACACATTTGCATGCGTCCATGTTCAAAAATAAAAACAAGTCCCTGTTGGAGTTTCCCAGAGTTAATTGCAGAAATTTTCAAAAGACAGTGAGCTTTACTATGTGCAGACAGTTTTTTAAAGTTGCATTTGCTTAAACCAAGATGCAGATACCATATGATCTGTCTGTGCTAGGACAGCTAAGAAGTAGATTAGATATTGTGCACAGAAGGATTGTCACTCGGGAGTGTTAAAATGCCTTAAAAAATATTTTAAAAATACATCCAAAGCAGTTGCAGGTCTTTCACAAGTAGGAATATGTTAAATGAAAGACTAAAATGTGATTCAACTCTAAAATAGGCAGAGCTCTCTGACCCTGATCTGGGAAAGTAACATCACATTATGCATATAATTAATTGACAAAATCCTAGTTATGCAAAATCCAAATCAAAAAAACATTGTTTGGGTTGGAAGGGTTGTGACCTTAACGATCAAATCCCTCAAAGGTAAAAATATTACCTGCTTAAAACTAAGCACTTTCGTAAATAGTTTGCTGGATAGAGCTAGAGCTCTAAAACCTAGTAAAGAAATAACACTTTACAATAATGTCTCGGTCTTGTATTAGTAGTAATTTCCTGAAAAAAAATAATCTTTACAATCTTTATGCCAAGGTGCTGGTGTATTTGCAAGGCACTTCTTTTAAATGTCATGGAATGTCAATATATAAGGATTTCGTATGCTTCCCTCTAGAAAGAGAGATGCATAACAGCTTTAGCCCAGCTAAATGAATTTGTGATATACGTTACATTCACTTGCTTTTTTCATGGCTTTCCTTCAAAATATGTAAGGATGTTAAAATTAGTAACATTTCTTTTTAATTACGCTCTGAAGGTAAGTAGGACTTCTTAACAATGCATACAATAGGAATACAGTTTTTTAAACTGAGAGAAATAAAGCCTAAAGGAAGAATACAACAGATCGTGACTGCAGAAATAAAAATGTACATCTCATAACTGCTTTCTTCTGTGTTTGCATAAGCCTGCATGCTGTTTAGTAAGCCTCTACTTTTTAAATACACTCAGCTTGAATAATTACAAGATAACCGTGCCAAGGCTACCTCAGAAAGATTTATGTTCATAATAATGAAGTGTTCCTGCCTGCACGAAGATAAGCACAAACCCTGAAGTAAACATTTTACCTGGAATATATCTCAACAGAAAGCTATGAAGAATGCTAGGGCTGTTTTGGATTCCGCATCAAAAAGTATATTTTTGACTGGGATAGCTCTTATAAGTCAACCATGGATATGAGTCTGGATTACAATTGATTACTCGTCAGAAAGCCAAAGAACATCCCATCTGTTGAACAAGCAAAGCAAAACAAATTCATCTCTGACTCCTCCTAATGAAGTCAGTTATCAATCATTAATGCTTAAGTCAGTGATGCAAATCATCTACAATGCATTATAAATTTTGGCTAGTTCTGTATTTCTGAGGAGAATGAGACTTCATTTCCATATACTAGACCAAATACTGTTTGCAAAGACGCTAGTAAAGCATAACTTTTGAGAAGTCTCTCTTGATGATTGGTGTGTGGCTTGGACAGAGGAGTGGTGTAACGTGAGACAGCAGTTACTCTTCAGTCTGAATAAGGAACTCGCAGAGGCTTTCTGACGTAGCCATAAATGAGGAAAAATAACCCAAACAACATTAAAGTAGAAGCATAGCACCATGTTCCATAAAACAGGTTTCAGAGCACTGGTCTTCCCTTCTCTGTGTGCAAACTCCTGCCCTTGACACTTGATTTTTGTGGAATTCTGGCCATCTTGATTCATCCATCAAGCACGCACAAAACCGGTTAGAATTTATCCTTCTTCACAGCAGTGATACCTACTCTTCTTAGGTAACGAGAGTTATTTTTGTGCATTTTTGTTACAAGTTCTTCATGCACACCTGGCAGCGGCTGACCCTTGTTCGAAGCTGTCCTGCTTTCAGGGTTTCTGAGGGAGGGGCACTGACAAACTGCTGTGACTGTTCGACGGTCGTGAGCCAGAAGCTGTATTTGTTTGCAAAGTAATGGCACGTCCCTCTGGCACCGTTGCATTCAATGAACGGAGTAGCGCGGAAATCCTCCAGGCAAGAACCAGGTGAGACGAGGGACTGACCTCCACCTTCTGCACCAGCTGCTGTGTGCTAAATGAAGACGTTTATTTAAATGAGTTCAGAGGATCAGAAAAGGAGGTGAACAGGGCAGTAACTCAAGTTCTGTTGCTGAAAGGAGTAAAACGGGCGACCAACTTTATACCTTGGCTACCTGTAACTGGGTTTGGAGTCGGGGCTAGAGGTAAAGAAGCAAAGGAAGGTACTCAGGCTGAGCATACAGCCCTGCTATAAAGGAAATCAGCTTGTCACGGGAAAACTGGGAGACAATAATGCTGACTTAGTTTTCCAACAACCTCACACTGATGGGCTTCTAGGAGAGCACAATAAAATACTGTCCCAGTAGAGAGGGGATTAAGACAATGCTGTAGCTTAATTGGTGTTTCTGCATTGAAAGGTTTGAGGTACAAGTATCTGTGGCAATGCAGAACTACTGATTTAGTTTTACTACTGGACTTGAAGCTACAGGACAGCCCTGTATACAGTTTCCTACATGCAACTCAGAGAATTCGGTCTCAGTGACCGAATCTCAAAGAGGAGATCCAACCACGTTTAAAGCTGCATTTGCCGTTAGCAGTGGAATCCTTACCATGAGGAAGGAGTATCCTATCCAGAGGCTGCGCCAACCAAGGGGACACTGGGGGATGGTGATATCCTGGCTGTGCACGGCCACAGCCTGGGAGGGTGCTTCACAGACGGAGCAGCGGCTGATGTACTGGGGGATCTGCACGCTGTCCACTGGCATCATGGGGATGGGAGCAGTGGTGGAGAGCCAGTAGGACTTGTCGTTGCGGCTGGCGTAGTAGCACACTTCGTTGATGTTGCAGTAAATAAAAGGCATGGTGCTGAAGCGAGGCAAACAGGAGCCGGCAAACCCTGGAAGAATTGGAGCAGCAGTCACACCCAGCAGCTGGCAAGTGTTCAAACTCATACACATCAGTGAGGAGTGGCAGAGCATGGCACAAATAACATTGCTTCCAGCACAGATTTTGGCCAAGAAGACTTCCTCCATCACAACTTCCAGCAGTACCCACTAAAATTGCTCATTAGAAATGGGATTTTGGCCTACATCGTTTGCCTGAGAGAAGATTGTCAACTCACCAAGATCCTGGTTGTGTGATTTTTCCTGCCCCTCCACGTACAGTAAGCTGTAGCCATCCCAGAGCTTGTTCATTCCTATGGGGCAAGGTGGGATTTGGTCTGACTGGCTGTGCTTCACTAAGGTGTACCCGACGCCCACGCTCCGACCTGGCATTCCTGGCAAACCAAGCGAGCCTGGCTTTCCAGCGACACCTGCAAGACAGAAGAAGAATCACTCACAGGCAATGTGAGCATCAGCTGGCTCTGTACCTGATTTTCGCATTGCTGTCCTAGTGTTTCTGTCAGCGTTGTACTAAGAAGAGGCCAAATTTTGATGGTTGTATGACCGACTAGATGCACCAGTTCTAAAAGCAGCCATTTCACAATAGCACCCACCCATTTCCTACCTCATTTCATGTTCTGTCTTTCCCCAAAAAGCTCTAGTACATTAGCACATATCTCACGGTACAGTAATTCTGAAGATCTCAAAGCACTAACCAAAACCTAACAAATTCATTTTCACTCTAGTACTCTTCATGGTGATATTCTTTTGACACAGAAAGGCCAAAAGTCATACAAATCTGTGGCAGAATCCAAAGCTTCTCTCTCTCACAGCACCTCTTCCACCCAACCTTGATAGCTATGAATACCATCTTGCTCTTTCAAATCTTCAAGATGTCTCCTACATGCACAAAGCATTAAAACCAAAAGATGTTCACAATTGTACCTAGCTAAACTTCAGCAGTGGTAGACGACAATGACGTGTGACATAACCCTCCTCACTGAGAATTAAATCTATTTCATTGCAGATACAAGACAGAAGATCATGTACATCCCTCAGTCTTCCTAAGGTAATTCATTTGGTGTTGGAGAGGATTTCTTCAGAACCTGGGGGCAAACAGAATTCTACTGATTGCTTTTTTTTTGCCAAATCATATCATTACCTTCAAATCCCTGTGGTCCTGGGGTACCCACAGGGCCTGGATCCCCAACGGTGCCAGGCGATCCAGGTAAGCCGTCACGTCCTTTCAAACCAGATCTGCCTGGCAGACCTTTTGTACCTGAAATTAAACACAATTACTACTATCATTATTTCTTCATACTAACACCTTCAGTCCTACAACTACAATCACAAAAAGAGAAATAAGTTATAAACATGTTGTCAGCAGCCATGCTGAAAGCTCGCTCAAACAGCTGTAGTTACAACCCCCTAACTCCATACAGGGATTCCTCTGGGAAACAGATGGGTGTACATTTGAACAACTTCTGTAATGATAGAGCATTAAGGGTATAATTAGATTTCCCAATGAGTTCCTCTCTTTGCACTGCTCCACAGTGCCTAATCACCTTACCAACAGCATTAAAGGCTTTCTCAGATTTGACTCCCTGCACATTTAATTCACTCGAGGAACTGATGACAATAGTCAGGATCCAACACAGATCCATTCACTGTGGAGCATTTAGGGGAAGGACCGATGCTCACTGAGGTTCTCTGTCTAGGAGTTTTCATGAATAAAGGAGAATACGAACCTTTTAAAATTGGATAAATGGCAGCGTTAAGAAAAACATCGCTGGCACTTGCTGAGCCCTAGGAGATTCCTGGTGCAGGACCCAGTAAAGCCATTTTGCCAAATGATACAAACTGCAATGGTGCTGGCTGAAGTTCCCAGCATCTCTCTGGTTACAGTATTTTGTTGACAATAGAAATAATTCTCAGTGGTGCTTCACTTTCAGGACGACTCCACCTGCTAGTACCAAAGCTGGCATCACACCAGCTATACCACATGCTGCTGCTCCTAATTCTGGAAGTTTAATTCAAAAACTCTATCAAAGTGCAGGAAAATAATTTATCAAGCACATCCTAATACTAATAAAACATGACAGTTGTATGTATTTTGCTGGAATTATTTCCATTACTAGAAAAACCTGTAAACCTTCCTAATGCATTGAGAAAGGAGTCTTGTTCTTCCAGAAGGCAGCATTTCAGTGATCTGAGTGTGTTTTTACCTGGTTTTCCAACCGGGCCTTGGAACCCAGGATCTCCATCAAAGCCAGGCACACCATCAATCCCTGGCAGACCAGGTAAGCCTGCAGGGGCTGTGATTTCTTCTGGCTGTGGGGTTATACCTGGAGCCCCCGGTCGGCCAGGGAGACCTGCACACAGTGTAAATGACAGTGTAAGTACTTCAGGAATAGGTTCACAGCTTTGATGATAATACTGAGACAAAGGAAACGTATTTTAAATTAAGGCTGCCTTAGTACATTAGCACTGGGTATCCTTCTGGAAAGCGATACATCAAGTTCTTTGTAATTTATTTCAATCCCTAAGAAACCAAGAAGCCCCCAAACAAGCCTATTTCGGGAGCTCAGAAATTTTCCCCAACCCAAAGCTTTTGCAACAAAGTACAGCATTTCAAATTCTCTGGCACTCACCTCGACGGCCCATTTCACCTTTCAGGCCAGGGTAACCAGGATCCCCTGGAGGCCCGTCTTTACCTGGCATCCCCATAAGTCCAGGCTCACCTCTTACACCTGCAAAGATACACAGCTGAAGACCTCAGAGGCTAAGCGTGGGGTCCTGATTCTGACCCACAGCTGAGGCAGTGAGGAACACAGTAACGGCAGCAATGAGAACACCATTTCAGCTCTGAGACAGAGGGGACCATGACCATTCAGGAGCTCTGTGCCCATTTTGATGCCCAAAATGGCTGCAGAGCTTCAAGACAAGAATTCCACTGCTACGTAATTACAATATATGGAAAGAACTCTTCTCCTTCCATGGGGTAACCCAGGGAAAGTGTTTGAGGAGGATATGCCCACTCTATTTGGAATTCACCTCCATGCACAGCACAGAGCAATGGGGAGTTGCCAGCCTGCACAGACAGACAGCATACCAGCTTCTCCTGGCAATGGTTCTCCATCCTTTCCTGCCTTTTGAGCTGTGCAGTCCCTTTGAAACCTTGCTATTAGAGACCTTGTTTGCAGCTGCCCTCTGGTTTCCTCTGGTAGAGACCAAAGGGAGAGCAACATCCCTTAACACCTACAATCCTCTCAGCCTCTTTGGGAGACCTAAATCCACCACACTGTGTCTCTAAGCACACACACATCGGTGTGATGGTCCTCTAGAAACGGCATCTCCAGTCTTTGCCTAGATAAGGGCAATGAAGCTGGTGAGGGGCCTGGAGAACAAGTCCTACGAGGAGCGGCTGAGGGAGCTGGGGTTGTTCAGCCTGGAGAAGAGGAGGCTCAGGGGCGACCTTATTGCTCTCTTCAGGTGCCTTAAAGGAGGCTGTAGCAAGGTGGGGGTTGGTCTGTTCTTCCACGTGCCTGGTGACAGGACGAGGGGGAATGGGCTAAAGTTGCGCCAGGGGAGTTTTAGGTTGGATATTAAGAAGAACTTCTTTACTGAGAGGGTTGTTAGACACTGGAACAGGCTGCCCAGGGAAGTGGTGGAGTCACCATGCCTGGAGGTCTTTAAAAAACGTTTAGATGTAGAGCTTAGGGATATGGTTTAGTGGGGACTGTTAGTGTTAGGTCAGAGGTTGGACTCGGTGATCTCGGAGGTCTCTTCCAACCTAGATGATTCTGTGATTCTGTAAGAGAATCACACACATGTGAATGGGTAGCTGTATCCAACAAACAGCACAATTGCATGTCGGCATCATCTACCCAGAAAACAAAACAAAACAAAACAAACAAACAACAACAAAAGAAAAACAGTAAGAAGATAAAAATAAATAAATCATGAGGGAGACACTGAATAGCACCTGGAGCTGGCCTTACTTTACTACTTTTACAACCAGTAGGTAAAACCTGCATGGACCAAAAGGAAAGAGGCAAACTCAGCTGAGCTCACACCTGAATGAGGATTTGTTTCAAAGCAGTCACACCACAATATAGCCATTCACTCTGTCAAGGTGACAGCCGCCAAACCACACCCAGACCCTTTTCAAAGCAAGATTACCTTTGAATCCAGACACTCCAGGGAGCCCGATTGGACCAGTGGGTCCCACGTCGCCCTTAATGCCTCGCAAGCCAAGCACACCAGGGAAACCTGGACTGCCTGTGTCACCTTGGTCAGAAGCTGGGCCAGGGGGCCCTCGTGGTCCTGGAGGACCTGGAAGACCTAGAGAGAACACAGGCAATTAGCACATTCTCCTCTTGGGGCAAAGTAAATGCTGTTGCTAACCCTAAGAAGTCATTGTAAAGGACAGTCGCTGTTTGTGTGTCTGTATTTCCAGGGTTGTCCTCCTCCCAAAGGAAAAGAACCAGGCCCTACTTGCTTACGTAAACATAGGTACCAGCAACCTTTAAACCTTTTAAATGTTTTTAGACAAGGCTGTTAGGTGATGAACATGCACCAATGCCATCACGACAAATCTTTGGAACTGTACTTCCTGCTGACATTAGGACAAGTACTCCCTACGTACCTCTGAGTAGCAGTGAAGCTTTGCTGCCTCCCAGCTCACACAGAATACTTCTAAACTTCTCTAGGAGCTTATTAGGTTACAGCTCTCTAGGAGCTTGAAAGTTACATCTGTAGAAACCACGGTCTAATATGGAGCTGGCCTCCAAATGTAGACATAACGCATTGGAGCAAAGCATCTATCTTACTGCCTGAGCCTGTCTTCAGTATAACAATAGGTGAAATGAATATGGAGCAGGGAGCTTTAATAATGGGCTACATCAAATCCAGATTCAACAGCAGGAATTGAAACAGATCTAAAAAACCCCGATCTAAAAAAACAGATGATTAAGGTGACACTACTCGAAGTCATTTATATCCCCCAAAACCCAGAGTTCTTCAAAGGAAGCATAAAGAAACAGAAATCCTCTTAGCAGTTCACTCTCCATACCTGAACTCCCATCAAGTCCTGGGTGGCCAGCATCCCCAGGCCTCCCACGTATATCAGAAGGAAGAGAAACTCCAGGACTTCCTGGCAAGCCTGGCAGTCCCACAGGACCCGGGGGACCTAGAACAAGAAATACAAAGTGTGAGAGCACTTGCCCAGCTCTTCCATCACCTTCACTGACATGGTCAGAAGCAGTGGCTGAGCAGTATTCATACTGAGGAGAACAAACAGACACCTCACTACCTGTGGGAAACAAAATACAATATACTTCTGTTCAGGGGAGGTATAGACACTGTAATAACCATGTAACCAACTGTTTCTCAACTATATGGCCACATCACAGATTGAATATTTACCTGTCAAACTACTGCCTTTTTCTGTGACCTTAGGAGTTCTCTTTGGTAATTCCTCAAACTGTGCAGGCCCACTAACCTGAGCTGCAACACATTTCAACAGACTTCCAGAACATCAGTGTTTACCCATGTCTCCTGATGAGCCTTTTGGTCCCGGAAATCCTAGAGCACCTCTACCCAAGCCTGGAGAACCTTCTTCACCCTTCACACCCGGGAGACCTGCAGGGCCTTTCAGTCCAACTTCACTCAGACCTAATTAAAGATAGTTAAAGAAAGTAAGAGAGCTTATTCAAACCATTCACTAGCAGTTAAATCATTACACGAGCAGACTTGCAATAAAAAATTAACCATTTACCACCCTCTTTGCTGTTTTCAGTAGAGCAGCAGAAAGAGGTCTGGTGCCTCCTGTGCTACTCTGTGCAGAGTGAATTTAATCTGCAAGGTGCTGAGAGAGAAGCACGGTACTGTTCTGGACTTCCCACGGGCTTTTGCATAAGGATGTGAAGAAGAATTTGCTCATGCTTCTTAAAAGGAGAATTTGCTCATGTACATACAATATCCCGATATTTTTTCTTCATACTATGATTACATCCAGAACAGGGCAAAAAGGAGCAATTTTGTGAGGAACGTTGCTCTCGTGATAGACCAATGTAGGCATTTTCCCAGCTATGATGCTTCTACTACGTGTTTCCTTTACCTGGTGTTCCAGGAGACCCTTTTGTGCCTGGCAAGCCATTCAGACCATTTAAACCTGGAAATCCATGAAACCCTGAAGAGACATTAAGAACACTTATGTAAGCGAGCAAATAAGCAAATAATTTAGTTAGGTAGAAATGCATAGATGCTTCATGGAGACTACAACAGGTGTGAGAAACATGACACAGAGGAACACAGAATGTAAAGCCTCCCTTCACACAGGCCCCCTTCATGGAAACTCTTCCCACTGCTCTCTGTTTTTACCCTCAGTGAACCCCATCAGAGATCCAAATCCAGTGAAAGCCTCTCCCTTTCTGAACACTCCTCTGCTCATTTCTAGCAGCTGGTGCCTGCACTAGCATTGCCAAGAATTGAGCTGATTTCCCACGCACAGCTGGCCCACACATAGTGTGCTGCCTGCCTGCTGTGATACACTTGGATGAAACCCTGGTTTTCTGACCCAATATCTGCCCCATGTGTGCAGGCTCCAGACATACCTTTGGGTCCTGCTGTTCCACGAGCCCCAGGGAATCCGACAGATCCCGGCTGCCCTGGAGGCCCTGGTGGCCCAGGGATTCCTCTCAGCCCAGCATTTCCAGGAATTCCTAAAAACAAGCAGCAAAATGTTCTTGCATCACACATTCAGGCCAAATCAGCTCACAACTCCATAGTACAGCTTCTGATCCTGCACTTAACTCATAAGATGGGTGAATAAAATATTTATGTAAAGAAAAACCAGGTGCAAATCTCTTTTCACCACCACTACTAGCATAGCATTTATCCAACTATTTATTTGATAGTTGCCTTTTTTTTTTAAAAAATCAGAAATTCCATTCTTAATCACCCACCAAGTGACAAACTGGAATAGTATGCACACTGAATAACTAAATTGGTTACATGAGTTTTCAAGTAAAATATTCCAACAACTTCCACTGTTCTTTCAAATTGAAATCTTGACAGCAATGTGAGAGCATACCTGCTAGTTACACCACTAACCAAAGACACTTTTAGCCATCCTTCTGGGTAGGTTTGAGTCTGGAGAGGGAACGGACTCAAGTGTTGCAATGGAAGACTTTAAACAAGACTTTCTTGTTTAAGCCTCAGCTGAGACAGGCCAACCAGGGCTAAGGAAACAATAAGGTGAGGTTGTTGCAGTCGCACAACGAACTGCAGAAACTGGGTGCCTTGTCCAGTACCTGCTGGTCCTTCTTGGCCAACATCTCCTGGGCCACCTTTGAGCCCATTCACTCCAGTGCTTCCTGGAAAGCCAGCTTCACCCTTGAGCCCTTCTCTACCTCTCTCCCCTGAAATGATAAAAGCATCCAACACAAGTTAAACTGGAGGTAGGCATGAAGAGAAAGAGAAACATGTTAGACTGCCGCTGCAGCATTTGTGTCTGCTCAGCCATTGCCTGGGCTCTGGACCAGACTCCCTGGATGGCAAACACCAGCCCAAGTTCCCAAGTTCCTACTCAGGAAGTGAAGTGGGACCCAGCATTAGAATCGGGCTGCTTTTTTTTTTTTTTTTTTTTTTTTTTTTTTTATTATTCATCATCATCCATTTGTGGCCCACTTGGATTAAGCTCCTCAAATCTCATTTAGAGGACAAGACTGAAGTATTTAGATTTACAGATCACATACAGTCCCACACTGGGCAATATTATCCAATTTAATTTCCAGAATTTTGTACTCTTGAAGTGAACCATCAATGGCTACTGTACCTGGGAAGCCCGGGTCCCCTCGCTCTCCTTTCACTCCAGCACTGCCAGGAACGCCAAGAGGCTCTCCCTGGTCACCTGGAAAAGGAAGACGAGGTGAGGAAGCCATTCTGTAACTGACTGTGGGGAGCAGCTCTCAGTGCTGTTCAATAGCCATATTTATGAAAATAAACCTTGCTTATATTGCAAATTCAGGAGGTAGACAAAGACAACAGTAAACAATGTCCCCGAGGTGTTTGAAAATGTTTATAAACAGCAATGGAAGTGAATACACTCAGGGCATGTTCAGACTAACATTTAGGGCAATTTCACAACACCCTACCCTTTATGTCACAAGCTGATCAGAGAGGGTGCCTCTTGTACTGTCCAACATGCTTTGTACAGTGCTGTGGCCAAGATTTCAAAGGATCATAAAGTTTTAATACATTTGGCTTGGAACTGAACTCATCTGAATGAGTGACATCATAGGGGGACTTCTGAACCAGTCACTGGAGAGCGACTGACACTTCTAGAACACTGCCCATTCATTTTAGCCATGAATCTTAGGACTGCATGTACTGAAAGACCACGTAAACTGAAATTTCTTACCCTTTGGACCAGGGAGGCCAATAGGTCCTGGGAATCCAAGTGGTCCTGTGATACCATCTGAACCCTGAAATAAAAGCCCAAAATTAGCCTCTGCTTTTTATTCTTGCTGTTTCAACTTTGGGTCATGGGGTTAACAGACTGCAAAGATGTGGGAAGAGATGTTATCCAAAGTGTCATCCATTAGTACAAGCCAAACAAATACCAAGTTTTGTGAAGAAAAATCCTGCCAGCTTCTGGACAGCTGCTTTGCTAAATAAGTACCAATTAGAACAAAGGATTTTCCCAAGAGCTCTTTGAGAAAATGAAGATACTTAAGAAGATATTTACCCTCTCTCCTGGCATTCCTGGAAATCCTATGATGCCACGTGCACCCTTCTGTCCTGGCAGCCCAGGCTGTCCAGATGGACCTGGGAAGCCTGGCTCACCATGAAAACCTCTCTCTCTGCTTGCTGACCCAGCAGGTCCAGGAAGACCTGGCTGTCCACGGCTTCCTGGGATTCCTTTATCACCTGAGTTTATATAAAAGAGTATAAATCCATTTCAAAATACAGACATTCAGCTTATTTAGCCAACTGAGCTGTTACCCAAAGCTCTCCTTAGAGGGCAGAAAGGGATGAGATAAGATCTGCAGAACAGAGCCTCAAAGGAAAACTGTTTTCTCAAAATTCAAAGCTGCCATATGCAAATCTTGCTGAAATGTGAATGGCAGAACAGAAGATAGCAATGCTGCAGACTCTGTCAAAAGGGGAGGCCATGATCCCCCAGGAGTAAGCACAGTTTCCGAAGAACTCATACTGGTAACTAGTGACAATGTTGTGACATACCTCTAGGTCCTGGGAATCCTCCAAGTCCAGCTAATCCAGGATCTCCTTTGTCTCCTTTGAATTGCAGTGCCTGTTGTGGAGGCCCAAGAACAGGAAGACCAGGTGGACCTACATCGCCTCTGTCACCTGAAGAAACACAAAATCAGATTATTCTGCAATAAGATTGCCTAGCAGAGCAAGGTGTATAACATTAGAAAGTGGCAGACAGTAACAGAACTTCAATTCCACCTTTGGCAACCAGACCGAAGAATTTCACAAGAACATAACACGGCATCCAGAAGAAAACATTAAATATGTGCAGACATCTCCAAGAGGCCTCCAAAGTCCCTCTGCTGCACAGCCAGCAGAGTCTTTTAACTGTTTCTCACCTTTTTGACCTTGCAGTCCCAGAACTCCAGGGCTTCCGATTCCTCCAGCTGCGCCAGGAGCTCCTTTAAACCCATTGACCCCAGGGACACCAGGCAGGCCTGGCATGCCAGGGAAACCAAGCAGGCCAGAAGATCCCTTCTCACCTGTATAGAAAAGTTGAGAAATAGAGAAAATTAGTCTCTCCTGGTACACTGCATACCCAACTAGCTGGCAGGTGGAAGCAGGATGGGTCTGGCCAGTAAAACGTGATGATGTAAGCACAGTGGGGCCACTTCTCTCATGGGTCTCCACTCATGATACTTCTCAGTTTGGCTTCAAGAGCTTCACCTTGCTTCCACTGGAAGGCAAAACCCCATAAATTTCCAAGAGAGCAACCTGCAGTAACATACCTGTATTTCCCTCCCCCTAAAATAACACTTGGTTAATAACCAGTGACTGTATTTGTGCTTAGTGGCCATACAGATGGTAAAGTTTTACTTCCCATTGGGATTGTGCTTCATGTGTACCCTCCTATGATATTTCCCTTACTTCATGATTTCATTCACTGTTCCTCATTTCTTCAATTATCTTGTCTTTCTTACATGATTCTTTGTCCTTAGGGGCTCACATCCTTAAGCTGGACCTCCTCGTGACTATAATTTGATAATTAAATCCATCATACATAATTCACAACTCAGCAGAAAAACAAATGCATTCCAACACCAGTTGAGAAATCATTTTCTTCTGATGAGGATGGCTTAAAATCAATGCTAACAAGGTTATTTTTTGTTGGGCACAGCTATCTCAGCCTGCCCCCTGATGGAACACATACCTTTTGGCCCAGAGAAACCTGGACGTCCATCGTGACCAAAAGGCCCAGGTGGCCCCAAGAATCCTCTTTCCCCAGGAGATCCTGGAGCACCGTCAAGACCTGGGAAGCCTTTCATTCCGGCAGGGCCTTGAGGACCTACATCCCCAGCCAATCCTTTGACTCCAGGAAGTCCTGAATCAATACAAGAAAGAACTCAATAGATTATGTCACACAAACACCGAGGCGCTTTAGTGGACAGCTTTCCAAACTCTTTAAACATGGCATTGTTCTAATATGACAAATGGACCTTAAGGCACATGCAGCCTACTAGAAGGCATAAAGTTTAGAACTGCAAAAGCATTAGTCATCTAATAATAAAATACCTACGAAGAGGGTTACTGCCTACATCACTACACCACTGGCAAGAGTGAAACCCCTTATGATGTATACATTTTTGTCTCCTTTACCAGATACTAAAGTATAGAGCATCAGTCTTACCTTTACCATCAAGGCAGCCAAACCAGGATGGGGAGCATCATTAATGCCAGCTTCTGCTACCTACCCCATCCTTTGGGTGAACCAGAGATCAATTGGAGAGGTTTTTTGTTGTTGTTGTTGTTTTGTTTTGTTTTCAAGTTTTTTTTTTCTACCTTGGTAGTTAAAGAGTTACTTCTCAAAAGCAAGTTGCTTGCTAAGGGAACAAGCTTCTGATTGTGTTGTCATAAAACCAACACCGTATACACTCAGCTTTGCCTCTGTTTCAGAACGTTTCTATCTGAAGCTTTGTAATGGTTTACAACTTTAAACAAAGGCTGAAACCATTGAAAACAGAATGCTTAGATCCAAAGTAAGGAAGAGAAGAAAAAATCAAGTGATTCTGAAAAACGGCATTTGCAGCAGTCGCACCCAGTATATGAGCTTCATTGTACCCAGGACAAATATTTTAAGTTACAACTCATTTTTTTTGTTTGTTTGTTTGTTTTTAGCAGAAGAAAATGGCTACTTTATTTAAAAAGACGAAGAAAATGCACACTTAAACTTTGTGCATATTAAGGATTTCCTTATAAGTTTCAGGCTTTGTTACCATCTGAGCATTCTCACTGCAATGGTTCTGGCCTTCTGGCTTGATAAGGGGTATCACCTATAGTCAATGCAATTCTTGTAGCATTAAAAGCTAGGTTGTTAGTCCATGAGCTTTTATGCTACACTGCATTTTCTCACCTTGACAGCCTATGTGAAGAACCCATAACCAAACAGTGTGACATCAGAAATGGGGAGTTGATGATAAATGGAAAAGAAACATGGTGAAGGAAAAAACAGATACAATACGTGAACAGAAAGAACAAGGATAAAAAGAAATTAGTGATTCAGAGAATACAGCTGAAATATCTTAGTCATTTGGAGTTTATCATCTTAACAATGGAAGGTTTTTAAAAACAGTTGAAGGAAACAGTCATATATGGCATACAGTCCATAAAAGTAAAATAATAGGGAAGTGAAAGTCATGTTAGCATTCAAAAAAAAAACCACTTCAACACCATAATTTTCATCTAGAATGACGTTAGTGCTTTCATTCATTTGTTGCCACCATGTTCCAGCACCATCACTGTGCATGTCGGAACAGAATTACATCACAGACGATTATCTACTGATTCCCAGGGGCCTCTTTGCTTGATTCTTAAGTCTTACATTTACTGTTATCATGAAACTCTCTAGACAGTGCAGCCTGAGAGATACTGTTGTACTCGAGTATATTTTCCCTGTAATGTGAATGGAAATAAATTTATTTTCTGCCCTCAGTGTAGAAGATATAAGTGCTTCTTCTAACAAAGCTAACAATTTTCCAATCTATCAAAATCATGTCTCAAACAACCTCAAACATTAGAAATTAATCATCATTAAAATGGGAAATGAAGATACAGCTAGACTGTAAATGCAGAGCTGTTAAAAATATCAAGATACTTTCTCCTATCTTTCTGCTGTATTTCTTACAGCTTTGGGGCACCATTTCTAGGCAGGAAGATTCCAGCATTCAGAGGCAAAAGACTCAAATTCTGCACTCAGTTACCCCTGAGCAGGGGTAGGAGCTCACTCCCAACAAATGCCATGCCTCTCCCACACTTCCTCAACACTGCAACGCTCAGCTACTCGTCTTCATTTGAAGACGTTACGTACCTGGAGCTCCTGCCAGGCCAACCGATCCCAACGGTCCTGGTTTTCCCTTAATGCCAAAAGGACCTCCAGGGCCAGGAGGTCCTCGCAATCCAGGGACACCGGAATAGCCTGGATTACCCAGTTCACCTTTAATACCTAGGAGGCCTGGTCTCCCATCCAGCCCTGGGAACAGAGAGATGGGAGGTTACAGAACAAATAAAACAAAATGAAAAAATGAGTTGTAATATTCAATAATAATTCAATGAAAAAGTGAGTTGTAATAAAACTCTGTAAATTGCATTAGATTCTAATAGAAAACCACCAAATCCCCACCTGCAGGCAGCTTAGAAGATTGCTGACAGAGTATCTTGAAGAGATGGTAAAGAGGAAAGATTTTTGAAGGAAACCATTTGATATTCCCAGATACAAGCAGCAACAGGGCTCACCTTTTGGTCCTGGAAATCCAATATCACCTGCAAACCCTTTATCACCCGGGAGTCCAGGTCGGCCACGCTCTCCCTGGGCTCCACTCTCAGCACCAAACACATCTCCAGGAGCTCCTTTAGCTCCAGCTAAGCCTGAAGGACCCATCTTCCCAGGCAAACCATCTGTCCCATCCAGTCCTGGAAGTCCTTGGGACCCTTGCTCTCCTCGAGGTCCAGGGAAGCCTTGAAGAGAAATACAGGAAATGTCAGACAGCAGAAGTACAGGCTATCCACTCCCAATACCACATCTAACCAAATCAACATTTAAGGAAAGTTCAAGCAAAAAAAGGCTGTTTGGAAAGCTGCAGAGTGTTTCGGTACCGAATTACGAACTATGACTGGCGAGAAAATGTGATGAAAATGATAAAAACAATTGAAATATCCTTTCAATTTTTCTTTAAAGAATACTTTAGGAATATCTTGGAGCTGCAGCTACAAGCCTTACATTTACAGGCTTGGTTTCACTAGATGGCAGATTAGGCAAAAAGAACAAAAAAGGATGAAGATGACTACTTCAGGCAACAGACAGGCAGTATCTCACTACCACCACCATCCACAAAAGCTGCAAAGATGTTTTTGCAGCTTACTTTGTCCTCTACATTGGACAACCTCTGGCACTATGGGACAGAAGACGCTGACAGCCCTGGCACAAGGAGGACTGCAAAGTACTCTCCCTTTGTCAAGCAGACGCTAAGTAGCATTGCTGTGTGAATGTTTTCTGCTGCTCAGCAGTTGTATCACAAAATCAGTGACTCTGTAAAATTGTCATCCCCACTTAATGCATTGAAATGATAAAGAGATTTCTGCAGCCATATCTACAGAGAAATATGATCGATATCAACCTAGCTTAAAGAGTCTTCCCTCACCACCCCCTCTTGCTCTTTATTTACTACAACCATTAGAAATTCCCACAGCTAAAAGAAACCCAAGCATAGTATACAGACTTTTACTAGAATAACACATGGCTTAAAACAGGTAAGTGGGTTTTAAAATACTTTGCAGTTTCTAAACAGTTACAAAGCATGTGATGATAGTCTCTGAAGAAACGAATTGTGTTGGTTATCCTAATTAATTCCAGCACCAGTATAATACTAAAGGCAGGTAACAAGTATAATGAACATTTCTTCTTCCCTTTTTTTTTTTTTTTTCTCCGAAGCTGCAACCATTTGGTTGCAGAGATTGAATTTGGAAGGAGCACAGAGGAGCTCACAATGGAGAGATATGAATGTAACAGGTGGAAATGTGGTCTAGATGGTAAGACAACTCTTTTGATAAAATATTGTATACATTAATCAGATAACAAAAACTCTTACCAGGTTCCCCTTGCAAGCCAATTATTCCTGGAGACCCTGGCTGTCCTTTTGACCCATGTAATCCAGGTTGCCCTGGAATGCCAGGAAAGCCTTTGCTGCCTTTGGGACCTGAAGATTAAAATATTAATGAATGAATACCAGAAGAAAAAAGTATAGCACCAGAAAACAGGATCAGATCTTTTCTGCAAAGCTTGAAACACTCACTGGATGCACAATTTAAGCTAAATAGCTTCACAGAACCATGGCTGTTACATCAGCTATGTAAACACAGAAGACGAGGTTCAGAGGCTACTTGAAAGGGGAAAAAACAGTGGAGTCATTACGATCCCCCACAGGATTTAAACCCAGCCCCTTTATAGAATTAAGAATATTATGCTGTCAGTTAACTCTCTGGAATAACTATCACTCATAGGGTGTTAATTAGCAGGTATTATCTTCAGTAGGGACTAGGTGCTTCTTGGTAGTCAGCCCGTGCATGAGGACCAGCTTGTCTCCATACCTGGCAATCCTGGGAAGCCGGGAATCCCAGGGGGCCCATACGCTCCAGGGACTATGCAGGGCAACGTGATACCTAAAAGAAAAAAACACTGACTTTGCACACAGACCTCTTCAGAGACTTCTAACTACTCAGGGGCTGCTCGTAGACATCAGCTCCAGCACAAAGAAACGAGCAAGGCTCCTCTGCAGTGTGGGATGTGCAGGGAGCGAGAGGGAAGACAACCTCATGGTGTCTGACCTGCTCACGTATTGAGATACTATGTGAATGTTGAAGGAAACTTCAGGGCATTTCCTACTTTGACATGAGAGGATCAAAGGTTAGTTCTCAATTCACTGCTGTTACCTTGATTTAAGGCATCCAGCGACACCAAAACTCATTTAGAAATGATTACATTCATGATAAAATATCTACACAGAGCTGTAATAACACTTCCATTCTTACACAAAGCCAAACTGCTCTATTTTCATCTGAGACCGCAGTTCCTCTTCATAGTCAGCACTAGCTTTAAGGACAGAGATTCAAAACTGGAATATCCAATTTATGCTGAGAATGGATCCAGGCACCTAATGCCACGATTGTGAGATGTAATACACACTTTGCTGCCTGCACTTGGGTAAGTTTTGAGAAAATATTTGTTTGACAAAGTACAAGTTAAAATAGTAGTAACACAAAATAAAAAATCCAGCTTTGCTCTTCTGCAGTCCTGTGTGAGCCTAATGTGGAATGTTTTATAAAGTAAAAAGTTGAGGTCCATCTCTGAGACATTTCCTTCTCAGACGCAATATAGTAAAAATGACATTTTCAAGCAGCAGGGCAGTAACTGGCAAGGAAAGGGAAGCTGAATTAATTCTGTTGTATTCACATCACATGGCTTTAAGGAGTGTCTTATGTGAGTTTTCCAAAAACAACCCTGTACAATAGCATATTCTGTGCTTTATGTTATTAGCCACAAGCAGAATGGTTGGACAATGGTTACTTCATGTAAGGATAACTGAAAAGGAAATAGGGCTGTTTCCTCATATGTTTTGCAAAATCGTGTAAGCAAGGCTTAGTGTACAAGTTATATAAGCAAAACTGTTCCCAGCTAATTAATACCCTACAGAATCACAGTTTACAGAATAATATCCCAATATCAAGGAAATTAATTACAAAACCATCATGTCAGGCATAAAAGCAAATACAGACAATTCCAACATTTTTGAGTAATTATCTTATGCTGGATAAAATCAGTCTAATTTTATAAATACTGAGCTAGACTTTTCCAAAGGCAAGACTGTTTCACCCTGATTTACTGCAAAATTCCTCAGTGGTGTCTTTGACGTGGTAACTTCAGTATCTCACAGTCTCTTTTTAGATGTCTTTCCTCATTTTCATGATAGGGCCTTTCAGTCTGGGTAGTATGAGCTGGATTATTTCTTCCACCCACACACATTTTTTTAATATTAGATGAAACTTACTATATCAAAGGGTCTTTTAATGCTTTCCTAGTATTTAGGGCATGATGTATTCACAAGTTTTCTTACACATTTCCACGGGGATGCAAACTGAACTGGCTGAAGACTTTTTCACACTTTTCTGTATTTTGACTAGAGATAATTTCCACAAAAGACCATTCACTTTTAGCAAAGCTTTGATGCAGCATTCATAATAAGCTGACTTCTGATGTGCTGCACAGAATATCTAGAGTTCACATCATGCACAGAGCAGTTTACTTTTACTTATCTTACAATTCAATTTTAATTCAGTGGATTTTGTAAGAGACAATTTACCAAAGACATAAGCATTCATAGTTATGAATTAATAAAGCTTTCGCCATTTAACGTGTCATTTGGCTAAGAAAAAAAGCTTATGTAGACTGTTCCAGGAGGACACTAATGCCAGCTCTCTCCTCACCCCACAACAACTGCACAGCATGACACACGTCAGGTAACGTGCCATCCAGCATGTCTGTGCAGCCTTCCCATTGCTATTCTGGCCTACCTCTCACCTCTCTCCGGGTTTAATATTCCTCTGTGAAGTTCCTCAAGGTGCAGTGGTCTTATCACCAAGATTTTTGAACTCAGAACAACAGTTTATCAGTTCAGAAACATATGCAACCACATCATCTGCAAATATATTGTTAATGCTGTATTATTGATGCTTACAGAATTACAAAAGTAGAAGCTGAAGTATGTAAAATCCTCATGTAATACCTACTCTGTAAAAATCTAGAGCTCTTTTTATTTCAGTAACAGTTCTGAAAACTGATTCAGAAGTCCCAGATATCAGCGAGTTACCATTATTACCTAGACAATGAAGTAGGCTGTGCTTTTTAAAAATTTCATTTTAACTGTCTTCCTAATTACCTTTGGTGTAAAATGGCTCTCCAGCAACAGTCAGTGAGTAGGCTCCATCCAAAACAATTAGTGTTTGAGTATTCAGCTCAGATACTTGCTGCTTATTATCTGTGTCCTCCTAAGCATAACAACTTGAGAAAGCAGTGACTGGTATGAGAGGTCTAGTGAGCCCACAGAGCAGTTTTAATTAATTTAAAGAGCTATCTTTAACCTAATGCCATCTTCTTGCCTGGTACAAGAACAGCAGTAGGTTTAGTGCCACTTAACTTGCAGCAGCTTTGCACCTTTTCAAAGTGAGAGCAGATCCAGCAAAACCTACCCGGGGGTCCTGGAAGACCTGCTTGTCCTGGAAGGCCATCCAGCCCTGGGTCACCTGGCGGCCCACGAACTCCACTGGGACCTGGATATCCAACGCCAGGAGAACCAGCCTCTCCGTGATGGCCCTTGGTGCCAGGTAATCCTGGCAGTCCTTTTTCACCTGGGAATCCCAGCGCACCATCCCCCTGTGCACAGCAAAGACAATTACAGCTGAAAATCCAAGAGATGTGGAAAGAACACACATCATTGTTACTTTAATATCTTTAGTGCACCCTCAGTAAGTTTGCAGATGACACCAAGCTATGCGCATGTGTCGATCTGCTCGAGGGTAGGAAGGCTCTGCAGGAGGATCTGGATAGGCTGCACCGATGGGCTGAGGTCAACTGCATGAAGTTCAACAAGGCCAAGTGCCGGGTCCTGCACCTGGGGCGCAATAACCCCAAGCAGAGCTACAGGCTGGGAGATGAGTGGTTGGAGAGCTGCCAGGCAGAGAAGGACCTGGGAGTGATGGTGGACAGTCGGCTGAATATGAGCCAGCAGTGTGCTCAGGTGGCCAAGAAGGCCAACGGCATCCTGGCTTGTATCAGAAACAGCGTGACCAGCAGGGCTAGGGAGGTGATCGTCCCCCTGTACTCGGCTCTGGTGAGGCCGCACCTCGAGTACTGTGTTCAGTTTTGGGCCCCTCGCTACAAGAAGGACATCGAGGTGCTTGAGCGGGTCCAGAGAAGGGCAACGAAGCTGGTGAGGGGCCTGGAGAACAAGCCCTGCGAGGAGCAGTTGAGGGAGCTGGGCTTGTTCAGCCTGGAGAAGAGGAGGCTCAGGGGCGACCTTATCGCTCTCTACAGATACCTCAAAGGAGGCTGTAGCGAGGTGGGGGTTGGCCTGTTCTCCCACGTGCCTGGTGACAGGACGAGGGGGAATGGGCTAAAGTTGTGCCAGGGGAGTTTTAGGTTAGATGTTAGGAAGAACTTCTTTACTGAAAGGGTTGTTAGGCACTGGAACAGGCTGCCCAGGGAGGTGTTGGAGTCAACATCCCTGGAAGTCTTCAAAAGACGTTTAGATGTAGAGCTTAGGGATATGGTTTAGTGGGGACTGTTAGTGTTAGGTCAGAGGTTGGACTCGGTGATCTCGGAGGTCTCTTCCAACCTAGAAATTCTGTGATTCTGTGTGATTTTAGCAAACGCATAAAAGTTTGGTCAGCTCTGTGCAAGTTTCAAATGCACCTGGGGAGGTACAAGAAAACCACTGTAAATCATCCACCATTATTTCAAGGTGCAGGAAAACTCAGATACTATTAGAAAATATTTTTTTTATGTTGTGTTTGCCAAAACATTAAGTATTACATATTCTGAAAGATTAGTTTCTGTGTTATTTCAATTAATTAAAAAGATTCTGGTGTGATTTTTCTATTCCAGGATTTGACTCGTGCTGACAGTGTCTTATCTATCAGGACACAACGTAAAACTGAATTAGGCCTCCCCCACTATAGGAACTTTATCGTTTGTCTGGGCAGCCAGAGGCATTGGCCAGTGCCAATTATTAATCTTAATCAAGACAAATCTGTGCTCAAGAATGAGCTTTTTATAATGTATTTGGAGATTTACCACACAGATCATCAGGGCTAGTAAACCAGGCCTTTCTGATCTCTCTGCTCATTATTGCAATCCTAAAGCACTACTGCTAAATTAATCTGAACTTACTGGAGGGCCTGGCGGGCCTGGCAGACCTGGAAGTCCATCCCTGCCAGGAGTTCCTGGGATGCCTGAAGGTCCTCTGGGCGCCGTCGCACCACGATCCCCACGAGCACCTCTGCCTGTTGCATAGGATGAATCTCCTTTTTCTCCCTTAAGGCCCGGAAGACCTTGCTGGCCAGCTGAAGCCTACAGAGCAAAAGATTAGAAAAACAAAACTGCCACCACCATCAAAAAAAAACAAACAATCAGGCATACGAACATGCATAGAAAAGCCCTTGCTTTTTAAAAATGTCATATGAGGTCAGGACACAATGACTGGAGCTAGAAAGAAGCTCTGAAGGGTTTCCTATTGTATACGTTATGGGGAAAAAAAAAAAAAAAAGTTTGAGTATTTCCAAATGTTTCAGTTAAGTCACTACAATTTTACAGTGGCAAGCCAAACCTGGGTTTATAGCACTGGGGTGATCCACCAGTCTTGGATGGCATCTGGGAACACTGTATCAGTCATGATTTAACAGAGCCCAAGTATTGGAGTATTGAGTATTTATTATTACACCCTATTACTTCGTGTGCTGCATTCACCAATGTTGATGAAGACACTCAGAAGTCATTTAGTGTGCTTAGACTGCACCTGAGGCAGACAGCTTTTATAGCTATGTGCAAGGATGTGGACAGAGCTCATCATTCGATTTCAGGTCTTCTCTCCATACAGAAGCATATCTGCTTCCACAGGTGGCCCTCACTTAGAGAGAACCCTAGGTCTAATCTCTGTGTCCCAAGAGGCCCTGGGATATAATAATTGTTACTGCTTTTACCTGTGACTGCTAAATTGCAGTTCTCAGACCTTAAGAACCATTTCTTCCCCCATTTTTACATGATAATTTCTCTACTTTCTGATTCTTTTTACAGATCAGTTTCCGGGTTTATTTTTTGTCCAAACAAGTAGAAGAAATTATGCAAAAAATATGTTCTGGTTTCAATGCGATAAACACCAGGAATTGCACAGGGCCACTTTTTATCCTGTAATTCACGACAACCAATACAAACTCTTCCTTGTCTTACCAGAGGGCCTCGCAGTCCTGGTGCGCCCACAGTGCCTGGGTCTCCACTAATGCCCTTGATCCCAGGCACACCAGGGATTCCCGTTGGACCTTGTGGACCTGAGATGCCTTTTACACCAGGTCTCATAACTCCTCCATCACAAGCACAATCACCTGCCTCTCCTGGAAAATACAGTCAACACCCCAAAGTCAGTTTCATTCAGATAAAGACCCTTTTATGGTTTCAAGAGCTCCAGAAGCAATATTGGGACCAAACCATCATGATATGATGTTGTGCCTACTCTGCTCAGGCAATGAGAGTGTCAAGCCAGGGGAAGCTTTGTCCCTGTTAATTTCTGTACAACGCCCACCATCAAATTACCACGTGCAGCATGAACCTCAGCATTATCTGGTACATCATGCTTATTTCCTTGACCTCTTGCCAAAGGTTTCAGTTCTCCAAAGCAGATGATTTTAAGGAGAATTTTAGGACAGAAGTCTTGTGGATCTTCAGGGACGATTGTGTGTCAGGGAAAGCAAATCTGTACTCCCACTCACAGGAGGTCACAATGACCCTCAGCTGGATATCTTTATATTTTCTGGAATTGTAACTGGGCGCAAATCCAAACCACCACAACGCACAGTGATGTTCGCATCATCCCACATTAGTGTTCCATTACACACTAAACCCCAAATTCTCATCATTTTTAGGACAGAGGAGAATAAGATTATGTTTCTCTGTCATTTCCAGCCTATGTTAATTACAAAAGCAGAACACAGGGCTTTATTTCTAAGTCTTATTACATCTTATGGCTTTAAAGCACAACTTGTTTAGCTAATTGGGTATGAGGTGTTTATCTGCTCAGTTACCTGAGAAGAGTAGGAAGTAGAAAATAGGATTTTAGTGGCAGTGCTGGGCACTACTCTCTCTAAAACGTAAAGGCTGCTGCTCTTTTTATCCATGTCCAAGCTTCCCTGATATGTCATAAAGACATTTCCACCTCATCCCTTAGGTTATTAATCACATGGAAGTGAGATCATTTGATTGTTGAAAG
The DNA here is from genome assembly GCF_047663525.1 of Anas platyrhynchos. Taxonomy (NCBI): domain Eukaryota; kingdom Metazoa; phylum Chordata; class Aves; order Anseriformes; family Anatidae; genus Anas; species Anas platyrhynchos. The sequence goes on from NC_092596.1 coordinate 5,236,051, forward strand.
GTTCTTCCAAAAAAGAGCCAATTACCTTTGAAACCCTTTGGACCCAAAGCTCCTGGAAGCCCTCTCTGTCCAGGCTCCCCAGGGGCCCCAGTCCTTCCATCCAGGATTGCGCCCGGGAGGAATGAAGGGCCTACATGTGGAAAAAAAGCAAGCAAAAGCCCTGAGAAGGCTGTATTTCCAGCTCATTAATTACTTATAATGGCAGGGATGCAATTGACAGAATGGCACTGGATCAAGCAACTGTCTAAGTTACACAAAAAGATGAACTTAATACCATGGGCTACAATCCTCTGCTACATGTTTGCCTTTAGCTTCCCATACAGAAGAGCAGAAGATCTTACAAAGTAGATGCAGCAGAGTTTTATTCCTCTGCTGCTCTACTATTGCAATTTTTCAAAGGCTTAATAGCTGGCCAAAGAACCAACCCAACTGCAAACAGATTGTATAGAGAAGCACAAATGAATTTGTTCATGGCCTGTCCCCACTGCAGCGTTATGCAGAGGATCAGATGTGCCCTCACAGCTCTGGGAGAGGCTGACACTTGCATGCTGGGACTCGTGTACAGAAGTTGAAGGAGGAACTAACCAATGTGGTGGTGATTGTGGTGACTGGCTACTGCCTTTTTGTTGGTGCAGAAGTCATTGCGTATGAGCAACGTCTCTGCTACTGCTGGCATGGTAGAGTCATTCCCAGGGCTACCTGCCTTCTGCAGAGCTTCTCAGCAAGTCCCTGCAGTTCAGGAAAGAGACTAAGTGGCAAAATGGTTATGGGAATTCCCCTGTCCCTCACTTTACAGTTGCAGGACTGTTCTCTCTATCTCTTTATATGCTGAGGAATACAATGAAACATGAGCTGACAGAAACAGCAGAGGGTGATCCAACAGTGAGCTAACATCATCTGAAGCGATGGTGTCTGAAAGGTCTTCCCCATAGTGACAACAGCAAAATGGAGTGCCAATGAGCACGTCTGATGTTCTGTGGAAACAAACTGCAGCCATCAGCTAAAAAAAGCTACAAGACTTACTGACTCTGCAGAAAACTTAGCAGGATTTGACTGACAAACAGGTATTGGTAAGATGGCAGTTATTTCTTCTCCATTGGAAATAATTTCATCAGAGTATGTTCATTGGCTCCATCGCTGGAGTGCGTCCTGGTTTTGAAAATTTTGCTCTCAAGAATAAAACAGGCTGCTTGAACTCAGTTTATGGCAGAATATTAAAACATAAGGTTTGCATAAAATCACCCCTTTTTCATTTACTATTTATCTTCTGAGGAAAGCAAAACAATACATAATTAACCCAATCAGGGCATATATACAAATGAGCATGTAAATATGAAATCACATTTCTTTAGGTTCATAAACTGTCTCTTCAGGCATCCTGTCTGATTCCTGGTGCTCGAAATACCTCCTCACAAGATCAGGCATTTACTTCAGGTACTCATAAGGTCATGATCTCTTCTTTATCTAAGCCAGTACCAGGGCAAACATTATTTGGCTTTCCTCCCATCATCCTGCATGCTGTATCTCTAACCTCCTTTCTTTTCCCCAGCTGAAAGACATTTCCTAGGAGTTAACTGAGCTGGCTCAGTTTCATCCTACTAAAACAGTGCAAATACAGAAAGTTGAAGAAAAAACTGTACATTTTAACAGGAGACATCTAAGGATGTCAGCCTTGTGGTTAGTTATTTGCTATATGACAACCCTACATTCACTGGGAGAAATCAAGTAGCTACATTTTCATGCTACACCCTTACTATGGGCTACCTTCTCAGATGACTGCCTGTTAATAGACAAAATAATCCAAACTGAGTAGACAGAACTGGTACTTAGTTTGGGAGATGCAGCACCTGTCAATGCAAACCTATGAAATACCAAGCTTGATCTGCCATGCTTGGGAGACTAGCCTAGAACTTCAAAGTCCTCTGTTTCATAAATTGTGTTGATAAAACCTTGTGCTTCAGTCTATCAGGTTTCCATTTTTAAAATTGTAACATTTTTTTTTTTCAGTTACATTTTTTTTATCCTGCTGATAAATACATTTAAGGTTGAGAGTTATAATTACAACGGGATGTTGACCAAGCCTTTAAAGTTTACAGATGAATAATGCTCACTGGCAAATAAATAAATACATAAATGATTATCTGTCTTGTTTCACTGTGAATGCAATATAAACATAGATGTTAAAAATGTACATACGTGATGAGCCAGGCAATCCTGGTGCTCCTGGCAGACCTGGTAAACCATCTCTACCAGGACTGCCTGGTAATCCAATCGTTGCTCTTCCTGGTTCTCCCATTTCGCCCTTCACACCTGGAATCCCTGGAGACCCCCCAGGGCCCATTCCATCTAGACAACATTGACACAATGAGCAGCTATCCAGCAGCAAACATATTGTTGTATTTTTAATGTTATGAAAATTACTGTGTCCTGAACTGTAACCATGTTAGCAAAGGACAATTTATAATGGCATACAGAGGAAAACTTATTAATTGTAGCTACCAACTGGCTCCCACTTACACACTCCTTTGGACATCCAAAAAACTTTATAAGGCTGTATTCAAGTCCCTCTAATAGTTAGATCATGAAGTATGGAAGACTGTAATTTGTTTATTTTCATATTGCGCTTGAGTGAGGTGTTTATATTTGCTTTAGTAGTTCCTAGCTCTGGATCATTGCTGGTCAGGACTTCACAGATGTATTCATGTGAAACAAAAATTTTCAAATGAGATTTTTGATGGGACAAATGGGTACCAGCTACAGTGGTTTTATTTAGCCAATCTGACAGCTATTTGCAAATACGAGAAGTCAATCAAAAAACACTCATTTTCAACATTTGCAATTATTTAAAATGTTCCATTTATAGGAAAGATTTTGCCAATCAACTCATTTGAAATAGAATTCAAACAACCTTCTGTGCACCAAATATTTACACCTGAAGCTTTGAAATGGGCTGTAATCACTGTGTAATTCTGCTCCATCCAAGAACACATACTAGGTTTTCCTGTGCCATCCCTGACTCATACTTCTCACAGGGCAGCTAGCAAATCAGCCAGCTGGAGGAGCAGGGAGAGGCTAGATCCAACACCTTCAACATCTTCAGGCTGCTAACTCAGAGTCTTCTCAGCAACAAACACACAGAAAACAGCCTGCTAAGGGCAATTAGCAGATGCTTTACCTCTCTCCAGGCCTGGAAACCCTGGAGCTCCTGGAAGGCCTGGCAAACCACTGCCCCCTTCATCTCCTGGAGGACCAGGTATTCCTGGGTTTCCAGGGTCACCTGGGGCACCTATTAGACAAACACAGAGAAACAAAGAAGAAAAACCTGTGAGAATTTCTGCTGAAAGACTCTACTTTCAGCAGAAAGGTCTACTAACTCAGTGGCCGCTGATATTGCCAGTAAAGGTTTCAAAGCCATTAGCAGTAAGGCTGTTAGTCCAAGTTAATGGTTATGGGAAAACTTCCTCCTGAGCTCTGGAAGAGGTTCACAGAATCACAGAATCACAGAATTTCTAGGTTGGAAGAGACCTCAAGATCATCGAGTCCAACCTCTGACCTAACGCTAACAGTCCCCACTAAACCATATCCCTAAGCTCTACATCTAAACAGCTTTTGAAGACTTCCAGGGATGGTGACTCCACCACCTCCCTGGGCAGCCTGTTCCACTGCCTCACAACCCTTTCAGTAAAGAAGTTCTTCCTAACATCTAACCTAAAACTTCCCTGGCGCAACTTTAGCCCGTTCCCCCTCGTCCTGTCACCAGGCACGTGGGAGAACAGGCCAACCCCCACCTCACTACAGCTTCCTTTAAGGTATCTGTAGAGAGCAATAAGGTCGCCCCTGAGCCTCCTCTTCTCCAGGCTGAACAAGCCCAGCTCCTTCAGCCGCTCCTCGTAGGACTTGTTCTCCAGGCCCCTCACCAGCTTCGTCGCCCTTCTTTGGACTCACTCAAGCACCTCGATGTCCTTCTTGTAGCGAGGGGCCCAAAACTGAACATAGTACTCGAGGTGCGGCCTCACCAGAGCCGAGTACAGGGGGACGATCACCTCCCTAGCCCTGCTGGTCACGCTGTTTCTGATACAAGCCAGGATGCCGTTGGCCTTCTTGGCCACCTGAGCACACTGCTGGCTCATATTCAGCCAACTGTCCACCATCACTCCCAGGTCCTTTTCTGCCTGGCAGCTCTCCAACCACTCATCTCCCAGCCTGTAGCTCTGCTTGGGGTTATTGCGCCCCAGGTGCAGGACCCGGCACTTGGCCTTGTTAAACTTCATGCAGTTGACCTCAGCCCATCGGTGCAGCCTATCCAGATCCTCCTGCAGAGCCTTCCTACCCTCGAGCAGATCAACACACACACCTAAAACTTACTGAGGGTGCACTCAATGCCCTCGTCCAGATCACTGATGAAGATGTTGAAGAGGACCGGCCCCAGCACCGAGCCCTGGGGGACACCACTAGTGACTGGCCTCCAACTGGACTTGACTCAATTTACCACAACTCTTTGGGCCCGGCTATCCAGCCAGTTTCTAACCCAACGAAGCGTGCGCCAGTCCAAGCCAAGAGCAGCCAGTTTCTTGAGGAGAATGCTGTGGGAGACCGTGTCAAAAGCCTTGCTGAAGTCAAGGTAGACCACATCCACAGCCTTTCCCTTGTCCACCCAGCACGTCACTTTGTCATAAGTTTGGTTGTTTAAAACTTGACGACATGCGAAAGGGGGAATAACAAAGAGAAATTTCCAACTCACGATGTGGAAAAGTGGTAAAATACAGTAATAATGAAAGCTGGGATCAGAGAAAGTGCTTTAAACTAGTTCCAAAGCAAAATGGAAATGTGTACCTGAAATGACTACACCTTCCCTGTCAACAACGATAGGAGGGCCTGGGGGACCGATGTCACCTAATTCACCCTGTAGAAGAAAAGAGATTCACACCATTATTAGAGATGGGTGGTAGAGGGGAAAACTGCTTGTCACGAAACAGACTGCATTGTGGTAGCAGGGTCTGGTCATTCACTGACTAAACATTACTCTTTTCCTTGGTGAAGAATTCACTTGTTCACTTTGATATTCTGCTATTCACAATTATCTGCAGTCCTGGTTTATCTGCTCTTCCTGTCTGATGGAACTGATGGCTGCTTAAGACAAAGTGCTTGCTAGTATCCAGCTGTCCTCTGAAGGCATCCTGTTACCTCAACAGAAAGCGCAGACAGGTACACACCATGTGTACGTAGGACCTATAACCATGTTTGCATATTGACCAATACCACACAGACCACTTTTTTTCAACTTGTGTTATGAATATGAATTCATAGCTGCTATGAATTGTTAAATATACATTTTTAAAAGCATTTAGCACTGCAGCTATCTGTTGCCTTGGAATCCTGAATTTGAATAATAGGAAAATTCATTCCTCCATAAAATCACATGAAGAGAACAAGCAAGTTGTGACAAACAGTGGTATTGCTCCTTCTTCTCACTCTAACACAGTATTAAATCCTATTTAAAACAGGAAGTACAAAATCTGACTGTTGTCCACATCACCATCATATGTAATATATAATAAACACAATTCAGTGTGCCAAGGCAGCGCAACACTTTGATGCTTCTTCCAGTATTACTGCTCTGTACATAAACTTTGACTGTTATTCCATGTGCTCCTCACAAAAAAGCCCTTCAGCACTTGCATTTCTCATGCCTGCCAACCATAAACCAATTTTGGTGGCAGGTAAGTTGTTTTCATAGCAAACTACTACCCCACCATTTTCCACTCAGTTTCCAGATGTCTGACAGCCTTGGCAGCTATCTTAAACATCCACTTACTTCCATCTAATCTTGCCTCAATTGCCCAGTACATGTGGCATTGGTGTAAGGATGAAGGAGACAAGAGACACTATATATACACAACTGTAAATCATGAAATTACGTGAATAAATGTTGCAAAGGTATTAAAATATCTGAGTGTTCACAGTTCAGCAACCGTTCAATTTTATTTTCATCGATAAAGTAAACGAGGAAGTAAAAAATATTGAAAATCACAGTCATACAAAGGTAAAGAGGGGGTCTGACTGGGGCAAAGACATTTATTCATGCAAATATCTTTACAAAAGCAGCGCTTTAGTGTTTTCATGTGAGAATTTACCTTTGTGCCTTCAACTCCATCCAGTCCTGGATAGCCGGGAACACCTGGATGACCCTGTACAGTCACACAGGAGAACATTTTTACACAGTGAGACAATAAGCCAGTGGCTAGCTGAGACACCTGCAGTGCTTGGACTTGGACCACAAACCCAATTCATACTATTACAAACACTGTCAAGCTTCTGCAGAAGTAATAAAGAAAGAGAAAACTGATGGTATCAATTTCTCAGCACTCACAAAATACCTGAGCCTTTAGGCCTCCTTGTGCTGGAAAAATTCTGAGAACTCGTGAACAGGCATGGTGGTGTCTCAATGAAGAGGGCACTTTGGAGCTCTCACAGAACTCCAGAAACGCCTGAAGAGTCTCAAATGCTATTTTCCTTGCACCCCACACTTTCTCTTCTCTTTGTTCCAACTCCATGAACACACTGGTCCTAAAACTTTTTCAATGCCAGCTTTCTGCTATCCATTTTCTGGTAGCGTTCTCAGACACCAAAGCTCCCCTTCTGGATGCATGACTGGAAATCTACACTGAAGTGATCTATTTTTCTCTATTAGGTAGTGTATCAAACTGAGCCCAGTATGGATCCCAAATCCTACTGCAACTGCAGAAAAAATGGAATATTCTAAGAGCTCTGGAGCAGTGAACCTTAATTTGAAACTCCTGAAGTTGTGGACAGCTGTCTTTGACAGCAGCTCATGTTGCTTTCTTGAACAATTTCCACAGGTGCATCTGAAATCAGAAGCACTTTAGCATGTTTTCAGCCCCTTGATCACCTGGCCACTTCCACTTGGTACACTACAAAAAGGTAAAAGTGAGAGGGTTTGGCTCTTCCATAAAGAAATGTAATTTCCACCCTGTGGAGGTGGTCCCCTGAACACGCAGGGATAACTACAGAAACAGTTGAAGAGATTGAGAGATGGACTTTCCAGTTAGTGCTCACTAGTTTTATAGGGCAGATGCATTCACGCATCAGAGGAGATCTTGGAGCCAACAGAGAGATCAGAAGATCGTAAGCAGGTACATGGCTTCTGCAATTGTAAGTACAGTAAAAAATAAAAGAACATTTCACCTTTCTCCCTGGAATCCCATCAGATCCATCCAGTCCCAGAAGACCCTAAAAGAGCAAAACATTTTATGTAGCTCTGAAAGGTTCCATGTCAGTCTGGTCTTATTATATCAGGCTCCAAGATCTCAGTACCAAAGAATGAAAAGGTAAACTTTCAAAAGGAGAAGGTACCACTAATATTCCTTGTCTTCCACATACTAACAATCACCATTGAAAGAATTCAGCAGAACGATTGATAAAGGACCTCTTATCTTCTTTAGTCATTGTCTTGCTAATCAGTAGTTCAAGTTAAGTGAGTCATGGTGTCTCAACTTAGTAGAAAGTCAGGTAGGTAGTTTGTAATTACAAACCCATGAAACTTAATACAGATAAATGCTTTCTATCTTGATAATTTGTTCTTCACGTGCAGAACAGAATGTCTTGGTCTTTCTGTTGTGTACGAGCACCATTTGTCTGCAAAATCACAGTGATTTGAAGAATTTATGGCTGGCTTTCAAAAAAAAAAGCTTTCAAAAATTGGAAAAACACAGGCCTAGTGGTGTCAAGACCTCCACGAAATAGTTCTGTATGATTTTCTTGGACTGCCATGCTTGTATTCATCTTTAATCTCACCTTTAGTCTGAGACTTTACTGAGAGAAGAACTATCTGTTGGATCTGTTGTTGTATGACACTGACTACTATGGGTCCAGTCCTATGACTGGGACTTCTACATGCTTTGGGAAAGCTTGGTGAAAAGTTCACTTCATGAGACTAGCTTGAGAACAAGGTTACCTACCCTGCCACCTGGCAAGCCAGGCACACCTTTTTCTCCTTTTTCTCCAACACCTCCAAAGCCCTGAGGAAAAACATCAACATTAAATCCGTGATCTGTCTGCAATTTAACAGCACAGCCCTAAGACAGAACAAGCACAAATGCAACTATTACTGTAAACAGTACAACAGAGACACATAGGAAACTGACTTTTTCTTCTGAGCTTCTTCTGCCCCAGAAAGAAATCCCATATCAAGCAGTGCAATGTGTGCAGTACATTATCTTCTTCATTCAATGCAAGTAACACCCGGCTATGAACGCCCTGCAAGTCCTGCTAACTCCATATCATATTCTACATTTTAAAGTGCTTTGAAATCTTATTTCTTAACAGCAGTAGTTCAAGGCAGTACTCAGAGCATACTTTTTCACTTCTAAATGACATAAAAATAGCATTTTCATGCTTAACATTTGGAACTGTATGGTGGCTTTCCCACTCAGCAAGAAGTATCAAATCCAGAGATGTAACACCAGGATTTAATTTCAGCAAGTTACAGTAGTTAGGCAATTTTCAGGCTTCAATCGTGAAATATCTTATGCTTGTGGTTAAATTCACACATATGTTCAACCCCATCAGCTTCAATGGGCCTCTTGTGATGCATTAAGCTAAACATGCACATAATGGAACATGTCCAGAAAGGCTAATAACAAACTGTGCTTCACGAACTTTTTTTTTTTTTTTGCACACCATTATACTGAGAACAGCTGTAGGTTGGAAAAACTGGCAAACAATTTATGTTTTTGGTCAGAACTTCCACAAAATATTTATTCCCCAAACTTATCTAAAGAACCTGTGTTTACAGTAGGTTATAAGCTGGGAAATAGCTCTCTGGAATCCAGAGATAAATTGTTGTTGTTAATTCATACAGGGAAGATGCTACACATTCCTGAGTTTATGAGCACTAATGCTTAACAGGCCATTTAAAAACTGGATATACATATATATATATAGAGAGAGAGAGAGACAGAGACAAACAGTCAGACATAAAGATATGCATATGTGCTTTACAACTTTAAAGTAACAAAATGTATGTTTAAACATAAGTAAACAAAAATAAATAGGATTTTTAAAATATATCCAGCTCTGTGGGACATCAAGGAACACTGCCATCAAGCGGCCATGTAAAGGTTATGTCTACTTGCAAATTTCCTCTTGCAAATGAAATGTGCTGAAGTGATGACTGCTTTATTCAATCTCTAGCAGGACAAGACTGTCTTCTTGACATTTCCAGGACAAAAACTGATCAGATTACAGTTACACTCTTCAAAAATCCTGTGGACATTTGTATCAGATTTTCAAAGTTCTCTGGTGCCTTGAAACTCCTGTAGAGATTTTATGAGCTATGCGGAGGCTTCTGGACCATCTAATCCATATTAGGCAAAAATTAAAAACTCTCCTCTGCTCTTACCGGCAGGCCAGGCAATCCTTTTTCGCCCGGCAATCCTTGAAGGCCTGGCTCACCCTGAAACAGGGAAGAGGTAAACATAATAAACCACTGAACCCATGAAAGCAAGACTTACCCCAACCCACCCATCATACTCCTGACTCCTAAAGCGAGGCTTTGTAACTTATTTGGCAGCAAGGAGGCTTGATTTGTGTCATCGTTTGCCAAATATGGTCTCTCTCAGCAGTGTGCTGATGCATGCAGCAGATTGTCTGTGACCACTTCCCATGGCTTCACAGACCACTGCTTTGGAGTTATTGTTCCTCCACTGCTAGAAGGCAAACCAGAAGCATCTCAGATTGTCGTCTAGGGACTTCAAACATTCATAGTACTTCATAGAAAGCAGCAAAATAGCACATAATGAGACAGAATAATGTCTTCACAATCCTGCTTACAAATTAAAGAGCAAGCCAAATAAACTGCACTTGTCTGAGCATCACCTCATGCTAATGTAACCCCACCAAGTAAGACAGAGTGCACCATGACTTATGCAGACTCCGCAAACTCAGACTTGGCTCCCAAACCAGCCTGTGTATGTCCTACATTAATTCAGCATATGTAAATTCCGTGTGTGAACAGAATCTTTATCTCAAGATCCACAGAGCTTTTAGAGACACACTGATGATCTAAATATGCACCTTAGTAAATGCCTGGATAACAAAATATATGTGATTATTTCAAAGTATTGTGCATCACAGGGAAAGCAAGAGACCTGGAGCTTCTTATTTATTTTCCCAATATGATTTCTTTTTTTTTCCACTTGTGTTGACAGTTTCACATTTCACATGTCCAACACAAAGAAAGTACAGTTCATTCATTTAGGATTAATGATGGAAACCTTTAAATAGCTTTAAGATTTTTCATTCTGAGGGGTATGGATCCTCCAGTGCTCCACACTGCTCTGAGCTAACAACATTTTTATTCAATAGCCATCTGACAGATTAAACTAGTGCATAAAGTGAGTATGATTTGGCAATATAACAGCCCTCATTGTCTGGTATTTTTTTCAGCTTTCATAGCATGGACAGGAATAGTAAATTGTATTTACAGACCTTTTCTCCTTGCTTCCCTTTGGGGAATCCCATGAATTCTAGTATTCCAGTGGATGGTGGGGGACCTGGAGGGCCAGGCAGTCCTACATCTCCCTGTAAGCAAAAGAGGAAGCTATTAACATAAGAAGAGCTTGCTTAATTTCCAGTGAAAGTTGTTTCTGAAAAAAAGGCCACTCTAATTTTATCCCTCGTACATAAAAACTGTGTGCCTGAATTCTGGCACTGAGTTTGGTCATGGAAGCCAAAAGTCAGACTGAAAATTAAGATGAACAAAACATTAAACTTGTTTCACAGGAGCTGTGGATACGAAACAATGAAAGATTAAATAAGAAAACAAAAGGCTCAGCTTTAAAATCAGAAAAATAAAAATGCCCCAGAAACACTTCGAAGAGCAATATGAAAGAGAGGAAGGCAAGAAACAACTAGAAATGTAGCATGCTGGGAACTCATCTTAACAGTAGCAGAATCAAAAACTCTGAGAAGCTGCATTATGCCAACATAAATCCTCACACAGACTGCAAGATACCCATTTAGGATAGTAAGACTACAAATTACACATCAGTTGACCTAATGAATGTTATGTAATCCAAAGAGAATAAAGTCTGTAGAAAAATTCAATACAAGAGGTAAGGGTCCATATAAACTAAAAGACAGATTTGAAAGTTGTCTAAGGAAGACCTCATATCTTGATAGCCATGAAAACTCTGCACAGAAATGAGATTTTCTTTCCTCCCTTCACACAGGCAAAGCTCTCATCCTTTTTTCCATGTAAAAATGGATCAGCAACCAGCAAGATTCTTCAGTATTTGGACTGTCACTCAGTCCAAAAGAAGAAAAAGGCAAAGAAGAAAATGCTGTAATCTAGCCACCTTCTAGAGATTAAAGCTATAATGGAACACTGGAACACAGTTGCTTCACACTCTTTCCATAACTGAAAAAGTTTCACCTACCTTTTCTCCTTTCTCTCCTTGAAAGCCTAATCCCATATTACCCTATGGCAGAAAACAAACAAACAAACAGTAATGAGTGAAGAAATGAGACAAAAAAGGTAACAATCAGGTATGAAAAGACAACAGAAAGAGTAGGTACTTACTTTGGGACCTGGTGGCCCGGGGGGACCCACTGGACCCTAAATGTGAAAAAGATTAAGATTTTATTTTTTTGACTTGGGTAGGATGCACACAATGAGAGCAATGTTGTAATCTTCTAGTCTTCACGTCTATGATAGACAGCATAGCCCCTTGGCAGTCTGGTTAATTAAAAACAAATCTTAATTTAAAAGCAACAAACTTTTAGTTTGCTTTTACCTCCACCCAAATAAAACTCTCTTCTAGTATCTTGAAAAAGTGGCTTTTCAGCACATTTCATGATGACAAAGGCTCCAAACATGCAGAGGTCAGCATATTCCCTCAAGTCCTGAGCCAAGGAAGTGCTCAGAATGGTATCAAGTACTATTTGTAGATGGTGCTCTAGGGCTTTGTTGAAGCTCTCATTCATGACTGCTGCTCTGGACACTGCTCCAGAGGAGAACTTGTGACTAGTTTAAACAGCTTAAGTATTCTACACCTGAAAAATGTGCTTAGCACTTCTAGATGCACAAATGCTTTTGCTCATTGTCATGAGACAAATACAGGTAAGGATGAAAAATTGCCAGCATCTTGAACTGTTCTGTCAATCAGTGCAACAGTCAGGGTCTCTTACTTGCAAACCTGGTAATCCTATAGGGCCTGCAGAACCTGTTGGACCTGGAAAACCTTTTGGGCCCTATAAGAAGAACATAAGAGAAATACAGGATGTGTAGTAATTATCCCATCAAACCACAACCAAACACTGTCTCTGAAAATATGAAGTAATATCCCCTAATTATGTAGGTTCATTTAATTTCTATAATAACCTATTTCATATTAGTATATTTTTTGCAAGTCAAAGTTAACAGAGTTAAATGGTAGAAGGGAGTTTGATTTTAAAACAGAAAAATAGAACAGATAATAGCAAAAATCTGACTTCCTCTAACATAACGTGGACCCATGCATACCATAAGAAAATTGTAGTTATTCATGCTACTGGTATCATGCAAATACATGCCCCATTAATTTGAAAAGTGTCCTTGAGAATCAATACAAGAAGAAATACTTGCTTACTATAATATTTTTTTAAAATAATTATTCCCCAAATTAAATAACTTACAGAAATTCCGTCCAGTCCAGGAAGACCATTTTCTCCCTAAAAATAATAAATGCATTAGTAAAAATGCCACTATATTATTGCATCAAGCTAGTAAGGGCATTAAGTTTTGTGTAAATAGAAATATTTGCTTTTAGTTAATGTTAGATCAAGTGCACATGGGAAAACATTTTGACATCTGTGCTTCCATATCTAAATCGGGCAACGGACAGGTTCCAAACCTCTGGAGAAATGTCAACCATTTTATTTAAGGGTAGCGAGAGAAATTAAAGTGGCACTAAAAAGTTGTATTCATCATAAAAACACTGGAAAACACACATACAAAGTCTTTCCTTACAAAAACAGTATAAAATGTATTATAATGTATATAAATGGGTAGAATTTTTAAAAAGTTGGTAATTTTGACCAAAAAAATCAGTGTGAGGGGCTAGGCCTTACATGACAGAAAAATAAATCTTAATATTTTCAACATTTAATGAATCATGAGGCTGCTAAATGTACCACAAGAGGCACTGAATCCTTTACAGCATTTTCCAAGCCTAGTCCTTCCAGCAAAAAACAAAACCAGTGTAAGTCAGAGAGTGTATGTTTCAAGGCAACAAAGAATTAAATTTTTTAAATGAGTATAGTCAAAGAACCTATTATCATTCTGAACAATACACTGAGATCATCTATCCATAGTTTGTATTCTATGCATACGAAATAAAATTACAGACATGATACAGACATTTTAGGCAGAGGTCCTTATTAAACAAAGAGAATAAAATCCTGACTTCATAGTGGTAAATGATGGACTACAAGTGGGATATGATATCCATGATATCCAAACTCAGAGTATAACTGGTTACTTACTACTATCTCCCAGTAAAAAAAACACTTGGAGCCAACGGGGATTTTATGGTAGAAATCTTAACATGCACCCATGAATCTCCTGGGTTGTTTTTTCAATGGACCTGGCACATGTGAGGATGCCAGTTACAGGAAAGTTTGGCGTCTAAAAAAATATGCTCTCTCACACAAGTCAGGATAAGCTCACAAGAAATTCTTCATATCTTCAGTTTGAGGCCAGCAAGGAATAGTGATAGGTGCCCAGAGACAGCTGAAGGACCAGCAACTGCTCTCAACACTAACAGGATGAGCAATGTCCCAGCATTCCAGCATGGGATGAACAAGATGTGTTTGTGTTGCAAAGAGCAAGCAAGTCCAAGTTCTGAGAGCATTCTGTGCTGTCATTACATAATTAGAGGGCTTTTTCACAGCTCTGCCTTCAGACATACCTAGGATACCCTCGTCTAACATCATGAGCAATATAAGCTGCACCATCAGCCCTGTGAACTCTAGGACATCAGTGTTTCTCGTACTGCATCTTCTGCCATGACAAATCTTACCTTCATTCCTTTAAGGCTGCCTTGAGCAAAAACAGGTTCTCCTTTAAGACCTTTTGGGCCAGGACGACCCTGATAAAAAATAAATGTCAAAAGTAAATTTCTAGAAAAAAAAAAGATACTGTTTTGGTTTTGAAAGAAATTATATTCAGTATTCTGAGCAGGGCAAACTCCTGGCTCCAGTGAACTGCAAAAGTAACACTGCAGTTGTGTCAAAGAAGCTGTGGTATTAGGAGAACTTAAGACTTCCTGGGGCTTTAGAAAACCAATGTTCTACAAACATTTTCTTTGCTATTTTCCTGTTTATATTAGATTTTCCCTTTATTTTAGGCCTTTGACAACTTTTAATATCCTATTTGAATTTGTTTGACATACTGTAACCCTCCTGTTCATATACATGTCTCTTGTGTAGCACTGTAAATCACCATATTTATTTAGAAACAATAAGAAAAAAAATGGTAGATCTCATGCTCTGCAGAAGTGACTGTTATAATTCTAGATTTACCCAATTTATTTTAATCTTGATCATCACATTCAATTTATCTGAGATGATTTCATTTAATTGCCATTTTAATTTGAGAGGGTGAGCTGATCCAAGCAGCTTTCTTTGCCAAAAATATAACCCTACAAGCATTACAAAAGAGAATTTTGAGCAGTAGGTATAAGTGAATCAGTTGCTTTAGAAAACCATACTTTAACTTGTTCTTGTTGCTTTGTGTATTTTCAACATTATATGCACTCTACATCTGGACAACATGTAAAGATTTTTTTTAGCATAGCTTAGAAAAAATGAAATAAATGGCAATACTTATATCTGGCAGATGTATTTTCTTCTTCTTCTTCCTGTTTAAATGCAAAGGAGCTCCACTGCTGGTAAGATTAGTCACATAACTTGGGCTTCTAAGATTAGGCTTTGAATGTGAACAAACATTCAAATATTTGTCAAATACTTGAATATCACACCAAATAGTTTCTGGTTACATTTTGAAACTAACCCCATATGTTTGTATGTATATATAAAGAATATGATTCCCCAAAAATATGTAAGAGTGGAGTTCTTAGAACAAATCCTACACACTTAAACAGGGTGTAGAATGTGAACCAGCTACCTCCACTGGTTCACATAGGTATTGTGAAGAAATACCTATGGTATATACCTATGGTATATATAATACCATATATATAATACCATAGGTATTGTGGAGAAATACCACGTAGGTGTTTCTTCAAAGACAATTCACCCGCTAAGGCAAATGGGAAGATGTTGCTCTTACAAGCATCATTCTGTGTAAGATGGGAGTCTTGTCCAGTGCAGACTAGGTCAAACTCAAAATTGGTAGGGAAGTGTTTTCAAAAGTAAAACACATACCTTAGGAAAGTAAATCCTACTGACACTCAATGATACCAAAGCTTTTAGCTGCCTTAACACCTGAAGGAAGGCATCCGATATTTGATGCATAGACCTGAACACGTGATAACTTCCTTTTCTGAATCAGCATCCACTAACTTGAAACTTGCCAAGTGCAAGTTATTTGCCATTTTATGGTTCTTAGAAGCTTTATCATGGTCTCTTCTGAGTCAGATTGAATGTTGCCAGTTGCAACGGTATAACTTGTTGAGTGAACACATTGTCACAGGATCTTTATTTTATCTTCAGAAGTTAACATTTAGACAGTCAATCAGAGTGGAATTCCAATAAGAAAATGAAACTGAGCTCCAACAATGCTAATGAAATGAGGGTTCTTCCTAAGAAATTGGAAGTCACTTTTCCACCAATGGCAAGAAAAGCAAATCTTAGCTTAGTAACTACAAATGCTCTAGTTGCCTTGAGACGTACCGGCAGTCCAGGAATGCCAGGAAATCCATCTGTTCCAGGAACACCAGGACTCCCAATGGTACCATTGCAGCCATCAAGGCCAGGCAGACCTCTGGGTCCAGACTGGCCAGGGTGACCCTGTGTAAAAGGGAAAAAGAGAAAATGACTGACAGGAGGCATTTTATTAGTAATACTGTCCCCCAGAAAACTGATAACTTCCAAATGGCAACATAAAACAAAGGAACCAGACAACTCCCACTCAAGTTCAGTGTATGGTAGACTGCAGTTGAACTAGCTTATTCAGCCAGCATTGTTTATCCTCCCCAAAGCTTAAATCCTAGAACACTGGCTGGTTTCATTTAATTATCTTTTCCTCCAAGGGATAATTTTCTGAAGTGCATAATTTGTGCATGAGTAGGTCCTGAAAGCGCAATACTGGTCCCCTAGCAGTCTGAACTACATGGTGTGACACAGCTCAGCACAGCACACAAGGGTGCACCTGACACCAGGAGTGGGAGTTGCTCATGTAAAAACAAAGGGAAAAGGCAGGTTCAGCAATACTGAGAATTTACAATTCTAATCTGCTTAAAGTTTCAGTGACTTCTCTTCCTCTGCACTGTGGATTCTTTCTTTTAATAGTTCAACAGATGTTCCAGCTCCAGCATCACACCATTCAAGCACAACAGCTTTTCTCGTTATATTACACTTAAAACCTTAGGCTAAACAACCAGGACAAAAACCTAATAAAACTAGCAGTCTTTAAAAGAAAGTATATGTGATAGTCAGTTAATAAGAATTGTACCTAATTCTGATTTCACACAGTTTTGCCCTAATATGGCTCTATTAATTTGACTCAACACTATACTGCTGCAAAGGAGATAAAAATTAGAGCCTTTAATTATTTTTTCTTCAGAATCCTATGGGTTTGCATAGGCATAACAAAGAAAGGCAAAACTGTCAGTCTTACTGCTCAAGTATCGACTATCTCTTTATTCTATCCATCTTTTCACAGAAATGAGCTCTGTGGCACTCAAAGACAATGTTTTGTGGCAAGAGGAAAAACGAAACTTAGGGAGAGAGTACCAGTAACCAACAGTTCTCTCCCTCCCCTTTGTACACCCTGATCTTGAATCATCCCCAAACTACTTGTGTTTGATCCCAAAGGTTCATCCCTAAGACACCGCATTAAACAAGTTATGACTCATACTAGGAAAGTAAAAAAATAAACACAGATAAAATGGGAATAAAACAGAACATTAATAATCCTTCGTGCCAGATACTTAAAGCAAATCAGATTTGTGTTACTAAAGGTCTTCCAGTCCAAGCCAATAGCATTACCTCTCACCAAACTCAGTGAGAACTTTGGAGTAACGTAAAGCCTTTTGTCTAAGGATCTTAAAATGCCTTGCAAAAATGTAAGAATGCTGTAATCTTCATTTTATGGATGAGAAGCTGGGAGCACACAGTAGCCAAGTGCCATTCCCAAGGGCCAATGCCCACTCCTGGCTGCTCACACCTACCCTTTCCTTGTGACAGCATAAGCACAGGCACAGAAGGTAAGTCAGAGCAAGAAAACAACACAGAAGAAAAATAACTGTTCTGTTTCTTAAGTGTTAATTTTCATCCAGATGAGTTCCTTGGTCCAGTGCATCTGGCAACTGCATGGTGATTTGTGCCAACAAAATGGAGAGAAGAGGAGAGCGCCCAGATCTGCACTCTGTCAGTCCACAAGGTATGGGCTGAACCACTGCAATGTGCATCTCCGCTACAGGATCAAGGCAGTTCACCCAGACAAGTACAAATGTGAGATTAAACACAGCCTCAGGACATGGAATGAAGTCATCCCAAAACATGAGCACCAGGCATCACTGGGTATATAGTACCAAGAGCCCTGAAGATTAGTCTGTTCTTGAAAGCACCCACTTGTGATGTGCAAGCAGAGGGCTTGCCAGGCTCCATTCTAGCGACAGGAGAAGGCTGAAGCACCAGTTTTGGTTCCCAAAACTGGATAAATCAACGGCAACCCACCCTCCCCTCCATCCATACCGCATGTCATAGCCAAGAGCAGTAAGCCTCTGATGGGACAGGCTGTGACTGCAGAGGAAGGCCAGTGGTCAATTTCAATGAGGTCTTTCTCATTGTTTACAGCATGGACAACACAGAAGCTGTGTGAGAAGAGCACATGCATCTGCTTACAACATAAGGTGGCCAGCTGCCGGGTTTAGCGAAGCTGAACCCCCAACATCTGCCCCTCAGACAGATGAGGAACCAAGCTGCTGAGCCTCCAGGGTGGGCCAGGAGCCAGCTGTGGCAGGCAGCTGACTGGTAGGCCTCATGTCTTGGGAACAGTCTCTTAAATCTTGGCACAACACAGTCTCTCAGGGCCCAAAGGGTTTTGGTATCCCCTTAGTATGTGAGGAGGGCTCACAAAGGGGATATAAACTGTACTGACAGTGATTGCTTATGTGTATTAAATACATCTGTGGCTCTGCCACTTAATCCCATAGCATCTGTGTCTCTGGTCCTGAGCCAAAGCATCTCACCTCCCCCCCACCCAGAGTCTCTATTGCTTTAGAAAAATAACATACAATTTCCTACCTTCTGGCAAAAGTGCAATCAGAATTCATGATGGTTTGTTTTAAGAGTCTTACCTGAGCACTCATGACCAGCTTCATTGAGAATCATAGGAATCTGGCTTAAATGAAGCTTTTAGATGGGAATTTAAAACTCTGATTAAAAGAGCTGTTTTGATCTCAAAACCAGTGGTTTATAGTTTCACTCTATTATTTCTAACAGTTTCACTCTATTCACTTGTTCTCACTTCCTCTGATTCCTGTGTCAGGCGCGTTAATTTAGCTCAAGCACTTCAACTGATTATGGCAGACTTTCACAGTTGTACTTACTACATGGCAGGGTGACTAGTTTACAAACCTGAGCTAAAAACAGGATGGAGAGATCACTTGTGCTCTCTGTTCTCACAAAAGGAGACATTCCCTGGGAGCCAGATAAGGAAACTTGAATTGTTCATCTAGGCTCTTGCTTTATCTGACTCCTTCACATACACTACTGCTGTGATCCCAAGCAGCCTCTTTTCTAAATCAAACAGGCTTAGCACAAAGGACATCCCAACAGGAGAGCTCAACAAATATTTAAAAACAGGGAAACAAATGCAATCAAGGGTGAACACAAAACTAATAGAATAAGCGGGTTCATAGATCGCTACGGCAAAGTGGCCTCTTACAGCCATTGCCAAGTGCTTGCACTTCCTCTAGGAGGGACACAAAATAAAGAGCTTTGCCTTTTCACGTAGCTCTAACTTTCATTGTGCAGACAAGAGCTCTTTCCTCATAGAAATATTTCCTTCTAGAAACCTTAGGGTAGCTCATGAAAAGCTATGTGCATCTCCCAGGTTCAGTTTCAGCCCTTGCTAGAGGTTGTCCTTGAATCCTGTCCTATGGGAAAAAATAAACTTCCCGAGCAGGGCCAAGGATTTGAGGGTTTCCTCTGCAGTGTGACACAGAAGGGCTAGCGATAAACACATGCTGCTGCTGTATTTACTAAATTAAAGGGATTAGTCAGTCCAGCTGCAAAAACAGGATTTACTTGCCACCAGCATTCCCCAAAGGGAACTCTGTGGAACACCACTTCCCCTAAGGTCAGCAGCGGGATTCCCCTCTGAATCACAGCCTTGCAGCCTTTTGGCCTTGACTAAAACATACCTGCCCACGCGAACATACCTGCATACTCCAAAGACACTTTCTTAATGTTGGGATGTTAATTCTTGTGCAAAGATAGTGACTTCTTTTTAATTCTCTCTTAAATGTATCAGCACACCTATGCTCTCTGTCCCTTTGCATTTCGCACACCTATATAAGGTGCATATGTTCATATACATTTCACAACAAACCTAAGCTACTCCCTATCCTGAAGTGCAATGATATAGATGTATGTAAATATTTTGTCAAGCAGTGGTATTTGCTACTTTTGCTCTGAATGGAAATATTTGTCTCAATGGCTCGAAGGTAAACAATATGAATTATTTTCCCTTCACCCTTTTTCTGTCCTGCAGTTGTGACACAGAAGAGCTGTAGGGAGAGCATTTTGCCGTTCACGAGCAGCAAAATCTACCTCTTTCCCATTCACCCACCTGCAGAAGATTGTATATCAGACAAAGTAGATTGGGATATGCTGGAGGCTTTGAATCCTCTCATCTACCTCCCTTTCTCTCTTGGAATGCCTGCTGCTGCCAACTACCTGGCAATGGCTGTTGCCCTATTTCTCTCCCCCCCTCATTGTTGGGAATCCCCTTTCTCCAGAGCCTCATCTGAAAAAATACCCAGAGAACAGCATGTTCCCACAGTGTGTTCAATTAAATTAAGTATTATGGGAACAGCTTGTTCTCTTCAGAGTTAGAAAGTTAGTTGGCTGGTGGGAAAAGAAAAAATAGCAAGGGAGTGGAGCAGGAGAGAAAACAGGCAAGGATGAGCAGAGGGGGAGAGAAGGACAGAGGCCAGGAAGGAACTGGAATCGAGCAAGCTCATTTACAGGGCCAACTCTGCATTTTCAGCCAATCTATCAAAACAATTCAGTTTTTGATAGGAGGTCGGGAAACACAGCTCCACTCTGTTGAAGCTCTTGGCCAGCTGAGGAAGTAAGAAAGATGGGAATGAAAAACATGAGTGTAGTCAGAAGGCACACGTATATGGAAGATGGAAAAATGTCATCAAAAAAGGAAAAATAATTCAATACCAGAAGGAGAAAAATGAACTAAATGGTGCTGAGAAAGCAATTAAGTTTGGGGCAACTTCTAAAGCTGGCCCGGCTAAAACTCCCCTCAGCCAAAGTGTCTACACATCTTTGCAAGAATCACCGGGGAAAAACAAAGCAAAAGACAGCTGATAAAGATACCTTAGGCACCCAATTTTGGTATGAAGTAGGAAGAAATTGTCATTATAATGTTCAAGTTCGAAACAAACAAAACATTCCTGATGGTCAGGGAAAAGTTACCTACTCCTATTGCATGCCAAATACAGTAAATTACCTCTTTTCTGTCTTGGGTTTCTGAGAGAGAACTAGCACCTAGTTGGGAAGCAAGGAATCTCTGGAGAGCCTCAGCTCTAATCATTGTTTTGGTTCACATCATAGGAAGGAAGATCAAGGGAGACATGGTAACACTTATCATATACAAGAAGACTATTAGAGAGAAAAATGGAATAATCTGCCCCCTGTGACCATGATGAGTAAGGTAAGAACTAACAGGTTTAAACTATGGTAAGAAAGATTGAAGTTAGACTGTAGGATTACTTTTTTTTTTTTTTTCCTTCTCAACAGAGAAGCTAGAGCCTTCATCATTACAATGTTTGAAGAATTGGTATTTCCTTCCAGAGAGAAGCAAGACCTTTGCAAGATACATTGTGCACGTGCTAAGACACTATTATCGTGCTTTTGGTTGTGACTAACATTCTGGTGACTTATATTTACATATGAAAACTCACTGGGATCCCATTGATTCCTTGAAATCCTGGAACTCCCATTGAGCCCTGAAGAAAAAAAAAAAGAATACATGTTATTTTTCTCTTTTTCAATTTCTGGTTACTGGACTATATATTCCAGTATATCTCACTTATTGACAAGATACTTTTCACTCCAATGTTTTTAATCATGGACTTCAGCCATCAACACCAAGAGGAATAAACTATCTCATATAGATTCTCTCTGACCGTATGGGTCACTGAAGACACTAACTGAGCATCTGAGCTTGACTGGACGCCAAATGAGTGTTTCAGGAATGTCTTAATCAGGCAGTTTAAAGGAAAAATATAATCTCCTACTGCACATCTGGGGAAAATGAGATGCCAGGAAAATAAACAATGCAGTATAAATTTAACTCCCAGTGTAACGCTTGATCTTCCAAGAGTTTTGACAGGTCTTACCACTGTAGTTTTTATTTTTTTTGTGTGTGTCTATATTTTGATAGCACCACCTAGAGATATGCAGACCATTGTATTACTTTTAGACCACCCCATCTAAGTTGTAAGTGAATTCCACTTCGTTGGTTCTACTGCTCTGCCCTAAATCCTAGCAGAACAAGTTATGTGAGCACAATATCCCGCCTAAACTATTCTATCATTTGCTATTGTGTCCATTCCTGGGCACTGCATTCATTGACACCTACCCCTTATGCTGGGTTATTCTATTTAATATAACATAGTGTATCGTATTATTTCTGTTACAAATAGCTTTTCACCTGCAAAACTGAGTTACAGGTTCTGTTCAGTAGCCATTTCCTTTGCTTTTCTAGACACCAGCTCAGGATCATCTATATGGGAATCAGCTCCAGGTCTCTCTGAATGTAGTATGATAACATTTATCCTGGGCAGGTGAAGTGAACAGAACAACATAACTCCCAACAGAATATTTATTTAGCTATGGTTCGCCTCCCCGGATGGCTACAACATTCAGCAGCTTTGGAAGCTGTGTTTTCACTTTACAATATAAGCAGGACATTCTCTAAATATAATAATGAAATACTCTTTCATTCTTACCCCTGCACAAATAGTCCAAAACTATCTTTATACATTCAAAAACGTATTCAAGGCCATAAATCTATTGAAAGGGAAAAAAATGAAAATTCACTGTTGAAAATACCTTGATGCCTTTGTGTCCAGGTGGTCCGGGGGGGCCCACTGCTCCTCTCTCTCCTTTTGCTCCCAGCAAACCTTCTGGACCAGTAAATCCAGGAGCGCCTATTGGTCCTTGAATCCCAATCGGTCCTGGTCGACCCTAACATAAAACAAAAAGTAAGTCAATGCACCACATTCACTAGCACTTTTTTTGATTACTTCAATTACTTCATCCAGCTTGAGCTATAACATAATTTGATACCTCTCAGGGTAGTTAGGACCTCCTGAAGTTTTCGCTGTACATTTTAAGACAAATGTTGTTTATAGAGGGATTTCAGGTAAGTCATGACAAATTTCCTTTTTTTTTTTTTCCTCCTGGAAGATTTATTAATACCCATATTGTTGTAGGAACATGGGAAAACAACAGTGTTTTGAGATGAAGTTGACTACTACTTACTGAGTTTGCAACCTTTATTTCCAAGCTGCAAGACAAAAAGATTTTTTGCTTATGCTTTAGTTCAACAGAGTATAACAGAAAGTCAAAACAAGATGCAAGAACTGCATCACATGCAATTAGAAAGCACACTTTAGTTAACTTGAGACTAGTACCATAGTTGGCCCAATACTGGGATTAATTCCACTGTGAATTACTTCATATTCCGCTCTGATTACCTTACCAGAGTCAGTGTGGATTTGGATTTCTTAGGCTCAAAAAAAAGAGTGCATTGACTAAGCATTGCCTGAAGATGGCAACCTTTTCTAAACCTGCAGACTCATATATGACTGATGAACTTTTACTATTCTATTACTACCTAGATGTACAGAGTCACTTGGTACTTCTTTATTTAAAAAGCCAACACTAAAGAAATTTCACTGTAGGTGCTCCAGCATCTTCTTAGCCACTTGGCAGCCGAATCCTCACCACAGTTTCATGTTAACATTTTTCAATTCAATTCAAATTCAATTCAATTCAAGAGTACCTGAAATAGATCAATAGCGTCTAAGATCCTAAAGTATGGGTAGAAATTGGCAGTTTAGATCCATGCTCTCCAGTGGCAAGACACTCAGTGGATTACATGATGTTATTCATGCAAAGAATGAAGCCTTAATTAAAATATATAGAATGGAGGAAGAAGTTTTTAATGAAAATAAATCCTCCTTCCTTCACTCCTTTTCTAGTGTTCACATCCATGGTAGTGTATTTCTCTTCTATTTCCCTAAGTCCTTAAAACAGCAGAAGGAATGCAGCTCCCTGCTGCAAGGGGTTTAGTCATCTCAGCTGGAGACATACAAAGTCCTGACTCTGCCTTGGCAGGTAGAAGACTTTGCAGTTAACTTAAAAATGCATTTTTATATGTTAATAATCAAGCATACTGAAACAGAGAGAAATTCATTTTAAAATCCTTCTTCCTGGATCATTTCTTGTACCTGTTTAGGTTGAAACATTTCATCACTTGTTCCATATTCCTACACTACTGGAGCAGGTTTCTTTCAAACTTCAGCAGTTCCCCCATTCAGCCCTGCTGTTGCCATTGTTTCACCCTGGCCTTCCAACAGAGGTGAAGTGCACCTCTTTTACATTTCATACCTTTCCTACCTAGACACTATGCACACTGTGCACTTCCAGGGGAGCAGGCTCCCATCTCAAAAGGCTTTTCTGTCGATTATTTTTAACTTTTTTTTTTCACTCTGGGATAACTATCAGTGAAATCCTTTATATTGGGAAGCACACAATCATAACATTAATACCCAAATCTTCAGAGGCCCTTGGCAACCACACCAAACAAGGAACGTGTTGTGAAAATCACATGCTTTGCTCTCGCTTACAGTCTCAGCCTTAACTTTGTAAGTTCCCATGGTCACAAGCTATTTAGACTCTTGCAGGCAGTGTTTCACTTTCAAGACATGGGGTGAGGACTGTTCACCTCCAGGCAAGCCAGTAAGGGAGAGAGAGAGACACTAAAACGGGCACATTAATGTTCTAGACAGACACCACCCTCAAAAGCTCCAGCATCCAAGCATCCACCAAGATCTCTAAGGAAAACACACTCAATTCCCCACTTGTTTGAACTGTTAACACTTCTATATTAAATTAGTTTGTCCACTGAATGATACTGCTTCACAAGGACTGGAACTGATAGCAATTAACATTTTAGGAGGCTTTTCTTTTGCACGGCTGCAGATTACTTTGCTATATGTACGTAGATGAGAGAGCAAGGACCAGTGACTAGAGGTCCTGCCTGTGTTCAGATCTGGAGGGGACAGAAAAATTAAACTTGTTTTCTACAATGTCAGTGTCCACAGGTGAAAACCTTCTTTTTGTCTTATTGAATAAATACTTTAACAGAACCTGAGGATTTTGTCCAGTGCCTTAGTCACAAACTATGAAGACACAGCAAAGTGCTTCTAATCTCTCTGATAATGGGATTATGCCATGATAATCAGGCTCTCAAGAATTTCTACTGGTTCTTTTGAAGTCTTTGTGGATGGAAATCATATTTTCTATGCTGAAACAAAGGACTTTCCTTCACTGCTAAAAAAGCTGCATTTTTCATCACTCAGTAGCACTCCCATGAACTGCCCCGAGATAAAAGCATTTTAAAGAGCAGGCGCTGTTGTGCACAGGCACAAATCCAGGATTAAAGCACGGCAAAGACTCAGGTTTTACCACAAGGTAAACTCTAGGGTTCAATGCCAGGTAGAGCTACTGTTTGACCCCGCTGAGTTTACCTTGTGGTAAAGCCTAAGTACCTAGTCTGTACTGTACTTTGGCATCATGTTCGGCTCTTATACTTCTTACTTATCCCAAGGATAAAGAGAACAAACATCTCTTAGCAGCGAGGACAAGGTTAAACATAAAACGTGAATTATACCAAACGGAAACTTCAGTGATTTAACAGAGCCCTCTATTTTTAATCTGTTTGTTATTTATATATATATAGCCTAGTAGGCTGTAGAACAACCATTAGGAACTGAAGAAAATGGTATCAGTTTGGTTTCTTGGCTGCGTGACAACTCAAAAAAAAAAAAAAAAAGGAAAGTATAGAATTTCAGTAACATCAAGCAAGGACAAAGTCTATGAAATCATTGCAACTTGCAGATGTTTTCATGGATGCCCGCTAGAATTCCATATATTTGAAACCCATGAGCTGTATCCTCAAACACACTTGTGTATCAGGCTTTTACTACCCAAGCAGCACAAAGTGAGGATGCCTGACTCTCTGTAATGAATAGCTCATCGGTACACAACAAGAAAAATGGCATCGTATATCTGTCACCTCTCCATAGATTAATTTCAGAATTTCGTGCCACAAGTTGTGTTATATGCATCCCTGCAATGTGCTTAGCCATTGCAACCATTAAAAATACAGAGATGCTTCCCAAGAAACCCAGGTGTCCATTCTTGATGTAACTAACAGGAAAAAAATGACAGAAGTAGGAACCACACATAGCTTCTGAATCTATACCCACTACAGAAGGCAGCAAAATCAAATGGCCCCAGAACATGCTTTGATCAGGTCTTTCAAGATGGAAAAAGTTCTGTAACACGTGCCTTCTTCCCTTCACCCCTGTAATCCATCTGCAGCCCTGGGTGTCATGAGGAAAAGCCAGTAATAATGGGGCCTCTCTAAGGAATTCGCTGCTACACAATCAAATACACCGGTTTCTCTATTGTCCCTACCCCTTTTGCCAACTCTAATACCCCACATAAATTTTTGCCCACTGCAGCAGAGCTGCTACACATAGCACTGCGAATTCCAAACATTCCTTTTTTTTTTTTTTTTCCCATTTCCTCTGCTAGCTTGGAAAATAAAGTGCAAATAGATTTGATTTTTTCACATGGTAGCAGTATGGAACCACTGGACATGCCCCTAATTTCAGGGACAAAAGCAAATACAAGTGCCTTCTCACCTGGGGGGCAGTTCGATTCTCCTCGCTCACTACCAGATATTAACTCAGTGGTTCATCAGCAAAAACGGATGCTAAAACTCACAACATGAGAAAAGTTTGAGAATATTGCTAACCTAGCAGAATGCTGCTGGTCAAGTAGGGCAGAACCAATTTCTCCTTTGCTAAGTTTTTAGACCTCCCTATTTCAAAGAGCAAAGCATTACTATTATTACTTCAAACAAACTAAAGATCCAGTGCATGTAAAGAGCCACTGGATTTAAAGACATTCATGTTTTCTCAAACTAGAGCATAAATCTCTCAAACAGATTAAGGGTTGTTTTCTCTAGCATGGCTTTTGATCTCTGTTCTGTACAGTATTAAGTTGTACAGAATCCCAGGCTCCTTCCCTTCCAGAAGAATTCAGTAGCCACATTTTTTAGAAATGTTTAATTCACTCTCTTTTTCTTCATCCATCACTTCCCCCATAAACACTGCTTTATCAACACACAAAAAAAGACATTAGAGACAATGATTTACTTCACAAATACATGGTTTGTAGTCTGAAGCACCTTATACTCAGTTGATCACAGTGAGGCAAACCAAATAGTCACCCATTACCTCTTTGTTGCCCTAGAAATGTATGTTCTCATATCCTGTAAACACTAAGCAGAATCTAGCCTGAAACTTCCAGGGAAGATCTACGTACCCTGATGCCCACGTTGTGCAGGGTGACCTGGCAAGGGACTGATCCTTTCGCACAGGTCAGTGGCAGGACAAGGCATTTCTTCCCTACTCATTTAACTCACAGCCACTCTCTGCGATCAGGGCTGCCACATGACAGAGGCCAACACATGATGGACACAC
This sequence comes from Anas platyrhynchos, assembly GCF_047663525.1. Taxonomy (NCBI): domain Eukaryota; kingdom Metazoa; phylum Chordata; class Aves; order Anseriformes; family Anatidae; genus Anas; species Anas platyrhynchos. The sequence continues at coordinate 5,263,323 of NC_092596.1, forward strand.
CGAACTCAGACGTGCCTACAGCCCTTAGCACTGCCAGGCAGCAGTGCCCATCATCGTGTAGGAGCCCAGCAGTTGCATGACACTTTGGTTAACCACTTCTGCTTTCTGCGCCTCCGTTTCCTCTCCTCTTCTACAAGTTTCCTGCAGCGGTGATTATCTCCCGCCTGATATACGCTGCTCAGCACAAGAGAGCCCTGGCCTCACAGTTCTACCTTGATAATAATAATTACTGATGAAAAACCCTTTGCTATTTTCCTAAATTACAGGTCAGGTATCCCATGCTCTGCTCACATTCCAGCACAAGCAATTATTTTCCGTACTGAAAAATGCTTTGTACTTTTAAAGGAAAATATTCTGCCATTCTTCTCCTCAAGACTTCGGGAACCTCTTGTTCAAAATGGCCTCTTTATTTCTATCAGACAACCTGCTGTTCCTCTGCACAGCTCCTTATAAGTCTTTTTTTTCTTTCAAGCTTCCCGCTTATTTTCAAGGTAGGGTGTCAGGGTGATCATTTCTTGATTTCATTTTTAAGAGACCTTATTCCTGTACCGTGTGGCACTCTTTAATTTCACTGTTCATTTCAGAAGCGTTCAGCTGATGTGCAGCCACGTTTGGCACACTCACACTGCAGCCTGTCAAGGCTGCTCCGGTTATCCCAGGAGCAATCTCCTAACGAAGTAATGAGCAACCGTAGGCTGCTTCTCATGAGAATTTCCAATTCTAGTTCATGGGATAAGCTCTGTTTTCAAAAATATGTCTATTTCCACTCAGCCTGACTAGCCATCTATGTGGTAAAAAATATGTATACATATGGTTTTACACGCTATTTTTAATATGCTAAAAAAAAGATTCCCATAAACGATTTCCTTCATGAATCCTGTACTTCAGTAACAAATAAGGCTGCAGTTGAAGGTTTACCACAGAAATATAGAATTGCTTACTAGTCCTAGACATTTAAAAATCCGTATTTTTAAACCAGATATTTAAATCTCTGAAAAGTTTGTTTGTTTGTTTGTTTGTTTTTCTGTAGAATACTCAGCTTCCAGTTGAAAACTTTTATGGAACATCCTGATCCAATCAATTCCACATATTTGCTATTTCTGTTTGTAACACACACAGAGACCACATACTGTCCTCTTCTTCCCCACCACTGACAATGCCATGAGTGACTCAGTGTTACATCTAAGCAATTGTTCCATTTTATACTTTGCAACCTTTAAAGAAATTACTTTAATAGGTCAAAAATTACTTTAAAAAAAATCAAAAGTCAAACAAGTTGATGTTTTAACTCAGATTGCTTTTCTGCATTGATGTACCAAAATCTCCAAGGTGGAAAAGAAAGGACGAGCATGTGGAAAGGCTCTGGGCCCCAGAGAACGCAGACAACTGGAAAGCAAGTGCAGGTCACTCTTCTTTAAAATAAAGAGCAAGTAGTGGGGTTTATGAAGTGTACTGGTGTCATACTGTATTTCAACTAAGCAAATAACGGTTGTATGAAAATTATAAGTTGAGGCTTATTTGAAGGGGCTGTACTATATAAGTTGAAAGGCATTTACTGGCCCCTCTAGCAAAGGCATAAATCTGAGCAGTGACCGTATTTCAGAAGAAACAATGTGTAACAGTTATTGTCGTGTGCAGGCACCAGGTGCTGGTGCATTAAGTCCCAGAGTATCACATCAGAGGTGATCACCCCGAACCCTCTAACCTACCCACTGCATGTTTAAACAGCCACGAGGCCCCAGATAGCCTTGCTCAGGTGAAATCACAATCACAGAATTTCTAGGTTGGAAGAGACCTCAAGATCATCGAGTCCAACCTCTGACCCAACGCTAAATGGCAAAAGGGTTTTTTGGCTAGCTTGACTGATCCCTTTAGTGCCTTTTCTGTTTTAAGCTCCAAGGGCAAGGCTGGGTTCATACACAAATGGAGAGCAACTCATGTAGGCAGCAGATGAGAAGTGACAACTGGCACTACTACTCCGAAATCAAGCATGCAGAAGCCTGACAGAGGCAACTGAGGAAATGAGGCATGAAACAGAAGGTGAGCAGCACTGGGCAAGAACTGCTCTCCACACCTCTTGCAGCTCTGGCATGATGCTATTAATGTTCATTATGAGCATGATGCTCATTAATGTTCCAAAAAGCAGGGCTTAGAGTGAGAGGATGTATTACACAATTATGAAATCTTAGCAAAAAGTTGCACCAAGTGGGGCCTGACTTCAATTTACTTAACAACTAAGCATTTTTTCTTTAACAAAAGAGCACTGTAAAGCCAAAGGTTTGAAGGGTTTATGAGATTTTATGGTCTTTTGCAACCTCAGTTCATCTTCTCTCCCTCAAGTCTTCGGTGCCTAATCTCTAAAATATGTTTTAGAAAGCTTTTACAGTTCCCCGACCTGTTTGCTTCAGACAGCAGCTGTCATAACATTTTCCTGCCCTTAACTAGGGGAAGGGCACTTGTGAATACTGAGTACACCTCTTGACAGCAGCACAAGCCATGAGCTGGATTTTAATATAAAAGTATTATTTTGGAAGGAAACAGGGGGTTGCTGTAGGACTTGTTTCCATCTTCCTGGTGGCAGCACAGGCCAGTAAAGCACCAGGTACCTACAAAGGATCAAAAGGATCTAGCAGAGGATCAGCTAACCATCTGTAATTAGTTTATATGTTTATAAAAAACTACGAGAATTTAGAGCATAGTTACAATTGCTCCATTCATGAGCAACCCAGAGCGATATGCTGCACACAACTGTGACCTGCAGAGAGAAGGCAGTCCATGGGTAGTGCCAGCTTCACTCTGCATCCTCCTTCATTCCTTACTGTCCTTGCTTCTGGCAGCACTGTCCTCATCCTCAAACACTTTGCTGTCTGCTTTCAAGTTTTCTGTTTAAAGTTGTCTCTTGCTCAACAACTTCTCCATTTCGATCAGCCAGTTAAATGGGGTCTCTCAGTTTTAACTGCATCTACCAATTGCTCTTTGCATGACAAACAATATGGACAAACTTCAGAAGCACAGCAGGGCTTAGGAACTGTGCTCACACAATTTGCAACACCTGGCCACAGGCTTTGCAGCATCTGTCACAGATATATATATATGTATATAATCTTTCCAATAAATTTGCTAGGATCAGGCACGCTATTTTTCACAAACCACTTAAAGAGGTTTTGCCTAACTCATTATTGAGAAAGATACCACACTAATTATAACTATTAGACAAGTCCCTTGGGGAAAGCTGGCTTGTAGTCACGGTGCCTTGGTGGGCTGCTACAGAACAATCAACAACAATTACATTTCTGTGCTTAGCAAGTCCTATCAGGACTGCTGCCCATGAAACCACAGCTTCTGACTCTCCAGGTTTACCTACACCCTTACACGGTTTCTTCAGGGATCAAGAAGAACATGGAGTTTTGTGTTTTCTTCCTTTCCACTTGTCCCTAGCACCCTACAGACCAAACCCCAAAGCCCAGCGCGTTTCTAAAGAGCTGTTCACCCGACCAACTACAATGAACTTTTTGCTACCTCCCCATCTGGCTGGCATTTCCAAGCTGCCTTCTTCCTGGATTCAAGTGACAGAAGATGCATTGTTGCAAAAAATGTTGTCAGTAGAAAATTAGCTGTATTGAGCAGTGTACTGAACAAGTGAAATCTTGCCAGTGTCGGGCCTGTTAAGACTATTAAAGGGACATTGTATCTAGAAAGGCAGGATGGGTTCAGCCACATGCTGAAGCCGAACAGACTCCAAACCTCCTGAGGGTCTGCTGGGTCCAGATCTGTTAATTTGCTTTGGGCTCCTCTCCAGCTCTTGCTTTTGCAACCCAATTTTTAAATTTATAATTCCCCTTGTAAGCACAAGCTTTAAAAAGTTGGTGTTTCCTTGTAGACAGGCCACGGACATGGGCAGGGAGCAGATCTAGCAGCAGCACTGCCTGTGCCAGCGTTTTCCAAGTGCTGCGGGTCCTCAGCAGAGTGTTGAAGTCTTCTCTATTGCAAAGAAGCAGCAAATGAGGAGGAAGAGCTGCACAGCCCAGATAATGCCCATCAGCCTTACAGTGCTCTTCAGGAGCTGTGGGATTCTTTTAAAAAAAAGGAAAGACTGAGACAGCAAGGAAGGAAAAAGGGAATTGGTGGTAAATAGGCAATAAAAAGCACCTCTCCAGTGGCCCGCAGTTTCTAATAACATCTTGTAGCTTCCTGCTTTTCTCTTTCTGCCTGGGAACTGAAAGCCCAGCACAAGCAGGACATGTCCTGCTCCCCCAGTGACACAGAGATAAGGAGATAACGGGGATGAGGAACAGACCCAGCAGCATTAGACTATACAGTGGGTTGGTGGAAAAGGGATTACAGAAGCCCCTTCTCTATGGATGACACAAAGAGCTCTCTATTTCCCTCATGCTGTGGGAACAGAGTGTGTCCTCTTGCATTGGAACATCCCCAAACATGACTTTCCAAGGGTAGAGAAAGGGACAAGGATGAAATAACTGGTAATGAAAACCAAGAAACCTTAATGCACAGAAAACAGTGACAAAGGTCTAGTGAGCACTTACCTTACGTGATGCCTTTTTGCATCTAAAGGGCCTCATGCTAGAGGCAAGAAAATAGTTCATGAACCTTTTAGGGGAACTTCACTCACTGGTGCTCTTCCGTGCAGCCTCAGCTGCAGATAAGCTATTCCCAGATTTGGTTTTTATCAGCAGCTGAACTGAATTCCCAGTCTATTTAAATCCTGGCAATTATCCTGGGTAACTAATTTCCACAAGATGCATCCAAGACCAGCTATTTAGGACTATTTTTACAGGAGCAGACACACAGAGAAGATGCAGATATACGAGAACAACTGGAAAAAAGGCAGTTAAAGATTTCTAGCAAAGATTTAATGCCTCACACACTCCCCGAGAGGAACCAGCCCCTAATCAACATGAGCTAGGAAGAAGTTAAGGGTACCAACCTCTAGGACACCTATTTCATGCTCATCAGTTGGATTCCCTGTTGAACACTGGATAGGCAAGAGGCTGCTCTAGTTTGTCCTGGGCTAGCACAGCAATGTCTCCCTCTTCGGGCAATTTTAGACCTCGCTCTGGTGTGTGCACCGTGGACAAGACCCATCCATTTCCAGATGTGGCAATGCCAGATCAAACCCATTTTACAATTATATTTGAGGTTTTGAACATTCTAAGAAACCTCAAAGTATTGCTTTACATAGATTCAAAAACCTGCAAAATCTTTTCTGCCAGGCAAAAACTTTTAATCTGTAAGTGGTATCTGAATAACTCAGAAACACTCACTTCATCACAGCTGCAAACACAGTCTTGTCCTTGACTCCAAAGACTTAGTAGTTCCCACTTGATTTGACACTTCTACTTTGAAAGTGGCTATCAATGAATCATATCAGTGGGCTGATATGTGGAAATGTCACTGGACTGCGGTTTATCTGAAGAGATAAAGGTAAAAAAAATGTTTAGATATAATCCAAGTGAAGAATGATAATGTAGTGTATGACACATTTTGAGGGAGCCAGATCATTTATTTTCCATGGTAGTTACTCTAGGGCAACAACTTCTCTCTAAGGATTCTGAGGACTATGGTAAAGGAGATGCAATAACACCCCAATTATTTGTTAACTAGTAGCTGTAGCTCTACTAAGACTATTCCTCTTCTGCTCTCCATGTTTTTCATGGAAGTTTCATGTGATGCTGTAAACCTTCTCACCAATTCAGCTGAAGCAGAACAACATATGTTGGTCTAAATGCTGCAAAATTATCAATAAACTAATCTTTATATTTTACTCCTTGACTTTGAATCTTTATAAAAGTCGTTCAGTCCTTTCTTTGTCTATTAGCAGGTATTCTGGATAGTAATGTGGCTGTATTAAATTGATATTAGTTTTTCTTGGCGTATCTTGTAACAATTAACATACTGAGGTGAGCTGGATGCAAAAATGACTTAGTACTAAAATAGCAAGGATTTATTTGGAATTAAATATAGCTGTGGTTTCTTTTTTTTCAGGTGGCAACTAATAGAGTAATTAAATGAAAGATGACTTTGTTATTACATGTTCTCTATTTCTCAGAATGTAAAGTGAATCATTAGAATAGGAATAATAGAGACTTGGAGCACAAATGTAACACCAGTTTTCTAAAAGCAGATTTAAATGCCTGTACCCAATCTTGCCTTCAGGAGCTTCTCTCTATCTCAGGTTCCTGAGAGATCAACCTTGTAAGATGCTGAGATAGCTGAATTTAAAACCTGAACCTTTCTTCTAACTTAGTTTGCTCTCCAAGTCATAGCCTAACCTACTCTGAACTAGCATCTGAACACTGCTTTTTTGGCTCCCTCTTATCATCCTGGAACATCTAATTATCCTACTAAACACCACTGCTGCCCAGAAGACGTGTGCCTATAAATTGGGACAAGTAAAACAGCGTGCCAGAAAAAAAAAATCTTGTCCTTTTTTCCTCTGCTCTTTCTGATGCATTACTTATGCACCTTTCCCTGTCCGATATCCAATCTTCATGCTAATACAACCAAATATCAATATTAAGTTAAACGTAACTCCAAAACCAAGTCTGAAACTGGAATGTGATCTGTACTGCATGGAGCTACCTCACTTGAGTATGTTGTATTAACAATATTAATCTGGTGAATAAAGTAGCCTTTTCTTGGGAAAAAAAAAAATCAATTTTAGTCACCAGACCATGTCCCACATGCATAACATGCTGTTTACAAGAGAGAAACACAGCAAAAATTCTCATTATTCTCTAAGGTCATTCAGCCCCAAAGGATGCTTCCAGTTAGAAGGCAGGCGGTGAAAGTAGGCCATTCACAGATCTGTCCAGTGAGGGGGTCAGGGGCAGAACAATAGATTCTCTGCAAGCAGCTTCCCCTACATTTTGCCTCTCAGAGCCTTCCCAGCATGTTCCTGGCACTTCAGAAAGGTCTGCGCGGCTTTCCTTGCACGGACCTCTCCGCTGCAAACAAAATTATCTGTTTGAACAGATAATATTAGTTAAGATTTAAAGGTCAGATGGGAACCATTTGCTTATTCATGACAGAGAATTAAGAAGAAAAACTCTTCCCAGAGACTTGTTAGACAGCAGAGCCGAGGGGAGTTTTGCAAGCACGTAAACAATTCACTTTAAAGGGGAAAAAATGGAGTCTGTGAATTTTCATCTCCACGTTGCTTGGAAGTGCCCAGCCCAAAGCAGGAGTGGAAGGTAGCAGGAGCCTGTAAACCTACAAACACACCGCCTGGCGAGGTTCCAGTTATCTCTAGAGGCTTAAGCAGAGCAGGTCCAGGCAAAAATTTCCCTGCAGTGCCTGATAACAAGAAGCGCCAGGCAGCCAGGGGCTGGTTCACCAGGCAGCGACAGAGAATCACTGCAATCAGTAAAAATAACTTCAAACCAACATCAGGGAGAGGAAAAAGAGAAAATTTTTCATTTGTCCTAGTAAGTATTCCATATTGATCAAGATAAGGGTGGAAATGAACTCTTCACCTACTTGAATTCCCACTGGCTAAGGTATATAGAGTAACTGATTAATACCAAAGTTGCTCGTCATCACTTAAATTGTATGTTTAAGTCCTTGGACATTTACTACGTGGCTGCATTAACACTCCAAAAAGCTTCATTCATTTGTTGGTATAAACTACACTTCCAGTCTGCTTAATCTTTGACGGACAGGTCTCATTGTCCCTGAAATCCCTCGCCACACAATACAACAAAGCCTTAAATGACTGGGTAGGCCTGACCTGCTACCCACAGTGCCCCGCGCTTCCTGCCCCTCTATCCCTGGAATTCATGACCATGCAGATTACTAAATTACACACTAGGCCGGGGATTAAGCAGGGCTCTTTGTATGGGAGCATCTGAGGTCTGGAAGAAGATTTTACCTGTCACGGTCTGTGCTCATTAAGCCTTGATGAGAGACAGAAGGAAGCGGTGCTGCAGAAGATCACAAACGCTGGTGCGTGCTAATCAGCGAGCTGGATATGATGACAGGGTAGCCTGCCTGGTGCTGCCCTGCACACAGGTCTAGGAGCTTTGCACAGACAATAACCAGCCCACTACTTCCAGAGCAGCCTCAGAAGCTACTTCCCTCTTAAAATAAAAGGAGAAAATGTTCCCTGTTCTGACAGACTGTGAGCCAGATAATGGCTCTACCAAGTAGAACCGAAACGTCTAAGGGCTAGGAATGCATCCCGCAGTTAAGCAAACATACCAACAAGCCAAAGGGAGGGGTATGCTAGCTCATCAGTTGTTTTAAATTAGCTGCTAATCAAAGCTGGAGTTGCTTCTGATTGCTTTCAGAATGGTTATGAGTTACATATATGAAGAAAAAGAAAAAAAAAAAAAGCTTGAATTAACAGCTTAAACACTTCAAAGATATCAGGTATCTCAAATATCTTTTACCTATTTGCACATGCTAAAATCACACTGCTTCTCACTTGAAAAATCATAAGCATTTAGTTGGTCTTAATTCTGATGCCCAGAAATGACAGAGGAGAGTGGTCTTTATCCAGTTGCACCTTACAGATGGCTGGCAACTCCTGCCTTTGGCTACAGCTGCCTGGAAGTTCAGTAGTGAGAGTGAGTTATGACAGTCAAGAAGGTGTAATAATGGAAATCAGCAGAAATCTATAGAGTAGCAGAGCTCATTTTACAAAAACAAGACTTTATTTTCCTTTGGGAGTAGGTGTCACTTGTCTTGTGTTCCTTCTCTTTCCTTGCACATTCTTCATTTCAAACAGCAAACGTTGTTTTAGTTATGTTGATGTCATCCATACTACTCTGAAGGAGGCTATTGCGTTTCTCACTAATTTAAACTCACTTGGAGCTCAGTGGATAATAGAAATTATCCAATGCCTCAGAGATACAAAGTTTACAGCATAATCGGGCTTATGGGTTTGTTTCAGAAGGCAAACTAAACATTCAGTATATTTAGTTAGTAGGCTACTACACTGCAATACTGTGATGCTTTGGTTCAGCATCATCCTATTACATCAAAGAGCAGCGTTATTACATACAAACATGACGACATCATTTTAGAGGAACCACGACAGCCTCAGATCTGCAAAGAGCCTCCTAGCAGCTCATAAAGAAATACAAAACCCCAGAAACCCTGGGAGGACAAGCACTGGAAGTGGATGCTGCTCTGCACAGACTCAGTAGGACTCTTTGGAAGTTGCTGCCAGTGTTACTTCTGCAGCCAAAACAGCCACTGTTGAGCTACGCAAACTACCCTGAGCTCTTTCCCTAGAGCCATTAGCCAGGGAGCAAGCATTTGACTGCTGTTTGAGAAAAATAAGCAAAGCATACTTTAAATGAGTAGAGAAAAAAGAATCCTCTATTGATCACTGCAGCAAAATGACTTTGTACTTCCCTCGTTCATGAAATGATTCCAATTTCAGTTAAACCACTGTTAACTACAGCAATGTTTTCTGTAGGATGTTCTTTTAAGCCTCACGACATGGTGTATTTGCATAGTGTGCAATAAACTTGCCCTCAGCCACACGCACGCACACACCATGCCCCTCTAGACACTGAATTAAGTTGTTCATAAACCCTGTAGGCATTCACGATGGCCTTTTAGCCAGCAAGAAGAGCAAAACAGTGGCTATGAGTTAATGCACTCTCTCATTTCAGACCTCTAAATAAACATTCACTTCTATGGAGTTTCACATCACCTGAAAACTCCAGCATCTTCTCACCGACATCAATGCAGACAAGTGAAGTACAACACTGAAGTCAGAGGCAGAAGAATCCAGCCCAGTATGCATCACTCCTTCACTGCCATTGCTGTTGCCAGTCCAGCTGAGCTTTGTCTGGCAGAATCAGCAGAAATGTTGTCCTCTATCTGTTACTGCCTGGAAATGCCAGCACTGCTAGCATCTGCAGACCAAAGCCTAAGAGGAATCAATCATGCCCCTGAGGAAGGATAAAGGTTCAAGCCTTAGAAGCAGAATAAAGGAAAGGGAAGAGAACGAAGATATGAGATGTAAGAAATAGAGAAGAGGCACAGCTCTACTGTCCACCTTCAGTTTGCAACAGACAGAAAGTGAAAGTTACGCATGAGTTAAGCCCCCAGGAGTCAACAAACAGCCCTCTGACCTGTCTCACCTTGCAGCAAGGGAACGAACTGTCTCCTTGCTCCCACCATGCAACTGAGCACTGAGAATGAGCACGGGAGACACTTGCTAGAGGTTCTGACACAAATCTGGTGGCTACTTCCCTGTTTTCATTATTTTTCCAAACACTAAAGCTAAGAAACAATCACAAACACCGAGTGTCAGTCCACTCTCTGGGATAGGCAGGCTGCAGAGTCTGGGTTTCATTGCCCCGCTTCTCACGGAGGATGTGCCTGAGCACAGGACTTGAATCCCAAACACTTGGAATTTACTTGAATCTCAGAAGTTGCATCATCTACTTTTTTTTCTGCTGATACAAGTAATGTTGTAGCATCAAAGCTCCTACCTGTCAACTAAAATCCCAGCTATTTTCTCCTGGGGAAGAAAAATTAAACTGTCCATGGGCTGTGTCTGTGTCTAAACTGGCCACTTGCTGAGGGGGCAGAGGCATTCAGCAGCGGAGCGGGAGATTGGGAAAGGCAGGGCTTTTTTTCCGGCATCGAGGCCACTCGAGGCAGCCGAGGGAGCCACCAGCCCTCACGAGGGAGGCTGATGAGGTGTACGCGTAGGTGGAGCCAGCAGCGCCCCTCTACCCTGACGTTCAAAAGCAGCCCCTAGGGAGCACGGCAACCAGGACGGGCAAATAGGGCAGTTTGCACAGGCAGGGCGCGCTCAAGCAGGGCAGAGTGTCCCTACCTGCTCAGAACAGCTCGTCTGTCAGCTGTCTGCCTGGAGCTGAACCACCATGGCCTGCGCTAGGCAGAAAGCTCTTTCTAGAAAGTCTGTGATGACCCAGACTGAGTGCCTGCTCAAAACTGAGGCAGTTCAGGTCTCCGGATGCAGGGAGTGCCTGAGCCTGTTGCTACCCTCAGAGGGTGGTGGAGACACCGTGTGTGTGAGGTGCGAGCAGGTGGATGGCCTGCTCAGCCTGGTGGCAGGGCTCAAGGAGGAGGTGGAGAGGCTGAGGGCCATCAGGGAGTGTGAGCGGGAGATAGACTGCTGGAGAGACTCCCTGCCAGGCCTGAAGGAGAGGTACTGGGCTGAGATACCCCAAATGGGGGTGGACCCCGTGCCCTGTCGCAGTCGAGAGTTGAGGAGGAATGGAGACAGAGCCCTGCTTGACCTTGCAGGCAACGCCCCCCCCCCCCCCCCTTCCCAGGTGCCCTTACACAACAGGTTTGAGGCCCTGGAGCTTGAGAGACCGGTGGGTAAGGATGAGGTAGCAGGTCTACCCAGGAGGATGCCTAGGGTGAGGAAGTTGACTCCACACCTCAAGACTGCCTCCACCAAGAAACATAGAAGGGTAATCGTTGTAGGCAACTCCCTTCTCAGGCAGGGAAAGGATGAGGCTGAGGGTCTGGAGAGCAGTCCGAACGCAGGAAGCAACCCTGCAAAGCGTGTCAAGATTGGGGGAAGTACTGAGCATAGTGATTGGGGCCGGGCAGAGCACTGCATCACAACCAGGGCCACAAAAAAGGAACGGAGAGTCTTAGTGATCAGAGACTCCTTGCTGAGGGGCACTGAAGCTCCCATTTGTCGCCCAGATAACCTATCCAGAGAGGTGTGCTGCCTTCCTGGGGCACGTGTCAGAGATGTTAGGAAGGCTCTGCCACAGCTCATTAAACCAGAGGATTACTATCCTCTTGTTGTTATTCAGGTTGGATCCCGGGAAGCTGCAACTAGAAAAATGAGGAATATTAAAAAGGACTTTGCATCTCGGGGAAGGTCGTTGAAGGGATCAGGGGCACAGGTGGTGTTCTCCTCTGTCCTCCCTCTGGGTGACCGGGACCCAGAAAGAAGGAGGAGAACGGGACCGGTGAACGACTGGCAGAGGGGGTGGTGTCTGGACCAAGGATTTGGGTATTTCAGTCTTGGGCAGCCCTTTGGGAAGCCGGGTATGTGGGCTGCTGACTGACTTCAACTCCGTAAGTGGGGCACAAGCACATTGGGGAGCAAGCTCTCTGGGCTGATCACCAGGGCTTTAAACTAGGTTTGACGGGGGAAGGGAGGGGAGCCAAAATCACAGAATCACACAGAATCACAGAATTTCTAGGTTGGAAGAGACCTCAAGATCATCGAGTCCAACCTCTAACCTAACACTAACAGTCCCCACTAAACCATATCCCTAAGCTCTACATCTAAACGTCTTTTGAAGACTTCCAGGGATGGTGACTCCACCACCTCCCTGGGCAGCCCGTTCCAGTGCCTAACAACCCTTTCAGTAAAGAAATTCTTCCTAACATCTAACCTAAAACTCCCCTGGCGTAACTTTAGCCCATTCCCCCTCGTCCTGTCACCAGGCACATGGGAGAACAGGCCAACCCCCACCTCGCTACAGCCTCCTTTAATGTACTTATACAGAGCAATAAGGTCACCCCTGAGCCTCCTCTTCTCTAGGCTGAACAAGCCCAGCTCCTTCAGCCGCTCCTCATAGGACTTGCTCTCCAGGCCCCTCACCAGCTTTGTCGCCCTTCTTTGGACCCGCTCAAGCACCTCGATGTCCTTCTTGTAGCGAGGGGCCCAAAACTGAACACAGTACTCGAGGTGCGGCCTCACCAGAGCCGAGTACAGGGGGACGATCACCTCCCTAGCCCTGCTGGTCACGCTGTTTCTGATACAAGCCAGGATGCCGTTGGCCTTCTTGGCCACCTGAGCACACTGCTGGCTCATATTCAGCCGACTGTCCACCATCACTCCCAGGTCCTTCTCTGCCTGGCAGAAGTGACAGAGAAGGGCTGGGGGAAGTTGTCACTGCTGTCACTATTGAAGATAGTAGACAAAAACCTTTGAGTTGTCCCATAGGATTGTCCGAGGGCTCCTCAGAGAAAGTAATGCTCCCGGATACCCCATCCAGAATTTTCTTCTTCTTGCATCCCCCCAGGGGTAACTGTGCCTGCTGCTTCCCTAAAGTGCCTGTACACCAACGTGTGGAGCACGGGAAATAAACAGGAGGAGCTCAAGATCTGTGCTCGGTCACAGGGCCACAATCTTGTTGCAATCACAGAGATGTGGTGGGACAGCTCGCATGACTCGAATGCTGTCAGGGAGGTCTGTATCCTCTTTAAGAAAGACAGGCTGGGGAAACAAAGGGGTGGGGTTGCCCTTTATGTGAGGGAGCAATTAGAGTGTACCCAGCTCCACCTGGGGGAGGGTGAAGGACAAGTGGAGAGCTTGTGGGTAAGAATTAAGGGGTGGGCTGGTATGGGAGACACTGTTGTGGGGATCTACTCTATCAGGAGGAGGAGGTCGATGAGGCCTTCTACAAGCAGCTGGTAGTAGCCTCATGATCACGGGTGCTGCTTCTCATGGGGGACATGAATTACCCAGACATCTGCTGGGTAAGCAACTCGGCCAGGCACACACAGTCCAAACAGTTCCTACAATGCGTTGAGGACAATTTTCTGACGCAGGTGGTGGAGGAGCCAACGAGGCGGGGGGCGCTCCTGGACCTTGTCCTTACCAACAGGGATGGGCTTGTTAGGGATGTGAAGGTCAGGGGCAGCTTGGGATGCAGTGCCCATGAGATGGTGGAGTTCCAGATGGAATCAGGCAAAGGAAGTAAGGCTACAAGCAGGATTGCAACCCTGGACTTTATGGAGAGCCAACTTCAACCTCTTACAGGACCTGCTTGGGAGTATCTCATGGGCTGAATGAGGGGGGTTGTCCTGGTAATGGGAGATGCTGAGAAGGCAGAGATACTGAATGCTTTCTGTGCTTCAGTTGTCGCTTCAAGGACTTCCCTCCAGGACTCCTTGACCCTGGAGGGAGGAGAACGAGTCTGGGAAGCGGAGATCTCCCACCCTGTTAACAAGGGAGTGGTTTGGGAGCATCTGAGTAGGCTCCACGCACATAAATCCATGGGTCCCGATGGGATGCATCCACATGTGCTAAGGGAGTTGGCAGAGGTGATCGCTGAACTGCTCTCTATCAATCTTTGAAAGGTCCTGGAGAACAGGAGATGTGCCTGAAGACTGGAGGATAGCCAATGTCATTCTGGTCTTCAAGAAGGGCAGGAAGGAGGATCCGGGAAACTACAGGCCAGTCAGTCTCACCTCTGTCCCTGGAAAGGTGTTGGAGCACCTTGTTCTGGAGGCCATCTCCAAGCAATTGGAAGAGAAGAAGGTCATGAGGAGTAGTCAGCATGGATTCACCAAGGGGAAGTTGTGCTCGACCAACCTCATTGCCTTCTGTGATGGCATCACCAGCTGGGTAGATGAGGGGAGAGCAGTGGATGTCATCTACCTTGACTGTAGCAAGGCCTTTGATACTGTCTCCCATGACATCCTGATAGCAAAGCTGAGGACGTGTGGGATAGAGGAGTGGACGGCAAAGTGGGTTGAGAACTGGCCGAGCTCAGAGGGTGGTGATCGGCAGTGCAGAGTCCGGCTGGAGACCTGTGACTAGCGGTGTTCCCCAGGGGTCAGTGCTGGGTCCAGTCTTGTTCAACATCTTCATCAACGACCTTGATGAGGGAATAGTGTCTGCCCTCAGCAAGTACGCCGATGACACAAAGCTGGGAGGAGTGGCTGACATGCCAGAAGGCTGTGCTGCCATTCAGCGAGACCTGGACCGGCTGGAGAGATGGGCAGGAAGAAACCAAATGAGATTTAATAAGAGCAAGTGTAGAGTCCTGCACCTGGGAAGGAACAACCCGAAGTATCAGTACAGGCTGGGGGATGACCTGCTGGAGAGGAGCTCTGAGGAGAAGGACCTGGGGGTCCTGGTGGACGACAGGCTGACCATGAGCCAGCACTGTGCCCTCGTGGCCAAGAGGGCCAATGGGATCCTGGCGTGCATTAAAAGTAATGGTCACAAGACAGAGCACAGGCAGTTCCACACCAACATGCGAAAGAACTTCTTCACTGAGAGGGTGACGGAGCACTGGAACAGGCTTACCAGGGAGGTTGTGGAGTCTCCTTCTCTGGAGATATTTAAGGCCCATCTGGACACCTACCTGGGCAGCCTGCTCTGAGGAACCTGCTTTGGCAGGGGGGTTGGACCTGATGATCTTTTGAGGTCCCTTCCAACCCCTCCAATTCTGTAATTCTGTCAAAATCCCAGCTATTTTCTCCTGGGGAAGAAAAATTAAACTGTCCATGGGCTGTATCTTTGCTGAACAAACGAAGGAAAAGAAAAAGGTTTTCCATTTCCTCATGTTACTGGATGCAAGAGAATCTGGGACTTCTTCAGTTCTTCAGACATTGGTTTACCATTAGTATCAAATCACTACTAAGTTTGATAGCAGTTCAAGTCACCACACTACTACACAGCTCATGCTGTATTTGACAAAGAAAGAACTAACAATTAAGACTATTTTATTTTCCTTTCCACTGAAGCAATGTGAAGTGCATATCCTCAAAGGCTTTATCATACCTTTTTTCAGTACTTCCAAGTCCAACAGCTTTTAATGAAAGCAAAATAGATCAGATCCTCCCATGTTTTGCACTTGCAGAGACAATACTATCTTGAAGATAACTTATGTCACTGAATAAAAGTCCAAGTTATGCAATCTACATAATTTCAGCCATCAAACGATAGGTAAATTTGTGATTTTTTTTATTTTTTTTTTAATTAAACAAAAGAAGGCTGAAGCTTAATTCGTGCTCTAATGACTAAGCATAGGACATTCCACAGCTTCTTGTGGTGTTTTCATTGCTCCTTAACTCTGTTGAGAGTGTGCATAATCTGAGAACACACTCCGGTGCTCAAGTACAGACATCTGTACATTCCCTGCCCACCCTCCAAGCCCACATCAACTCCAGGGTAGGCTGCAAACGCACCAGCATGTGCTTGCCTCAATTACTCCATACCAACATACTCTCAGACTCTTCCTCTGGTTCATGTTCCTCGATTGTCTCATCCCTCAACACTGCTCGCAGGCACACTGGGGATCATTTTAAATATGCTGCGGATCCACTAAATCCCTATTGTGCCTGCATCAAGTCCAAATGCTCCACAGTTTAAAGCAGATGGATGAAAATCCAGCTTGGCCATTGTGTCCAGCTACAGTTTGGGATAATTCCATGGTTTTGTCCCAGCTGTGTGTTTTTCCACAAAAAAAAAAAAAAAAAAAAAGTAGATTTAATGCTTCTAAGAAAAGTTTTTTGGTGCAAAGCTTTTTCTGTTTTTTTTATACAAAGCACAGTTGATCCTGATGTGTAACTGAGGTCCCAGGGCCTGCTGTAATGTATCGGAAACATTAGACCAAAGAAACTAGAGTCTTTGCAAAAACGTTCCTTTTAAACTATGGACCATTTAGATGGTGTCTTCCAATCCTGCTGGAAATAGTGTTTTACTTCCTAAATTAATATCTATATTTCTAACTTACTGGAATCACTTGATTTTTCTACAAAGATTGTACAAGAAATCTCTCTAGTACTTGTAGTGGTATTCAAGTTCAATGCAATGAAAAAGTAATTAATAAGTAAAAAGTAATTAATTTATAGAAAAACTCTTTCATGACTATTTTTTTTTGTTAGGTTTAAATACAGGTATCAGGAAATACTGGTATTTTTGCACTAACGTATCAAGAGAATAGTATCTCATACTGTGCTGTGTGGCAAGAACCATATAAATTAAACTAACTAGACAATTTGTAAATATGCTTTTTGTTTAGACTGGAATGCAAATTTTATACAGCACATACAACTCTTAAATCCTATCCAAACAAATTCAGAGACAAAGCAGGCTTGAAGAGTACACACCTAGAACTGCAGGTTTTGTTTATTTTCAGAACTTGTGCAAAATATTTGGAAATTAATTTAAACATGGGAAGTATTAGCTCAGAAAGACTCACCAGAAAAAAAAAGCAAAGCGCATTAGTCATAACTCCACGTCACCAGTTCTTCATCTTACAAGAATAAACCTCCTTTACTCATGGAGTACAATGGTTAAAACAGTTAACTCTGCAAAGCTAAAATCAGATCAAATGCTATCTATTTACAAAAAAAAAAAAAAGAGTAAACACTACTACTTCTGACAAGCAAGTGGTGTTTGCTATGGTTTTGGAAACCTTCCAAAGTTTGTAACTTGAATAGATAGTTGTGCTTAGAAAGAATTAGGGAAGGGAGTTTATGATACTCAGTGGCATTTAGGAGCAAGCAAAGGGCACTAGATCTTAGAAAGGGGCATAGATTTGTTCAGAGGGCATTTATATTAAAAGCTGCCCAAGACCCCAAGGCCACTACACTTGAGAGAAGCACTTGATGTTCATGGCTCATGGTGAAGAGAGCAGATACTTAGCAAACAACCTAGCAAGACTAGAGTTAGATAACTAGCTTTCACTTTGAATGGCTACAGCTTTTGCTCTCCAAATCAGTGAAGCATTTCATTCACACTTATGTATTTTAAATATTGTTAAGGCTTTCACATGTTTCTTCAGGTGGTAAAACTGTTGAACACACAAGCCATCAGTGTTTCATACCAATAAATTGAATTATCCACTGCACATTAAGTTTAGCTCACTGCCTAGGCAGAAAAACTGTTTTTGTACTGGTTTTAATTCTGGATATCTGAGTGTATGTACAGTTACATCCAAAGGACAGAAAGGAAGGATAACTGTACAGCCCATCAAGGAAAGAACACTATATAGCCAGAGCATCCATAACGCTAGTTCAGGATCCCATTCATTCACTTTTTACATAAATCATGAGTAGCATCACTGAAGTCAGCCAAGTGACTTCGCAATGCTAGCAACTGTTTTTCACTAGCGTAAAACCAGACCTCCAGCAAGCTAGACTAGGGGAAACTCTAGAATTTCTCTCGTATTTCTAATATTTCTCTGTAGGAGAAGAATAGGAATGCAGCAGAACCAGAGTGAAATCAAGACCTGGTATTCACCAATATTTTGTTAATCGCATGCCTGAATTGTAGAAATGTACTTCTGGAATTGATGTTTCACTTCAAACTCCTCCATCACATACTCAGACATTCAGTGAGCTCAGTCTTTAATTTGGAACATGGAAGCAAACTTAAGACCTCACTAAAGCCCAGGTGTTCTGGATCTTCCCAATGCAACTCTCCTATGAGGTGCAAAGTAAA
The DNA here is from genome assembly GCF_047663525.1 of Anas platyrhynchos. Classification (NCBI taxonomy): domain Eukaryota; kingdom Metazoa; phylum Chordata; class Aves; order Anseriformes; family Anatidae; genus Anas; species Anas platyrhynchos. The sequence continues at coordinate 5,281,486 of NC_092596.1, forward strand.
CAGTCTAGCCGAAGTATAAATATTTAATAAGATGCTTGCATCTGGAGCAAAATGGAGCTAAATTAGCGTTCCCTACTTATAATGTAAACAGATTAGTTGCATGACAGTGTTAGCACAAACTTCCCTTGACTATAAACATTTGCTGATGTATTTCACCAATAACGTAATGTATAGGAGCAGAGGAAGGATTTATCCTGAAGAGGGGATGTGGCTAAGCTCCAGTTTCGCAGCCTCATCCCACCTGACAGCACCTGTTCCTGAGGACCTCTAAGGGACAAGTATCCTGTGCAACACGCTCCTTTCTACTGGCAAAGAGGAAAATGAACCCAGTTAAAAGCCAATGGCAAACACCATGAGAAGGTGTTCATGAACCTCCATTCAAAATATACTACCATGCTCGTGATAGTTTGCTTGCTGAAGGACTGCCTCACCATTTACCCCAAATGAGGACCTGCAAGTCAGATTTCTTAAAACTAAACAACTGTAAATATGTTCATGGACTTCCTTAAGGAAAATTGGTTCTGAAGACATAGTCCTGCAATGTCCTCACTGTTCTCAGCTTTTGTTTATGTCTTCACTGAGGATGTCAGTTGTATTACTGAGGTTGGGCCTGGCAATGACAACTAACTGATGCTGAAGACAACAGAAGCAATGGCAAGAAAACCAGCCCCATTTTAGTTTCCTTCTCCCACAGCCTCCCTTCTTTTGGTATTTATGTTGCAAGCATGAATGTCTCCCTAGAGCTCTGGCTATCATTTACAAAGCTGCAAGTTTCCCATACCTACATAGTCTCATTTCAACATCAGAGTGCAGGATACCTTAGTGCCAGTATTTTTGGAAAACCTTCTCTGTGCAAGCTGGTTGTGTTCTACTATCATAGACTCTCGGTGCTATCTAGCTGAGCCAGTTCCTCACTTTGCACAAGGGATAACAATAGAGTACGTTGTCCTTAATGCTGGAGGGAAGGAAATAAAAAGAAAAGGAAATAGCAGGGAAAGTGACATCATAAACACATGCTGAGTTGGAAGGTAGGTCCCGTCAGAAGCAATTAAGTGTTCCCAGAAGATGACTGGTACAACAGGCACTCTGTAGTCACTGTTGTGTCAGAAGAAATTCAGCAGCTCATCAGAAAACCAACTATATTAGGAGGTCCAAATACCATTAAATAGCAGGAACAAGGGATTCAGTTCAGTTTCAGAACTCTTCTTAGATGGTTCTTGAAAAACACAAGCCTCAACTCACAATTATCTGTTAAAGAAAATTCAGCTAAGAACAAGAACAAAAAACAAACAAACAAACAAAAACAGATAAAACAAATGTACTGTTTTTTTTCCAGAAGGAAATTCTCATTCCTGCTTTACTCTTCCTTCAGCAAGAAACCACTGAAAGGTGGGTGGCAATATATTTTCTCCACCATCCTTTGTATTAATTCTATTTGTATTCTATAAAATCAGACCATTTTCATGAGGCCTTGTAACTTGAGACAGGATGACAAGAGAATACTTGTGTGAGTGCTTTTTCTCATGCAAGTTTCATATGCCAGAACCTTAGTTCTTCGTTTTACCATAGTAAAACCACACTGGCTTCAGGGCTCCTTAACCAATCTAACTTTGATGAGAAACAGTGCCTTTACAGGGGATATTTCTATTGTTGAACTCTTGAGGGGACGGAAAAGCAGCTATGAATCTTGTAGAAGCATGCAAGCCTCTTCTAACTCTCATGTTCACAGTTTAGTTTACATTTATTCCCAGACCAACATCTCCACACAGAATAGGCACATGAGAAATGAACTCTTCATTGAAGTGATTTGATGTACATTTAGTATCTCAGAGAGGATTATTTTAAGAAATAACCAGACAGACAGACAGAAAGTAAACTATTTACACTGACACTTATCTTGACCGGGGCTAGTCAGCTTCCAGGGGATGGACATTTGCAACTCAGAGCCATTTTTTCACTCTAGGTGCCCACGATTGGCTTTAGTCTTAGGTAGCACCTGACCTGAGCTCATGAAGACAGTACAGACACAGCCCTAGGATAAACAGCTGAGCCCAGCAAAGAATGGAAATGCAAACAGTCACAAAGATGAAATGACTTTTCCAAGGTAATTTCTGCCAGGTTCTCTAAGAATTTTATGGCTGTAATCTGAAGCACTCAAAGCGATTCAGATTAACATAGTTGGCTACTAAGATAATAACTGCAGCTGTACCATTAACAACGTGGAAACTTGCCATTGTTTTTTGCCATTTTTTTCTAGTACCTTCCCAATTATCAAAAAGGGAACTTACGATACTTGTTTGTCCTCACGTTCTCACAAAACAGAAGCCAGTTGTACCATCTGCTTTCAAATACATAACCAAAACAGTTAAAAAAAAAAAATACTACAGATGGAGCTTTGGGCTTCAAGTCAAATATTTTTAATCTATTAGGCTTTACTCGTAAGTAACCCTAAAGTACAAAGAGGAAATGTGAAACAAATGATGAACTTGTTAGTAAAGCGTAAGTGAAAACAAAATTAATTACGTATATGCCAGACGGATCTTATCAGAGCTAAGTCAGTATTCCTCAAGAATCTTTATTTTTGTTTGTCACAGTTATTTGTTACTATGTCCAGTTAAAACAGAGGAAATTTAATTAAGTGTAGGATTATTTAATGAGGATGTTATTTTTGTCTTAAATGAAACACACTCCCTCTTCAATTTCCCTTGTACCAAGACAGGCATTTACTAAAGAAGTATAAGATAGAAGAAAAGTCAAAGGCTACCTTTTCTAAAAGACCCTTGCAGGTCTTTATAAGTGATCTGGTGTATCACTGAAAGATAGAACAAGCACCACGACTGCTCAGAACTCAGCAAGTCATGCTACAAATGAACAATAAAAATCCCAAACTCATTTTGCAAGGGTAAGGAAAACACTCTTCTGATGTGGCACAGCAAGTCCCAGCTTGGGAACACAGCAGAACTGTGCTGCTCAAAGAGGAGGCCTGGAAAGGATCACAGATATGGAGGTTTCTAAGAAGCTTATTACACAAGATGGAAAAACCATGTAAGCTTAACCATCCTTCAGGGACATATAGCTTGTTTCTTTCTCCAGGGCAAACTATAAGGTGATGCTGTAGGACAGGAAAAAAACAAACAAACAAACAAAACAAAACAAACAAACAAACAAAAAAACACACAATCATGTTCCTACCTTTTCCTGGTCCATTTCTGTATGCCCATCTCCTGAAGAGAAATTCACCTCTTGTAAGTAATCAAAATCCTTTGTGAAGTCAGGAGTGAAATCAAGAAGCGTAAGGTTTTGCTGTCGATAGAGGCTGAGAGCGTAGGCTAATGAGCAGATGATACTTTCCTGTTTTCCTGTGGCCATGTCAAGCCTCATGCCATATTGATATTTTGAAAGAGACTGAGAGTTTTACTCTTCCACTCAATTTGAGTGATGAAAACAAATGACTATTGAGAGGCCGTGTCAATGTTACAGAAAGATGTCATGCCCTAGCCATGGAATAAGCACAGTAAGTTGTTTACACTTCTCAGCACGCTCATGTCACGACCCCTCAATGACACGGGGATGAACCCCAGGAATGGGAAGATGCCAGGGATAACCTCGAAAGGGCATTCTAGTTGCAAGTGGTCTCTCTTCCACCAGCTTAGTGAAAAATCATTATCGCAGGAGATTTTTATACATTTGCTTTAACAGCAAAGAAACCACAACCTCATTAGAGGGCCAGCACACTTTCTGCTAGCCTGGCTGAAAAAGAGTAGATTGTCCATATACAACACCATGTACCACTGCCTTAAGTGTCCCATACATACCCACAGACATGCGCCTGTATTTCATTTATTTCTACTTTGTGAATTATTATTCATGTACTGAACGGATTCATGAAAAATATTAAATAACACAGGGGCAGAAAGGAGGGTAGGGTATGTCTACACACTCTCTTCATAGGGAGAAAAGTGTCCCATGCATGTGCACGCATGTGCTGATGAGAAGTTCAACCCTGGGAACCCGTGTGTGTTTCCAGCAGGCAGCTCACAGACCGGTTCCTGAGACCTCCTCCAAGGGCACTGCCCTGGGCTGGAGCTCAGTGAAGGCTGATGGACACTGCTCTCAAGTGCCACATCTACCCAGCATGGCCACAATCACCATTTCCAAAATAAAGTCTTTATTTTGCAAAGGAGATTTGGGTTTACAGAAGTGCACTTCCTTCAGCTATAACATCCTGCCAATATCACATGTAGCATGTGCACAGCTTCCGCTAAGCAAGTGTGGAAAAAAAATACACCAGGCCATGTTTCTCTTACCTGAAATGAACATAAAATGGCCCACATAAATAGCTGTGTGAGCAGACATTCTTAGAAGCCTAAAAGCAATTTGCTTTAAAGGCTTGAAAATGAAGATCCTGGCCTCCTTCAGTACAGTGAAGAGTTCCTAACACCGGTAACAATAAAAACACGCAGAAAGCCAAGGCACTGCTTAAGGCAGATACGATGTTATCAGACGAAATAAGTCTAAAGACACCTAAATGTGATACACCTGACATGTGCAAGGAGGGAAAAAATGCAGAACACATCAGCTACGTTAACACCGTGAAGAAAACCCTGCCTGCTTTCTGTCAGGCAGTGCACAAATAAAGGCGCTGTAAGCAGAACTGTGATTTAGCCAAATGTTCTCAGGAGTTAACACACATTCCGGCTGATAAAGAGAAGGGGATGGTTAGAATAGATTAGTTCAGGTTTTAGACTCTTATGTTTGACAAACAAGGAAGTTTAGTTACTTCACCGCTCTGGAAAAAGTCTGGAGATAAAACTTATGTCATTTATTGTTTCTAGAGAAAACATTAAATCTTAGGAAAATTTCCTTTAATGTCCCAGGAACACTGATCCAAGCCTACAAGGAACCAACGGGTGTCCTGTTGCTGGTTTTGTAATGCTTTTGGATTTACAGCTCAAGTGCAGCTGGAGTTATACAGGGAATGACCACCTGCTGCTTCAATTTTGCATGCAGACTTTATTTATTTCTTTTGAATTTGCTGTGAGACAGGCTGGATTATACTTCAACTGCTAGGGATATTCCAGGGGCTGATAGCCTCCAAAAACATTTTGGACTGTTAGGGAGACATGCCATAATTAAAATGAGGCAAGAACGATGACTTTTGCTATTTTGTCTTTTACATGTCTCCAAATTGGGAGAGTAAATATATTTCAGAGGAATACATAAACTATTTCTTAAGATGAGACCTCTGAAAACACAGAGTGGCAAGCTTCTGGTAGTTGATGTCGAAAGATTTTCTATAAAGACATTTGCTTTCCTGAAAATACAGTTGGGTAAGTAAAGATTCTTGACTGAAACTGGAGAAAACACAACTAAGTAGTTCTCAGAATGAGAGGCCTCTGGAGCACCAACCATCTCCTAGCGTATGTCTGCAATTGCCCTGCCTTGCAGGACTTCCCCATCTCAGCTGGGATCCTCAGTCATTAGGCACCACAATAAAAGAAAGGGCACAACAACATCATGTCAGTACTCAAAATGGCCAGCGCAATCAGTAAGTATCAAAGGAAATCAAGCTTCACAAAGACAAAAAAAGAATAAAAAAAAATCTGTTCAAAGATTTGCTAGCAAATACCTATTACCTATACTTCTCATGTACAAATACCCTGTTTTATACATGTATCCCAGCTATTCACAAAGCGTGGTTCACAATGACAAGGCAAGCTGTCGTCGACGTACTTGTGGAAGTACAGTAAACTGCGTTTCCTATTAAAAAACTTACTGATAAGCCTGCGCCGTGATGCACAGGAAGGGCTGAGGGTGAGCATTACTACTCTGCTCCAAATAATTGGGACCTGTTGTGCTGTGCATCTCCCAGAAGTATAACTTCTGCATTTCTGACAGTGATTTCTTTCCTTGTTCATCAGTCCAAACAAGCCATCGCTGCGGTTACAAATTCAAGATAAAAAAAAAAAAAAACAAAACAAACAAACAAAAAAAAACATTTATGATAAACAAAGAAAATGACGTTACTGAACCAGGCTGTTGATGAAGCCTGCAAACACAGGGGACAGGACTCTTGGATCCAAGACACCTCCTTGGCTCTGTAACCTACATCCATTATGTCCCTACATCCATTATGTCTAACACACAGGCACAGCCTGAAAATATGCCATGAAAAGTGACTGCCTCGCAGAACTCAGGCTCTGCATATATAGAAACCGCTTACAGTTCTTTTTTCACCAAAATCTATTTCCTTAACTGTATCAGTTTGCAGTAAACATACCTATATCCTGGCTGATGCCTTTGTTATTTCTTTTTTCTACATTTAGAACTTCTGCTTGTATTTTTGGAATCTGCCAGGAGAATGAAATGCTGAGCTGCACAGGCAGACATGTGCTGCTGGTCTGGTAACAGAGATGTGAGCAGAATTCATGTGGTGTCGAAGCAGAATTGCTGCTGTGCTAACATGTACTCCAGCTTCAGGAGCAGGCGGAAAGGACACAGCTCAGCTAAAAAGCAGAACAAGTTCAGTTAGATTGTTCCAGCACAGTATTGCATATACATGGACGTGCACACAAATTTGCGAGATCTCAAAAGATAACAGCATTACAGAACTTTCGAAGACAAAACCTAGCACAGTTGCATCACCCACAGCTCTGTAACCGGATGCTAAGAAATTCATTTACTGTTCACTGAGGATTCAGCACATGTTGAGTGGTTTTATTTGGGATCTTTCTTTGATCATTCAAAAAATTACAAGAAGCTTTAAAAGAACTGTAGATTTCTTTTTAATAGTCCTTCAAAGCTGTGTATTGTTTGTACTGTATTTAACATGGATTAAAACCAGATATTTTTAAAATTACTTGGACTTTTTGTTCATTACTTTTGGCAATGCTCTACTTGATTAAAAAAAAAAAAAAAAAGAACAAAATCTTTTCAAAATCACCCACTATTAAAAAGGACAAGTACATCTAGGCTGCTCTTCAGACCACTAAAATGGTACGACCCAGACATCCCTTTCTTGTTCTAGTCCTAGTCTTACCTCCAAGTTTTCTGTGTTGGCAATCCCACAGGAGGTCACACAGTGTGAAATGTCACTCATAAAAGGAGCTTAACATCAGTTAGAACAAGCACATTTTCACAACTACCTAATGGATTTACAACATACTAGACAGCTTAAACATCTCTAAAGAACAGCCTAAAAGGAGGAGAGTAGCAAACACTTGAATTCTGCCTCTTATTTTTACAGAATAAAGTGGAGGGAAAATTGATGCTCCTCCTTCTTTACCTTGTTATACTGGTTTCTCAGTTTTATCATACTTAAACTCTGAAGTCTTTTATACAAGATCTTTTAGAAACTGCCATTTTTCCCCTCCATCATGCTACATCTCATTCCTACGTACAAGCTCAGAACACATCATCCTGCCCACTTCTCTCTCATCTTTCCTAAGGGTTACGTGCTCCATCATTTTCTAGCTGTTTTTATACAACTTACATCCAAATTCATAGCCAGACCATATCCTGTACACTCTTATCTCCTACTCCCACTGTGTTCGGTTATTTGAATGCCCCCTTTTTAGCCCAAAATAAAGCCACTAAACCCCTTTTTTTTTGGTTAGATCTCCATGCAAGATGTCTGTTGCAATAACAATCCCTGCTTCTCTCCTTTGTTTCATTTTCTTCACCGTCAAATATTTAGAAAGTCAGTCCTGACGTCTTCCTGGACACCCCCAGGCATTCATATTCTCGATACACAAGGAAATACCTTCTCCCCTTTCTCCTTGCCTACCAAATGCAAGATTTATACCAATCTTGCATTTGTTCTAAGAATACTTTATAATGTTGATGAAGATCAATCAGACAAAATTTTAAGTTCTTTGTATTCATTTCCCCAAATCACTGACTTTTCACTTCTCAGATGACTGGCAAATGGTTCTCTTGCATTTTTCCATGATCTTAAAATAATTCCTTCCTACTCCAGACAGAATTCCTTTTTGAGGAAGTCATCTTTTGTTTGAAACCTACCAGACAGATTGTGTCATCAGCAGGATCAGGTAACAATCAGAACCCAGACAATTCTAAGCAATAAAAACTCATGTTTGAAATAAACTCTTTTCCATCAATAAAGCATAAACAGGGTTGTGATTCAGACTTCCGTTCCTTTTGTTGTTGCTTTTCTTCTTCTTTTATTACCTTTTCCAAGCTCGGAGAATGTCTGCGATCTCCATTAAAGGCACACAAGGTATTATATACCAGAGGTAAAAAGAAGCGCTAACCTACAGTTATTTATTTTTAAACTATAGATACACGTCCTTTTCTCTTCAGAAGCAAAGAAACTACCTCCAAGCAGCTTTCCAGCCTCAGCCACCATAGAAAGCTGAGATGCATCAGGATGTTCTCCTTCTTTATGAGATGTGTGGTTTCCCATTCAGGAAAGGCTGTGATTCACACCAAAAACACTGCACATTTTTCCCAGAAAAGGGGACAGCTAGCCTGGGGAACCCATGGATTTGGCTTTACTTCCAACTAATTGGCACTATAGCCTCTTTTTACGACTACAAACACAGTTTTGCCTGGTTAACCATCTTCATTGTTTGCTCTATCTGGCTGCAGGCTCCACGACTGGCGTACTTCCTGCCTATCTATTGCTTAATTAAGTTTGCTTTGTAGTAATCCCTGCTGTCGGCTGTTTTCCTGGCTCATGAATCAACTCCTAACCTGACTGTCGGCCAAATCTCCTAGAACTGGGCCTTGCTCATAGATTGGTTCCGTGATAACTCCGTTCCTGATAGGCTAACCTACTCAAGTGAACACAATGAAAATCTGTCCTACCTTTCATTTCCTGCCAACGGAAACTCTTTAACAAAGGCTCTTGGTTCTGCAGAGGGTACCTCTTCTCATTTTAAGGAGCGTAAAAATAATTAGTACCATGTACAGGACCAAATATACTGAAACAATCACAGTGAGAAGATGGGCAATTTGGGTATGGGGTGAGGGAAGTAGGAAGAAAATGGGGTCTTAAAGAGAAGTTACCCTGGAGGAAGACTGCTGGGACATAGTCTCAGTGGCAAATCCTATACACGAATGACATAGAATGGGATGGAAGACAATGCCAACTGGGTAATTTTGAGGCAGGATAATGGCTCTTCTTGTCTGTTAACTGCTTAGAGAGGAATGGCGAAGTCCTGTGTGACTTCACAGATCTAAGAGGGCACTAGTTGTCTCTTCAACCAAGACATTGTTGCAGGAAACATCAGACAAAATTCTACAGCCTTACTTAAGCAAAGGCCCAACTAGTTCCTAAGTTTTTGAGGCTCATGTTAATATTTGCTTTTCCTGTCTTTGGCAGGATATTGGAGAGTTTCTCTTCCTATAAGAATTATTATTTGTTTTCTGACTGCTAGGTGAAGTGGCTGATAGAAAACAACTTTAGGAACATTTACAGCTCTTCTTGTGAAAATACCAGCAAACGAGAGAAACTGAAGCATCAACGTTCACCCTATTCTAAGAAGTTATATGCAAACTAAAACATCACAGATTCATCAAACACTTCATTTCATAGCTATGGAAGACTTGATAATTTTCATAAAGGAAAACAACTGGGTGTGTGGATTTTTTTTGCTCCAATACTTAAGAAGCAGAGGTACTTACTAGGGAAACAGTTGTTGAACTCTCTGGTTTGTCCATCTGGGGCAAATCTGTAGTACAGGTAACTGTTATTGTTATCGGGCTTAGAGAAAGTGGTCTTAGAGGAAGATACAACACTAGAACGTAAGTCCAGCCAAGGCAAGGCTCCATGGAGAGAGCAAGAAGGCTAATCTGGTTCTGTCTTCTGATCTGCCTGTATACATGAAATGAAATCAGAGGGAGCGATGGCATTGGCCTTAAAGGGAACAAGACTCTACCCATCCAGATCACCAATGGTACCCATGGTAGCTGGTATAAAAAAGAAATTACAAAGCATTTATTCCCAGGGGAACATGCCTGCACCCTCAGCTCACAGCACCTGCATCAGAACAGAGAGAATCAGTTTCCTCTTTCTTCCGAGGAGGAGGACACACCACAGTACGTGGCAGAGCAGTCTGGCTCAGCCAGCAGCTGACTACCTTTCAGTAGTCAGGAACAGCTCAGCTTAAATCCATAGCAGTAACACCTCACTTTTGGGAAGCTCTGAGATAAGCAGAGTATTTTTTAGACTAGAAAGGAGAAATAGAAAACTCATTCACCCAGTGGAGTGAGACTCCGTATCTTCCCAAGCTAGTACATCTCACAGCATTGTAGGACACAGCAGCAAAGTTTTTAAATGCTCCAAAACCAAAGGAAAGGAGGAAAAAAAAAAAAAAAAAAAAAAAAAAACACAACAAGAATCCTGGGTTACAGCTATTGCTTGAACAGTGACAGATCCCTCTTTGCTGGGATTTTCCAAGCCATCTGGAAGTACTCTATGGAGCACAGTTTGAAGACCCACATTCTGGTTGATCTCATAAGTAAACACAGGCCCCCAGCACAATTACAAAATATGCTACCCTTGCAGACAGATTTAGAAACAGTTTCAGGTCACAGAATCACCTCAGCCACCCCGGTGACACCGCTATGCTATGGTTTCTGGTTAGTTTCCAAAGCTGTGGAAAGCTTCTTAACAGGATATGTTTCCTAGAGTACATTTTGCCTCATTTAGCACACAAATCCTTTCGGCCAACTGCAAAACAAATCATCGAAGTGGCTACCAGAGACTCCCTGGCTAACTTGCTTAAATACAGTTGTACACCAGCACCGAATTTTAAGACAACTAAATAAGATAAGGCTTGTCCCCTTGGGAAGTCCTTACAAATGTACTCCAGGTTATGCGAAATGACGTTGGACTGTACGTACAAGCACGTCTAGTCTTGACACCCATTGCACAAGGGATACTTTCAGATGCAACAAGACCTGCTTTATCCATGTTGGTTTGGTATATGATGTGGTTCTCATCAGAGGAATAGGCTCAGTGTGTTTAGGTTGGGTCAGGAGGATATGTACAATAATTGCTTAATGCCGCACTTGGCAGAGTTAGTTTTATTACTTAAAAAAAAAATCTTGGCAGTTGTTAAAAAAGCAGCTGGTATATAAGTTGTTTGACTTAACTGTTACCTCATTTTCTCTCAAAACATTGCCAAAATTTAACAACAGAGAACAGATGGCCAACATTTTTTAACTTTATAGATAATCCTCTTCCCAAATCTAATGACAGTGCTTTAGTTGCTTACCCAGACGGGGATTTGAACAGCAATTTGACATCATTTGCATAAATTCCATGACCCATATTTACTAGGGGTGAAAGCACTGCAATATTGTCAAACACATTGAGATAATTTAAAAGAAAGTCCAGCTCTGTATTCACTTCTGGAGGTGAAGGGTCTGCCTTCTGGTGCTCAGAAGCCTTGGTAGACAGCAGCCTTGCACCCTAAGCTGCTGTGCACATTCTGTCCACCTCAGAGTTCAATCTAAGGCTTTACACAGGCAGCTGGTATAGAAAGGATGTGGACTGCAGAGAAATTGGAAAGGCATGGTGGAGCCTCTTACATGAAGCAGACATATGCAAAAGTCCAAGCTCTTTCCTCTTCGGATACAAGGACAATAAAATGACACAAACAGATGAAACAGAGAAACAGAGAGAAGCAGGCCAGAACTACATTATAAGCAGTACTTCCAGGCACCCATCAGAAAGAGGACTATAGTTTGAGTATTGAGACCTAATACAGTCTACCAGATCCAAACCCCTGAGGTCTGGACACAGGATTTTATCAAAGCTGGAGTGCAGGTTATCTACAATGCAACTGGAGAGAAAGAACAGACAGTAACAGTTGCAGAAGCCTGGAGAACACTATCTTTGATTTTTACAAAACGTACAAGTAGCCTGGTTCAAACTTTCGGATTCTTTTTGCAGCAGGAAAGAATAACTGGCTGTACTCATCCTAAAGAGGAATGATCCTGGAGAGAAACATTTGCATGTAGGTAACATGCAGAGAAATCCAGGCTTCACACAGCAGTTTAATCTGGATGATGAAGAACTCACTCTAGAATAAAGCAGCATTTCCTTCCCACCTGATTGATCTAAACTCCTTTTCTGAGCTCACACTAACTAGAGGACTGACTCCATCATCTTGTATATGAATTCAGTAGCATTTGCCACTGTATATTGTCTTGCTTGACCAAGATTATGCATATTACAATAACTAGCAAAGTATGATCATTGTTAAATGGTCATTTCTCAAGAACTTCTACTATAGCACAATAATCCCTCCTTGAGTGTGAAAAGATCTTCCAAAATAACTATATGGTGATCCCAGCACTAAGCTCTACCATGCTGATTAACTCCAGTTAGTACACACTAAGATAAATGTAGAGCTGGACATATCACGTCACTGCTGGTTTGAAAGAAATGTCAACATCTCGTAGCCTGGTTCAATTCTAATTGGTATGGTGAGCCAACCGGCAGCCCACAGATACTGAAATGGCATCACTGTGTCCTAAAATGTTTGGCAAGCCTGGTAGAAGGAAATCAGACAGAAAAACAAAGAAGTTGGAACCAATGGCTTAACAGAATTTTATCTCCAGCAAATACGTTTACGTAAAACACTTGTGAAAAAAACTCTTGAGCTGACATTTCCAAAGAAATTGTGTTTCAGCAGAAAATCCCTAAACTGCTCCAATTAGAGTGTTTAATCAGTCAAAGCTGAATTCAGCAAATATTATTCAAAAATACACGTAATTATCACAATTTTATAGCAAAGAAACATCAACTAATCTTCAACTAATTATCACAAGAGAGGCACTTTGTGCACCCTGTATTAAGTTGAGGGGATTAGTTCCAGACAAACATTAATGTAAGATCTCTTGCCAATGAGATATTAGTTTATACTAGACAACAATTAGATTAAATCATCCAGAGACATGTCCTCAGGTTATGCCGTTCAGTACCTGGACAGTGGGGAGCTACCTTTGTTAGACTGTGTGATTTGCAATAATTCTATCGGAAACTCTTTGACTGTCCACATGACTTGCACTACGCTTACTATCAATTTTTTAACTTTAGAGAAAACCTGTGGACTCGCATATATCTCTGGGCATACTAGCTTTTACTTCACATTATGACTGCATTTTCTGAGAAAAATCTCTCCATCTTATTCATTTTTTTTTTTCTATTTACTGTGCAGAAATCCATACGCAGGATTTCTTCTGAGTGAGGCTAGGCCAGGAGATGAACTCCAAGGCATGATGCACAGCAGCGGTCCTTTACTTCATGTGACTAGGCAAAATTTAGCATAAAGTGCCAGTCATGTTCTCAGTACCATCTCATCCTAAAGACACACTCCTTTTCCACCACATCAGTTGCTAGAAATAGGATCTGTGTGGATTTTTTCCTGTATGGACATGAAAGAGGTTGTAGGTACCATGAATATTTTTGTAATTGATCATATTACATTTTATGGGTGTTAGAGAACACACACCGCGTAAGAAATAACTTATTTGACATGACAATATATCACACCAAAAATAATTTATATAAAAAAGATAATATAAATATAAAAAAATAATATAATTGTAAACACCAAGCTCTCCTATTGTACAGTAATTCCAAGCTATAAAAGCTGCCTGGGATGCCAACTCTGGTGATTAATTTGGGGAACTTTTGAAACAATTTCCAAATATTTTTTTCCTTGAAATTCTTATTTTGGAGGGAGAGGTGAGGACAGGACTTTGAATCAAAAAATGAAAGATTAGTATCGGCTGAAGAGCTCCAGCACACGTTGAGTACAGCTTAAAACAAATCCTAATACTGTTTTAAATTCCATGATAAGTGAATGGGCAACAGGAGGAGGTCTACTTGCAATGAAGCCTACGGCTGCTAGTTTATCTTTGCAAGTGTTTGAAAGTAGATGACAGCATATAAAAACAAAAAAGCCAGCATTATCATAAACTAATGCAAAATGAGCTGCAGAGATGAAATGGTGCAGGCTGTCTACCATTCCTGAAATTGCAAACCAGGAAAAATGTTCTCCTGTTACTGCTGACTTATCTGCAGAGCACTGCTTACCAAGATAGTTATCAATACAGAATGAAGTTTTCAAAGGAAGGGCATCATCCCTACCTGTAAACTATGGATTAAACAGTGAGAAAGAAGAAAGAACATTTTTTTAAAAAAACAAACAACAAAAAAAAAAACATTAACTTCTCTTGACAGTCCCACAAATGTTCTAGCTGTAGGTTACTCACCTGTAATAGGACTGTATATTTTAGAAATCCAGGCTTTCATTAGAAACAAGCAAAGAATGGCTTGCGTTGGAAGGAACCTTAAAGATCACCCAGTTCCAGCTCTCTGCCATGGGCAGGGACACCTCCCACCAGCCCAGGCTGCTCAAAGCCCTTCCAGCCTGGCCTTGGGCACTTCCAGGGATGGGGGCATCCACAGCTTCTCTGGGCAGCCTGTTCAGTGCCTCACCACCCTCAGAGTGAATCATTTCCTCTTAATACCTAACCTAAATGTCCCCTCTTTCAGTTTAAAACTGTTCTCCTTTGTTCTATCACTATCTGCCATTGTAAAAAGTTGCCCTCAATCTATTTTATAACCCCCCTTTATGTACTGAAAGGCTGTAATGCGGTCTTCCTGAAGCCTTCTCTTCTCCAGACTGAACGTCCCCAGTACTCTCAGCCTGTCTTGGAGGGCTCCAGCCCTCTGAGCATCAG